>NC_138729.1:34861635-35251649 GCF_965113295.1 Leuciscus leuciscus | reverse complement strand
TGTGTGTGTTTAAATGTGTTCATTTGTTATTGCTACCGATGATGACACTGTGGAACAATAATCTTGATTTTCTTTCTTTGTTGCTACCTTTCTTCCTTATTTAGTTCAATTAAAATTTTAGTGTTCTTTTCTGGCATAAAAAAAAAAAAAAAAAAAACTGATATTTGCATTGCCAATGGGGTTGCAATGTAAAATAATGTGCATTCTCTCTCTCCAGATGTTCATGTGGAGACCCATAAGAAGCAGCTTCATGTAACTCTGGCCTACCACTTCCAAACCAATCATCATGCATCATTAGAAAAACTTGCTAAAGGTGTAGACATAACCTTGTGCTGTGATTGGCAAGCCGTCCTCTTTTCAAGAGACATCCGATTTGCCAATCATGAGGTAGTCTATTGATTGTCATCCATTGTTTCTTTTGCTAAATACACCCCAAAGAATATAATGTTTTAAGAATATTGACCATTATTTAGCATATCATTTACCATTGTTGATGCCAAATATTTGCTACAGAAAGTAATCTATAGAAAATAAAATATACCATTATCACTACATTAATATGTATCTGTACAACTATATTAATAATTTCTAAAATATATATTAATAATTTATAAAATATAATTAAGTTAGATGGATACATTTTATAGTACAATGTAATTGGTATCTATATAGGTTAATACTTTGAACACTGATATATTTAATTATAATGTTAAAAGATTACTAATTAATAATTATGTTATCATATACTGACTTTTTTGGCTTTGGTGGATTTGTAACTTTCTGTCTCTTTGTTTTAAGACCCTGCGAGTGATGTACCCTTACGTGCCTCAGAATGATGATGAACTGGAGCTGGTGCCCAGTGACTTCATCTTCATGTCGTCTATAGAACAGACCACTGCCAGTGAGGGCTGGGTCTACGGGACCTCGATGAGCACAGGGTTATCTGGGCTACTGCCAGAAAATTACGTCAGTAGGGCAGACGAGTGTGACACTTGGGTCTTTCATGGGTAAGATGGATCATGAAGTAACTAAAGCTGATTGCAGACTACCGGTCAAAAGTTTGAGATCAGTAAAAAAAAAAAAATATGAAAGAAGTGAATACTTCAGTTCAGCAATGATGCTTTTAATTGATGTGACAGTAAAGCCATTTAAAATGTGACAAAAGATGTCTATTTCAAATAAATGCTGTTCTTTTTAACTTTCTATTCATCTGAGAATCCTGAAACATAATAATTCACAGTTTCCACAAAAATGAATGATGATAATTACGAGAAATGTTTTTGAGCAAGACATTAGAATGATTTGATGGTGAAGACTGAATGAATGGCTCCCTAAAATTCAGCTTTTTGTCATCACAGAAATAAATTACATTTTAAAATATATTAAAATAGAAAGCAGTTATTTTAAATTGTAATACTATTTCACAATATCTTTGTTTTTTAGCCAAATAAATGCAGCCTTGCTGAGATACTTTTTTTTCAAAAAAAAAAAAAGTTTAGAGTAGTTTAATGTCGAGCTCTAATGATGACAGTATGCTAGATCTAAAAGAATCTGCATCTCTTTACCTCCATCTCATTATCTCCTTTTTTCAGGTCTTTCTCTTTCCTTAATGGAACCCTCCCAACCAATATCAGAGGTGCAATGGGTGGGATGTTTTTTGACCCACACTTGGATGATCGTCTCCTTGACGACCCCATGCCATTGGATGCCTCCGGTCTTAGCGTCATATGTCAGCCTATGCAGGTAAAACACTTATCAGGGATGGTGCTTTTTACTGTATGATGATTGAAATCGGGAAATGGCGCTGGAGGCGGTCATATGCAAACGATTGGATCTAGGTGATGTCATCTTGCCCCATAAGATCCACAATGAGCCGTATTTGGAGATTGATTAAACAAATGCTGCTTTTATAAAAGGGAGGAAACTTGCAGAAAGTTTTAATGGTACAAAGACCTCTTATATGCCAAATGATCGAGGCAAATTTGGTTTCGCATGTCATCACTCCTTTAAACAGTTGTTAAATGAACTGCAAAATGTTACGTTTTCAAATTAATTTACTTCTTGCACATTCTGACAGCGTTGCACAAGCTCACGGTGCCATCTGCGGGACACCCGTAGCATGTTAGCCAGGGTTCAAAGCGCAACATGAGCCAACCAACTTCCCAAATGTCATGAGAATCGTTTATCTGATGTTGTCAACAAAGAGAAGCGAAAAGGTCTCCCTGTGGTTTACCGGCAAAATAAAAGCTCAACGGTTTAACGTTTGAAAGCAAAGAAATTAAGACAACCATAAATGTTTGTATTGTAATTTTACTGTTGTTCTGTAAATTAAAATAAAAACTAAATAAAAATGATAATAATTATTATTTTCATTGTTATTAATAAGAATAATAACAATTATATTAGTACCTATATTATAACATATTATATTACAATATAAAATATTTTTATCATGATGAAATACTCATACTTTTTATTTTACAGTACAATAGAATGTATTATTGCAATATAAGATATCTTTATTAATTTGATCAAATTTTTTTTTTATTAATAATAATTCCCGGTGATGGGGCGTTTTCCTTCTTTTTTGTCTTTAGCAATGCCTGACTTTAAGATCTTGTGTTAATGTGACAGAATATGAAAGCTTTTTCATGTATAATGTTTTATTCAAAATGATTTGTTTTAGGTTCTACGACCCAATCAGTCTCGGTTGCCTAAGAGAACGTTGTTTGTGTGTCGCCATGGTGAGAGAATGGACGTAGTGTTTGGGAAACACTGGATCACTCAGTGCTTTGATGCCAAAGGTCTGATTTTCAATTTTCCAAAACAGTTCTTTGTAGTTGTTCCCACAAGCAGGAAAAAGCTGGTTATATTTCAGCGAGTTTTAAAATGTAACTGCTATATTAAGCTCTAAAATATTTCATCAGCTATAAATCGACAAATATATATACTATATCCAGAAGGAAATTTATTGGCCAAAATGTTAATGTTTATGTGTACTCATTTGTCTATGTTTGTGTATATTGAGCAGGTCGGTATGTGCGTTCAAACCTCAATATGCCGCCGAGTCTCCCAGCGAGGAGTGGGGGGTACAGGGACTATGATAAGGACTGCCCTATCACTGTGTTCGGATCAACGCAGGCTCGGCTAGTTGGTCAGTCCTTCATTATTGTTAAATACACATTAAGAGCAAGATCACATGAATTCCTTTCTATTTTATATTATAATGGCATTAAAGGTGCCATTTCTGCCCCACTACCTGCACTAGCATGAGTTTATGTGTGATTTGTTTCACAGGGGAGGCTCTTCTAGAAAGTAATTCAGTGGTAGACTTTGTATACTGTTCTCCTTCTCTGCGCTGTGTGCAAACAGCTCATAATATCCTCAGAGGTAAAATAGCACCTACGTCGCTCTTTCATCTTTCTTTTGTTTCTTCATTAATTGGTTTCTACTTTTTTTAGCCATGCCCATTTACATCCATAAAGCAATTTTTCCCATGTGCCTCATTCGCTGTTATGGACTGTATGTCTCAGGTCTTCAAAAGGATGGCAAGACTAAGATCAGAGTTGAGCCGGGCTTGTTTGAGTGGACTAAATGGGTGTCGGGAACCTCATTACCCGCCTGGATCCCTCCTGCAGACCTGGCAGCTGCTAACCTTAGTGTGGATACAACGTACAGGTATTTTATTAGACATCAATGTACTATCCATCCTTTGTTGCTACACTTTTTGATTTTAATGTTGCTTTTTGATAGCATTATTTATCGTTTTATGGCTCCATTTGATTTCATAAATAACTTCCTGTAGTGAATGGAATTATTAAGTTGCCTTGTTCCCCTGCAGACCTCATATACCCATCAGTAAACTGGCCGTGTCTGAGTCCTATGAAACTTACATCAGTCGCAGCTTCCAAGTGACTCGTGAAATTCTGTCAGAGTGCAATAACCTGGGTAGGTCATGATGAGTGCGGCTACTTTTGCTAATATATATTTTGTTTGTTTGTTTGAATCTCTACTGCTCTAAATGTCTTATGCTTCAAGAAGTTTTATATTTACCATGTTGTACTGGTGTCCAACAGGAAATACAGTGCTGATTGTGGCCCATGCTTCCTCTCTTGAGGCTTGTACGAGGCAGATACAGGGTCTGACCCCACAGAACTCTAAAGACTTTGTGCAAGTGGTCAGAAAGGTCAGATCTCTTCTGCATTTTTTAAAAAATATTCTGTTTCTCCCTTTTTTTTTGTATAAATACATTACAGATGTGAATATTGTGAAAAAAAATAAAAAAAAATATATATATATATATATATATATATATATATAATTATGAATATATATTTTTTGCAAGAAATTAATACTTTTATTCAGCAAAGTCCATTATCCATCAAAAATCTTAAGCAGCACAACCATTTTCAGCATTGATAATAAGAAATGTTTCTTGTCCAAAAGAGCATCTTGGAATGATTCACGTGACACTGAAGAATGCATTACATTGTAAAATATATTAAAATAGAAAATAGTTATTATAAATTGTAGTACTATTTTACAGTATACTGTTTTCCTGTATTTTTGACTAAATAAATGCTGCATTGGTGAGCATAAGAAAGTCATTCAAAAACATGAAAAATCTCCCAACCCCATCAATATACTTATTTATTTTGATATATATATATATAAATAAATATATATATATATACATAAAATAACACACATACATATATATATATATATATATATATATATATATATATATATATATAAAATAAACAATAACATATATATAATAAACAATCTAGATTTTCTCCCCCTTTCTATTTCTCTCTCACAGATACCTTACTTAGGCTTTTGTGCTTGTGAAGAGATGGGTGAGACAGGTGTTTGGCAGCTTGTGGACCCGCCCATCCTGCCGCTCACCCATGGACCCAATCACAGCTTTAACTGGAGAGAAACGCTGCTGCAGGACTGAGAAGCGCTGCAACTTTACCTTCAATGCTCTTCCTCCAAAGGCAACGGAGACGTAGCTTAAAGTCACATCATCACAGACCTGCTTTATAGCTCTATAAAAGGCTCATGCTTCCATAGCCACGTTCTTGCACTGCTACAGTACACCTCATTGACTCTGTTTTAATATATACAGCATAAAAGTAGTAATATTTGCGATAGATTTTCATGTGCTCAAACACCCTTCAAGCTGCAGCAGAACTCCTGCTTCCAACTGTAGCCCAGAAGTAACTAAAAATCTGAGAGCTTCAAAGACATGATAAACTCAGGTTTCCTGCCTCAGTGAGGAGGAAATAGTGTGCGAAGTTGAAGAGTCATCATCCAACACTTCCAAAATGGATGCTGCTGGACTTGGGTTGGGTCTCCGCCCTTTGTAAACTCCATTTTACTAGACTCTGTAGGGGAACGAGATTTCGCCCTAGTACACTGTGAATCAAGTAGACATGCACAACCTCTTGCATCAAGATTTCCCAATTACACCTTCTACAAGCCCACTCACCAAGCTCCTGAAAGCACAAGAATATAATCTGGCAATCAGATAGACTGAGAAGCAGCTTTAAAGTAGTTAAGAAATGGATTTGGTGGACAGCACATTCGTCCTGTGCCTTGAGGTCATGCTGCTACTGTTAAACACTTTGCAACTATAGGACACATTGGGAGGACTGTTAGTTAGGGCTTATTTGGAGACAGTTTAAAGGTGTACTGTCGCACTTTTCGCATGTAGGGTCGATTTTGCAAAACGGAAGATGATAAACCTACTAAGGCATCATCAAACATTTGAAGACAATGCCCACAGACGGTTACAACTTCTTAAGCAGCAGCTTAAATAATGTTATGTGCAGCTGTTAAGGAACGCATTGTTGTAAGGCAAGCTTTACTTTCTGAGCACTTGAAAAATCAAACCAAACAGGAAAGAATGCTTCAACAATGTAAAGAATTGTACATTAATGCATAGCGTGTCTGTATATACTAAGTAACATAGTAAAATCCATTTGATGTGTTTCACCTTTAGATGGAACAATTATAATTGCATTTATTTATATATTCATAAGATAGTTGTAAAGATAAAATGTTGGTGCTTCAGGTTTTTTTGTTTGTTATTTCCTGTTATTGGAATATAGAGAAATCAAGCCATAGCAAATTACGATATAAATCACTATATAATGCAGTGTTTTTCTCCACTCCAAGCACTTACATAAGCATATCTGTTACGGTTACTGTAATATGCCATCTGTGTTCCCTGAACATCATAACTATTTTAGCCCATCCATGGTTTGACATTTAATGATGATAAGGAGAATGCACAATGAGGTGTGCAGTGCACGGCACAGGCAAAAGAGCTTTATGGAATTTTTGGCATAGTTTTCAATATGTGCCGATCTAATCCATTTACTTAAAGATAAATGTAGACGTTAGGCTCGACCAAACATGCCAAGGGTGTGCGAACAATGTTAGATCTGCCATATGTTTTTGACAGGTTTATGATGTTACTTTTTTTTATTTAATTTTATATTATTATTATTATTATTATTATTATTATTAGTTTAAGAGTTGATCTCTTGCCTAAATGAGTGCTGTCAGAGGACGAATGTCGGAACTATTAAAGGGATAGTTCACCCAAAATGTCTTTTAAAACCTGTATTAAATTCTTTCTTCTGTGGGACACAAAGCCGAATTATTTTGTAACCAAAATCTTTATTGCATTTAAAAATACATTGCAAATGTATAGGAAACATCCAAAATGAAGTTAGTTGTTGCTGGTTTAGCCGTGTTAAGTCGTTCTGTTACATTCACAGTTTAGAGCTATCCATTCAATATGTTTTTGTACATGTGTATATATAAAAAAATTATATATATTTGGGCCACTCTTTTCAAAATAATCAAAGTAAATGAGGACTAGTGTGACTGCATATGACCAGTATCTTTCTTGTAGGCCTATCTTTCAACTCGATACAGATGCATTTACAGTTAACAGCCCACCTAAGGGCAAGAAATCAGTGAATATCAACTTTGGCCTGTGTTTTACACAAATCATTGTATGACATGAGAAGACTTTAAGTAGTACTATTGCACATTCAGCCTATTTTATGAGAATTTCATTTTAATTGCATATAGAGACCAGCGCATATAGTGACCAATGCAAAATTTCTAATTTTGTTTTCCATGGAAGAAAGTAATAGTCAAGACTGGAACATGTGTGTGAGTAAATGATGATAGTATTTGTCTTTTCTTTTCCTTTCTTTCTTTTAATTTTATTTTTGGTGAACTATTCCTTTCAAATATTTGAGATTACAGGGAGTCTGAGACAAATCTTTCTTCATTTATTTGACATTTTCCAGCTCAACAGTATCACATAACCTTCTAAATGCTTCCTACTCCTGAATTTAAATGAGACATTTATCTCAGCACAGCTGACTTTATGTGATCTTATGAATAATTGTATTTGGTCATCCCAGTGTGTGTGGGTGTGGTTGAGTGTGCATATGCTAGAAAAAGAAAATGCTGTTCTCCTATAAAAATAATTACCCTATTAAATTGCCCTTGTCTGCCATTACAACATGTCTACCATAGATCCTTGTTCTTCCAAAAATGGCAACATCAACTACCCCATCATGTGTATCAGTGTGTATTACCACAGGGGGTTGAACGTACAGCTTGTCAAAAGCTGATCCAGGCCGTGTTTGATTCACTGAGAGGTAATGTTGTCACTGTATAATTTTTCAGAAGCATGCTATGTGTGCAACTTCTTCTAACTATTTGAAAATGAAGTGTAATATGAGCCAAAGTGCTACATTTTTTTTTTTTTTTTAATGAATCATTGTTTTCTCTGGGGAGTATACTCCTGAGATGTTTTATATACCCTTTCTGATAATTGACTGAGGAAACAATGTACAAAATATAAATGCAAAATAGTAGAAAAACAAGGGTAAAATACAGATCACTAGCTAATATTATTGATTGTTGTTTAGTCCTCCCTGGGATGAGTCATGTTTAGTTATCAATATATGCTTTCATTCAGGTCATCTGATTTAGTTAAAGTTATTCAAATTTAATGTTGGGACATTTCAGCAGCTTAAAATTGATCCTTGCATGCACAAGAAGAAAATGCAAATTGAACCATTTCATAGTGAAAAGTATTACATGAAATAGCCTAACTGCACAAAACATATAGCCTACCATATTTCAGAGCATAAAAAAACATAGAATTAGGATTCCAAAAGCATATGTGACATTCCACCATGAAGCTACCTTTTTAAATATGTTTGTTGACATTTATTTTAAGACTTGTTTTAATGCGTAACGTTTGTAAAGCATGTTTGCAAATAAATCTTTTGTCATCCTGCACTGAAGAGTTTTTTTCTTTTCTTTTTGTCACACTTTACATTACACTGCAATATAATCACTGAAATGACATGCAAAGGGTAGGCTAATGCTAACAAATAAAATTACATTGCTATTGCTTTTGCAATTACTAAGGGTCTCCTCTGTACAGTATTGCCTGTTGGATAGGGTGAGTTGGGCCCTGTATAGGTAAAATCATTTTGAAACTAAAGTTTAAATGAGATTTTCTAATAATCAGTTGGCTATATCATGTTTATTATTATTAATCGTATCAACAGATTATTGATTTATTAATGCATTATTTATTTTGTTCATAATAATCATATTTATGTGTAAATGTGATCTTTTTAATTTGAGAGGAAAAATAAACCGCGCGCGCATCTATCACGGGATTGGCTGTTCGCTGCAAACGTCACACGTTTATGTGCACGAGCACGAGAATAATGGTGGCAAAACTAGCCAGGTCACAGGTGAGGTGGAGCATCGCAGTCAGCTTCTCTGAAGCCTGGAATCAGTACCGCTTGCAATATAATGTTAATTTGTTAACAAAACTTTAACATGACAAGTTTGTACATTTATAAAAAGAGCCCATCGTTGAAGTCCGTAGTTTAACAATATTTGATAGCCTATAGCAAATTTTGGAAAAGTTAATAAGGGCCAATTGTTTTGCCATCGATTGACGGATAGCATCCGATTTTTATTTTTCATTTGAATGCCATTAAAAGAATTTTGACTGGACCTGATATTCATTTTTGTCATGACCCTAACAGGTAAACTCTACTTTTCGAATACATTATACACATACACATGTTTGATGAAATCATCTAATGTTTAAATGATGCTGTTGTGTCAAGCTTAGTGTGAAATGCATTAATGTTGAATGGAAACCCATTATATTTGTACTGCCAAGTGCACTTTTCTTTGCACATTTGCATGTACTTTTTCTACCTCATACACTAGAGAGTGTTGCTATTTGCACTTCTGGTTAGATGCTAACTGCATTTCCTTGGGTCTGTACTTGAACTCTGCAAACTGACAATAAAGTTCAATCTAATCTAATCTAAAAACAACAACAACTGAACCGTTGATGCAGCTGGGCAAGTATGCGTTGAAAGATGTACTGCACCTGTATTTGTGCATTGTGTTGAATTCTGCTGTTTTTTTTGTGTGTTTTTTTGGTGGGTGTTCAGACTTCAGTCTTTAGTACTTTGGATCTTTGTGCTTTTTTGCAGCAATGAGGACTTGCTTGCTGTGTCCTTGCAGAGGAGAAAGTGTGCTGCATGATTGCATCCGTGACACTAATGGAAGACTTGGCATTGAAGACGATGCTGGAAAGAAGTCCTCTCACTCAAGGAAGTTAGTGTATTTATGCACTATAGTGTTATGGATATGCATTTGAGATTGTGTATGTATATGGAGTCCCTAAAGGAAACTGCTTTTGCGAAAGTATGAAAACTTTCTTGGGGGAGCACAAAACTTTTGTGAGAGAACGCAAAAGCATTGAATTTACATTTTATCTTGTTATTTTTGGACCATGTGTGAGAATTATTAAAATATAAAAAATATATAAAAAAAAGTTTCATAGGAATAGATAAAAGCATAAGGGTTTGAGCAATGAGTGTCAGTAAATAATGACAGAATTTCCATTTTAATGAACCATTCATTCACTATTGCAGATGCATGAAATACTCTTATTAGCCACTAGATGGCAGGATGTGACTCTAAAATACATCTAAATCTAAACATCTAAATATATACAACAATGAGGGACACTGAGGCAACTGTATAGTCCAAAACTACTGTAATGAATATCAGGGACAAAAAATACTTTTTTTTTTTTTTTTTTTTTTACTTGTTACCAAAACTACTTACAATAACCAAAATACTGAGTGCACCTTTAATGTTTCAGGGCAAAAGATGAATGTAAAGATGGCAGGTGTGCCAGCTAAGTAGCGTTCTTTTAAGTATTATAGCCTATCTTGGCGTTACCCACAGTGACCTCCAAACCAGTAGACTGTGATAGGTCAAAGAATTCAGGGGTCAGGACCCTGTGATGCTGTCTTATTGGTGATCATGGTACAAAATACGCCCTGCTTAATTCCATTATTCATTGAGCTGACAAAAAGAACAGCTACTTATAATTCATTCAATATTAAGAAGTACTGATAAAATAGTGATATAATAGAACTTGTTTTTGCCAATTTTTATGTGTGTATTTTTTAGCTGTTTTGGACCATCTCATTGATAGCTTACAGTTTATATAATTTTTTTTTTTTTTAATTATCAGGAAGTTCAGTTGTTCTGTAATACATGACAGCACAGCTGGAAAGGACAAAAGGACTTATGGTTAGCTTTATAACACTGAGGGAAGGTGTTGGGCTGGTGCAGAGAGACATACTTAAAGGAACACTTCAACTTTTTGGGACTTTGGCTTATTCATCATATCCCTCAGAGTTAGATAAGTCCATACATACCTTTTTCATCTCCGTGCGTGCTGTAAGTCTGTTTGACGCACCCACCGCTAGCCTAGCTTAGCACAAAGACTGGATGTAAATGGCTACAGCTAGCATACTAATCCCAATAAGTGACAAAATAACGCCAACATTTTCCTATTTACATGTTGTGATTTGTATAGTCACAGTGTGTACAAATAACAAGGTCATTTGAGACACAGCCATTTTTTAAACGTTTAAATACTGGGAACTATTTTCTCAGAAGGCGAAGCACTGCTACTTGGGCGGAGTGATTAGCGCAGCACCCGAGAAGCGCCGTTCCGTCAACAAAACCAATGTGACTAACTAGCTAGTGGCGAACGTGATTCGTGATCATGGCTGACTTTGAGGAATTGTCAGAGGATTTTTATTTGGTATCAAACCAAGATCCAGAACCATATCGTTTTGAGCCAGAATACACAGACGACGAGTTACAAACTTTGGAAGCTGATAGACAAGATACCGAACAGACTGAGGTTGAGGGGAGAATCAGAACGGGACATTGCCTACTATTTCACAAACAAGGTCACTGTTTCTCAAAAATGAAAACTGCCCATCCCCCCCCCCTCCAATTCATTAGCAAGTTGAAGGCTACAGTCCTGAAAGTTACCTTTAGCGCCGCTTATTTGTTACTGAGGCGATAGAGCGCGTTTGTGACAACACAATACTAACATTACAGGGGATACATGGAGCCCGGGAACAACTGTAATAGTAGTGAGCACCCTATTCATGTAATAGTGTCACTAAGGTTACATTACATCTAGCTAATGGCACTGTAACAGTAGGCATACGTTAGTCATCTAAAAACATAACGGAACACTTACCGCAGCCGCAGGTGATCCACTTTGTCCTGTCTTTACTATCGATGGGATGGCCGTATCCTTCGGCACACGTTTCATGGTCCGTGTGGCAAATTCCATTTTTTCAAAATAGTCGTCCTCAGTGAAATGTTCTGAGCAAACGCGATAGTCATTGATGATGTCTACAGGTGTGTTTGGATCTATATCCAGAGCAAGGGGTGGTGGTGGCGAGGGGTGGTGGTGGCGCAATGGATAAGACACATGCCTTTGGTGTGAGAGACCCGGGTTCGAATCCACTGTGAGACACCAATGTGTCCCTGAGCAAGACACTTAACCCCTAGTTGCTCCAGAGGCGTGCGACCTCTGACATATATAGCAATTGTAAGTCGCTTCGGATAAAAGCGTCAGCTAAATGAATAAATGTAAATGTAAAATGTAAGTAGCCATTGATTCATCAGGTCAGCATTTTTTGGTTGGAATTCTATGAAACATCATGGTATTATCTGGTCTCCCCTGTTTATTGTCGCAGCTCTTTACAATACAGCGAACACCCATGATTGTAAACTTTGCATTTACTATCCAGTAATTGCTGACTCTGAGCGAACTCTTTGCTCCTCACCACGGCGCTTCTCGGGTGCTGCGCTAATCACTCCGCCCAAGTAGCAGTGCTTCGCCTTCTGAGAAAATAGTTCCCAGTATTTAAACGTTTAAAAAATGGCTGTGTCTCATATGACCTTGTTATTTGTACACACTGTGACTATACAAATCACAACATGTAAATAGGAAAATGTTGGCGTTATTTTGTCACTTATTGGGAATAGTATGCTAGCTGTAGCCATTTACATCCAGTCTTTGTGCTAAGCTAGGCTAGCGGTGGGTGCGTCAAACAGACTTACAGCACGCACGGAGATGAAAAAGGTCTGTATGGACTTATCTAACTCTGAGGGATATGATGAATAAGCTAAAGTCCCAAAAAGTCGAAGTGTTCCTTTAAAGCTACAAAATGTTTTCACCGCTAGGGGTCGCTAACCTCTTACAATAACAAAGGCGTAGATTGATGAGGCAGTGATTAGCGGAATCATGGAACTTGTCGTCATGCCGATGGATCTAATAATGTTTATGGATGAGTGAAAACATTCATAACATGACTGTGGTATGAATCTGGGCGCGATTGCTAATGAGAGACAGATATCAGCGCCATACGCGAGTCCCGCGGATATAAAGGAATAATGACATTTCATTCTACCGAACTAGCCGCAAGTGCTGAATTACTACTCACACAAGTCAGTTTATTTGACAAATTAAACTTGTGAGGTAACGCAGCGCTGTTTCACTTGGTCTAACGCTACACTATCATGCTAAACTGCATTTGAGTGTGTTGAAAGTGATAATGTTATTCTATGTGTTAGTTTGTTGGCTATATGAGACTAGCAGTAAGCTAGTTTTGCCGCAAAGCTCTCGGCATCGCGAAAACGGCACGCCGATATCCTCGTTTAAGTTCTCCTTTTGTTCCAAAGTCTGCTTGCCATGATCCATAATGTTTGAACGAAACAACAACAGCGTGAGAGTGCCGCTAAACAATATGCAGTTGTCCACATCTGTCGCCATGGTTATTATGGCAGGACAAGCGGAAACCAGGGATAACGTGGATATTGCGTCAGTGACAGGCGACAAGTGACAAGGGACGGGCACTATTTAAGATTGTGAATTTCTCTGAATTTACAAATTCTTGGAAGCATTTAGGATAATGTAAGTACATAATTGAAAAAAAAATGTAACACTGTGCAAGTGGTTTTTGGATATTTTGATACAAAATTCTTACATATTGAACCTTTAACCATTTCCTGTTATGCCCAGTACAAATTGTATAATTTTGGCCTGTCCCAGACGAAAGATGACCAATCGTGGCGATTTCTGTGGTCATGGCTCCTAAACTGTGGTCCTACATCGTACAATGAAAGCGGTTCAAAGACGGCCGTTGTCACGCTCTTGCGACCAAAGATAGCCTGCCATAATTTTCAGAGTGACACTAATGTAAGAGTGTCAGAACATCTCACAGTGTTTTTGCTGCTACAACCAACATCTAGTGACTAGCCAATAAAAATGCAACATAAAATGGCGTATTGATCAACACGACGGTGCTAAAACATAAAACGACTTACCTCAAGCTCCACTTACAAAATTGGCATACCAGGTTGGCCTCTTATCCCTAGCCATCGTCACGTCCATATTCTCCTCTTTTGCTTCCTCCTCTTTTTTACAGCGCATATAAAAACCACAATTGCCAAAGTGTGATTCATCTGGCTTTATTTGTTTACCACTAGTGCATACTGATGACGTTTTATTCTTCTATACTAACTTGTGTTGTAGCCTACGTTTCAATAGGTGTCATCATCGTACAGTCTACATGCATGTCGTAGTACTCAAGTTTATTGGATCCATGTCGTACAGTGTGATTTGTTATGATCTTTTAGGATTGCCCAAATCGCACAGTCTGTGGCATGAATCTCAACAATACAAGTGCATCAGGTGACGCTAATTGAATGACTATAGATAGCTTAGCCATCAAAGGTGAACATCTTTCAATTGCTCAAGCGACCCCCACGGCTATGAGACAACTCAGGGTCACATGCCATACTCTGTTCTCAGGCTGAATGAATGTGTGTGCTAATAATTGTAAAATAGAAAGGAAAGGTAAAGAAAAATGTAATACAGCTTTGGCTCTGTATTTGGGCACTGAAAAAAAATAATTAGTTAAAACTCCTAGCTCTTAGTGGTTAGATGAAATTCTTTGTGAATACGGTCCCTGGTCTTCTCCACTGTCTTTTAGGTCTTGTGTTCACTACACCAGCACTGTCTGTTGTTCTGTTGCTCAGGGTTCTCTTCAAAAAGAAAGCAATCCTGGAAAAGTCATGGAAATGAATAAAAGCTCATGAAATGTATCAAATTTAAAATTTACAAATTTTCTAGGTATTCTTTGCTCTAAAAATTTCAATTGGTTAAAATTGCTCTTGGGTACAGTAAAGTCAACTGTATATGATTGGTTTTTTTTCCAGTTATTTTCTGTGAATTGTTTGAACTGATTCACACATCAGTCTGAATGAATTAAAAATACAAAAATTTTGATTGATTCGCTATAAATTAATCATTCAGACTGATTTGTGAATCAGTGCAAACTATTCACAGAAAATAACTGGAAAAAACCCCACTCATAAATCATATAAGTTTGAATGATTCATTTGGGAATTGGTCTGAATGATTTAAAAAAATATATTAAAAAATATATTCAAGCTAATAATTGATTCAATACTACTACTAATTGATTCAATAACACTAATAATAATTTAAAAAATCATTCAAATTCAAATTAACTCAAAATGAACCAGTTAAACCGATTTGTGTTAATCTTATCCAGTAATCATAAATGTATGGAAAAGTCATGGAAATTTATGGGTCAAAATTGTTGGGACTGATTAAATGGTGGAATGGGGAAATTATTAAATGGTGATTTAAAAAAATAAAATAATTGTGTGTGTGGGTCAATGGCCTGAGGGTGGCCGGATATTGTTACCTTCAGTAAATTGTTTCTTGCCTTTGTCCTTCTTTGCCACTTTTCATTGGTTCAACCTTTCATTCAAAGTGAACATGTCTAGGTCCGTGTCTCTGTGCACAAACTCTGTCAATCCTCTGTCTCTAGTACCACACACACAGACTTACACACTGTGAGCGCTCACTTGTCTCTCACTGCGCACAAGAGCTCTTTTGTTCTGTATGTTTCTCATGACCTTTGACCTTAGGTATCAGTCGGGTGCCCATTGGGGTCTAAGAGGTGTTCCCTACTGTGTGTGTCTCTCACTCGCACACACAAACCCTGACAAAGAACTGGAGCAACTGCAAGAACAGATAGCAAACTCTGTGAAAAGAATTATTGATGCTAATCTTCTTTTACCTTTAATGTCTGCAAATGAAACACAGTTTTGAACAATTTCAGCAAATCAAAAAAAGGGTTTGTTGGGAAAGAAACGAAAGTATCCGTAATTTAAATCAAAGTGACATTTTAGTGAGCTGGAACATTGTGCGTGGGCTGTGGTTTACGCAGCAGATAGACTATCCTCAAGTGAGGATTTTATTGACCTGGATATATCCAACCTTGTCTAGATGCAAACATCACCAAGCAAGTGTTTTCCAGAACGACAGCGTTTCTTTTTCCTTCACTGTTCTTGTATTATCCTCAAATTCCCATTTTACAAGGTTTACAAGAAAAGTAAAAAATTGCATGCAACAGTCAGGGTGGTAAGCTTTTTTGGGGGCTTATCTACACTAGCTGTTTCCTTCCACCTATTTTTATGCGCATTTTGGTATATTGTATCAAAAACTACTGGATGGAAACGAAACACCAAGATGCACATATATTTTAAAAATGCTCCAAAAACTGCTGGAAAAAACGCTCATGTGAGTCGGATAAAAATAATTATCCGAAAAGAAAATGTGCGCATAAACTACGATGGAAACTCATTTACCACATAAATTCCTCGATGTAAATATATTTAAAAAAATCATATGACTTTGCGATGGGACGGCATAACTGGACCAACCAGCGGACCGATCTCGTAGCACAGCATCTGAAAAACTGTTTTGGTTGTTCTGAAATGACTTAGCAAAGTCTGTCATCAAATTGATTCGGTATAATTACCTCCCAGAACTGTCTTACAAGACTGCATTCCCAAAAAGCAGGCATCCGCTTCCAAAAGCAAGATAACCCGTTTATTGTGTTTTGTCTGTGCGCTCTGAGACGCAAGTAATTTATTATATATGAAAAATATATATATTGAAGGGGGTGGATTCTGGAATGCACTGCTGCTTCAATGTGTATATGAGTGATTATAGTATTAATCAATATGTTTCCTTGTTCCTTGAAGTTGAATGACTTCTCTGGAGATTTTACTTTGTCATAGAAGTTACCAGTGTGATTACTGAAATGTTATTTTTTAATTAGAACAGGTATTCTTTAATGTCTGTATTTGATATCTGAATGCAGTAACAGTGTTTGCTTATTTAGCCCGGCTTCCAGAAATGAAATATGGACTTGTTTTGTGTTTGAGAAAGGTCTTCAATGTGTTAAAACATATAGGGGTCATTGAAGCCAATAGTTTAAGGGACCATTTCTTTGTTAAAGCCTTACTTTCCAGTCAGACTAAAGTGTAGCTCTCCTTGAGAGAAATAATGTATTATCTTGATGTTTTGAGAGGACTCCCCTGTTTATTGTTAGAGCCTGGCCAAATCCAACCTTGGAAAAGCTGTGTGTGTTAGTCTTCTTGGCTACAGGTTAAGGAACCACTGGCATTATTGTAGATTGACTGAGTTGTTGTTCTGGACATGCTGGCGACCAGCAACCCAAATCTGCGACCTGGAAGGTCATGACGTGCCTAACTTCAGGGTCCAAGTGTCAGCCGCATAATCGATGGATATATGCTTCAGTCTATCTGTATATGTGTGGAAAATTACTATGTTTATCTATGTATTAGCCAATCAGAAACTGCAACCTGAAGCAAGGACGTAGCTTAGACCTTGGTGTAGGGTATAACTGCCGTGATCTTTGTAACTGTAAGCGGGGCGGCCTACAAACTCCTGTGTGAGTCTTGAAGCTGACTTCTGCTGATGAAACGGCAAAGTAAAACTTTTCTTCAGTTTGTTATAATTCTGACTCCGGGTCTTCTTTCAAACATCTGGTGTTTGGGTCCTAAACTGTTACCCCCTAACAATATACAGTGGCTTCTTCTACTTTTCTTAGTGATATTTAGCACCAGTTTATCAGGAAGTCACGATTTTTGTTCTCTTCGACTGGAAATGGTGCTTTATTCTCAAATGTTTGATGTGATGTTCCAATTTTGCGCATAAGTTAAATTCGCAACTTTGGATGGAAACATAGCTACTGTAACTCTCTCGGATGTGGGAAAGACAGTTAAGGTGGACTCATCACAGAACAATACATGTTTTACATTGTCCACAGTCCAAGATTTCCTCTGCTGGCACTATTGAAATTTATATTTGGCATTGGCATGAGTGACCAAAGGTTTGACCATGAATATTGACCCTGTGGAGCTCCAAACAAAAAAAGTTTTGGTGTAAACAGGAGAGTCGTGGTGCGCATTTAGTTCTGCAGTGATTTGGGCAGCTTTGTTTTTTTGATACAATACGGGTTAGTATCCGGCATCTCGGGATGCACAGATGTGTCAATTTTGGCAGATACTAATAACCACTAATTCTTTATATTTGAAAGCCGATAACCAATATATTTATCGGTTTAAAATCCATGTCTCAAGCACTTCAACATAAATCAAACATATACAGCACTGTAGCCTAGTTTGAACCAGTGTTTTAAAATTAATTTTACACTCATATGGACAACTTTCTTTATCAAAAAGGAAAAGATTGCCTTACAAATAAATAAATAATGCAAACAGGTCATTGGACAAAATTACTTAGGTATAAAGAATCAAAATGCATGACAATTGACACACATTGACAATAATGGAGTGATTTTAATTAAACCAAATTGTCGATGAAAATAATAGGAGAAAAATAAAAGTGATAGTTATTATTAATAATGCATCAATGTTTTTGAAAAAGAAAAATCTAAAATGAATATTACTGTTTCAAATAACAGCACTGCTGTTTGAGCTTTGTGCGATTAAGCTGAAGAGCTGAATGAGCACCGGGAAATTGAAGCACTTTGTTAGCGGGTTAATTAGCTCAACGAAATGCATCCTATATGAGATTAATCAGATATTAATACAACATAAACATAATATTGCAACTTATATCTGCACAAAGTGATGCGAATGCACAAGTGAACTTGAACTAAGTTATGTGCTAGGTTAGTTATAATTACCATGAGTCTCTATGAATTTGATAGTATAATGTATTTTGTTTTATTACTAGAGTTATTTCTTAAGATTCGTAAGAAACATAATCTCGTCTTTCAAACATTTCATACATAAAATATTAAATCATATACTTCAAAAGATTAAGTCAATGACATCCATGCTTGTTTCTTCAGGGGAAGAAAGGGGGTACTACAGGGTTTGTAGTACTGCGGGACGCAGACAGACCCTTCTCATTTGAGCTGATGCGCTATTACTAAACATGATCACCGATAAACTGAAGTGCTTTATTACCGCGTTAATTAACTTAACCAAACACATCCTATATGAGATAAATCAGATATATATACACAAAATAAACATAATACTACAACTTTCAATTGCACAAAACAAAAGGCTGTGAAAGCACTAGCGACTAACGTTCTATAACATGGCCGTACAAAGAATTCACATTCTTTTACAGTAGTGTTTTCTTTATAATTGTATGTAGCCTATATGACAGATTTGTGCTGCACATGTTGCACTTAACTGTATTTTCTTTTTCGAAGTGATTCCAATCGTATTTAAAGAAATTCAAAACCATCATGGCGAACAGTGCGCATCTGAAGTGATACGTTTTCTTATCAGCCAATAAGCATAACATTAAAAAATGAACATATATTAGCCAATACCGATATGTCGTGCATCCCTTTCAGACAACTTTCTCTTGCGTCAACAGTTACTCCTGTTGGATGTGGTTAATCCTTCGTGGCGGAATGCCGACATTACCCTGGACACCGTGCAATGTTCCCTCTAATAATTTTTTTTGCTGAGCAAAATTTTCTCCATTGGGCAGACATTTTGGCCAACTGAGTAAAACATTATTTATACCAGACCTGTACAGCGTGTAAACACAATAAATGGTTTCATCATGCAGTTGTAACTTATAACTTTAATGTGCCATTTCTAATGTATTTGACCCTTGATGTAACTTAGTGATAAATTAAATCATATTTTTTAAAACAAGCAGTCAGAAGTCTTTAATTAAGCACATTTTAGGTTACCTGTTTTTTCCCCCTGTTTTTTAACCAAGACTTTACCAAGAAATTTTATTTAATTAAAAAATCCCCCGCAGGACAGTTGTTCAATTCTTTATAATGATATAATATAATATGAAACAAATTAAGAAGTCAGACCGAGATGGTTTGGGACAACCATAAGGTGTTTTTGTGCAGTCAAGTATATGCTACAGGCAGCATTAAACCAACAAAATTAAATGTTTGTTTATTGCTTATGAATTTCCAAGATTTTCTTTATTGGGGATTTTCTAACTTTTTAATAGCAAGATCCCTAAACAATACCCTTGTGAGATCAGTTCTTTATTAGGCTTATAATATAATAAAATATAATATAAAAAACTGAAATGATATCAGTTTAAATGCTTCAATTTGTTTGAATATTATATTATTATAATATGAAGTCAAACTGAAGCATTTAAATAGATCTAATAGCTAAATATTTTCTAGAAAAGTGAACATGTGAACTTATTTATAGTTATCCAAACATCCCTGAAACCCATAAAACACACAAAAATGTCTGTATGTAAAAATGTATGTAACTGAGGTATTTTGAGTTTGTATGCTTGTATGCACCTGTGGTTGGTGTGCAATTGTAAATGTCTGAGTTTTGTTACCATTCTGTGCCCATCATCCGTTATTTCCACCTCTTAATCAAGCCGCTCTTCTTTAAAACATGACTTTTTATTTCATGTCTTTGCGTTGAGTTATCTGGTCCGCAAACATGACAGTATTCTTACCGCGACTTGCTCACTGCCGCTCACATCGTTCTCTTTCTATTTTATTTATTTTATTAGTTTATTTGACAGGGACCATGCACAGTTCAAGCCCTGAGTTAGCTACACAGCTGATTTACATCTGTGGTCCCTGGGCAAGGAAGATGAAAAGACAATACAGACAATACTATCAAAACAGATATAAACTTAACAACAAACAACATGTGACACGCATTACTCACATATAAACCAAAATACAAATATACATTCCATGTTATATAAAGATTAATTATCACATAGCTGATTCGCCTTCAGCCAAGTCTTTAAGGACATTTTAAAACTGCTGAGACTTGCACAATCTCTAATGTGAAGTGGAATTAAGTTCCACTTTTCTAGGACAGTAAATGAAAAAGCTGATTGACCAAATTTAGTCTTCCTAAATTGAGTGTAACAGTCACCTCTTACAGAAGCCCTGGTGACCCTTACATTATCTCTGCAAAATGACACACATTGCTTGAGGTGGTGCAAGATCATGGGTCAATTTATACATCAGGCACATGTCTGCAAAACAGAGAAAACTGTCAAAGGTTAATAGGTTGTATTTTTCTATAATGGTGCAGTGGTGGTACTTTCTTGTTTTTTTGTCAAGAACTTTCACAGCTTGTTTGTAAAGGGTACATAAAGGTTTTAGCGTAGTCCCACCCGCCTGGGACCAGCTAGTAGAACAGTAAGATAAATGTGAAAAGATCATTGAATGCAAAAACAGTTTAGCTGCGGCTATTGGTAACTGGTGTCTTATATGTCTAAAATGAGCTAAACTAGCTCTATTATATATATATATATATATATATATATATATATATATATATATATATATATATATATATATAAAAATTATTATAATAATAATAAATAAATAAATATATTATTACCGCGACTTGCTCACTGCGGCTCACATCGTTCTCTTTCTATAAAACCTGTAAAAACGTAAAACATTTTATGTGTTTTGTCCATTCATTTACAAGACAATGGCGTTTTGGATACATAAACCAATCTCGAAATATCTGAATGCATGCGTTTATGAATGCATGCGACACTGTCATAGAACACATCCGATCTGTGTCACATATGAGCAAAAAATCGGAATTGGGTCACATTTCACTGACAGTGTAAACGAGGCCTTAGAGGGAACATTGATGCCGTGGCTCTCGATACACCACAAAGACTTGCTTTCCTCCTGGTCACATATGCGCCAGTGAGATGCGCAGTTGCGCTCCAACAATGTCCTCTTTTGAACTATGATATGTCTCCCATTATGTTGTGTGAATTGCAATGTTTTATGTGCAGCTGTGCTATTGCT
Organism: Leuciscus leuciscus; assembly: GCF_965113295.1. Taxonomy (NCBI): domain Eukaryota; kingdom Metazoa; phylum Chordata; class Actinopteri; order Cypriniformes; family Leuciscidae; genus Leuciscus; species Leuciscus leuciscus. The sequence continues at coordinate 35,230,002 of NC_138729.1, read as the reverse complement.
CTGCTAATTCAATCTCCACACTTTGCTCTGACTGATGGAATGTGCAATCAGTGGAGATTGGCCACTAGGCCACGTACAGTATGTTAGTGCTGTCAAATCGATTAATCTTGATTAATCACATCTAAACATAAAGTTTGTGTACATATACTGTATATATGTGTATATATGTTCTTTATAATATATTTACACTTATCTTTTATGTTAAATACGATTAATCGCAATTAATCTATTTGACAGCACTAATGTGTGTGTGTGTGTGTGTGTATATGTATATACATACACACATACACCGATACATCATCTATATATACCCAAATCATCAGATTACACTGCTCAGGCTGACCATGGTTTAGCGTTACCCATAGATCTACTATGTCATCCAAGCTGCACTAGTCACAGTCTGCGTGTAGCTGTCCTCAGTGTTATGCTTATTGCTATGATTCAGCAAAGCCAGCAGAGCATAGTACAAAACACAGACAGAATGTTCTGTCTGCTCGCTGGATTACTGGAGCTATTTCCAGATAGCACTCTGTAGTTTTCTTTCTGACACACATACACACACATACAAGGTTTTTAAGGGCGGCCTGCCTCTGGGGACAGCTGTGATCTCTCTGAGTTAGGCTCACTGAGCCATGGCTCCTATACATTCATGTGTGAAAGCAATGATGGCTATATGTCTATAAGCCCAGAAGAGTTCTGGCCAGTTTTTGGAGTCATGAATCTTAGATCTTAATGCTCTAATATTTGGATGCTGGAGTCTGGAGTCTGGAGTCCTTATGCTTTATACATACAGCAAACATGAAATGTTCAGTCTGATGAAAGACTGATGAAAGACTCTGGGTGTGACTGTGTTTGACTGTGGGACATGATGTACTTCATCTGCTGTTGTATAGATAGTCTGTATGCTATATGTATATATAGACTCATTTACAGTATGTAAATGTGTAAATGTGGGTCAGGAAAAAAAGAGGAGATTATGTACAGACAGATCTGCTGTTGGTGTCAGAGCTGTGGGATATATTAGATTGAGGGATTTCTAGGACAGACATCAGAGAACATTCAGATTGCCCTAAACCATATACACACAGTTCAGGATGTCCTCATTTATTTGCCATATACACATACTTTATTTGCCATGACACACTTCCATTGCTATATGTGTAATACTCCTGACAATAATGCTGGTACAGTTTAGAAATGTACAGTATTAGATAAATGTTGGACTAACTCTACATTATGACTGCATTTTAGAATAATAGTACAGTCTGGGAATTATGTAGTGACCAAAAGATAAAAAACTGGTCTTATAATTTGGATCAGAGAGGGAGTGATAGGAAGGTGATAATGCTATTTGAAGACGAAGATGACCATGGTTATGAAATCTGTCATATGAAGGCATATACAGTATAGGTTATCTTTGATTAGTTGTGTTGACACAGTAAGTTTGGTTTTGATCCGAAAACTTGATAAGGGAAATTCTTTGATAAGGGGATTGAAAAAACAACAGGATTTGAGAACTTTACCTTTGCATACCATACGTATATTAAGAGATAACATTTTCTATTGGCAAGTTCTCTTTTGTTGCACCTTTTTTCATTGTGAACATATGTATGGTTATCATGCTTATCAGTCGCAGATTCGAATCTCAGATTCAGATCATCAGATATAAATGACTTTTGGGAATCAGAATGTGTTCAGAACATGAATATGATCTTATGATATATATATGTGTATATATATATATATATATATATATACTGTATATATATATATATATATATATACACAGTATATTGTACTATATATACTGATGTATTATATAGTCGTTGTAATAAATATCTTTCTGGAGTAAACCAATTAACTAAGTGTCTGATAAATGTAGTTACTGTCTCCCAATAGAAAGAACCAATTCTGAACTGCCTGAAAGGAGTTGTCAGTAATTCCACTCTTACTTCTTGCACGAACCTACGTAGGTTTATTACATAGTCCTCATTAGCTGACCGTGAACAACATCTACTTAGACCCACCCTCAAACACTGTAGTTGTAGCTGAGGCCTGAAATAGTTTGGTTCGCATTGTCGACATGTTGAGAAGACTCGGTTTTCTGTGCTACGAAAGTTTACTTCCAAAGGATATGATTGACATGGTAAAACCGGCACATTGTTCGTATCACTGTGTACAAGTGCTGAGGAAGCCTCCGGAGCTGAAATTCAGATATGGTAATGGCTGTTTAATTTCCGTGACGCGCTGTAAGTGGTAGACCAACCACAACAGACTGAGCCATCTGACCAATCAGAGCAGAGTAGGCTATCGGAAAGGAGGGGTTTAGAGAGACTGAATCCTTTATCAAACCTTTTCAGACACTGAGAAATTAAGTGAACCTGCAATGTATATTATGAGGAATTTAAAGTGTTTTTTGACCTTGAATCCATGTAAACATATTGAAGGAGACCTCCAAAACAAAGTTAGGAACCTTTAAAATAGCATAATAGGGGCACTTTAATGGTAAGTTTTATGCTATTTTCATACTGTTTTATGTCTGTCAATTGCATCTTAAAAGAAAACTAACACATAATAGACAAATAAACATATGCAGCAGCTTCATGCCCCATGCACGCTAATTGAAAGCTGTACTGTACCACTTAACTAACACATGTATAGAACTACTAAGATTTTAAAAAGTGTTTTATTTTTTCTTCTTCCCCCGTGTCTTTTCTTGCCAATGGCACCAAGTAAGCTGCCACGACTTCCATTGGTCCTTTCTCAAAAGCACACAGACACACTGTGTGTATGCTTACATAACTTCACACGCTGTGGGGATGCAAACTCAATACAGTGCAAACAGTAAATTTTATTCTTCCTCTCTCTCTCTCTCTCTCTCACACACACACACACACACACACACACACACACACACACACACACACACACACACACACACACACACACACACACACACACACACACACACACACACACACACACACACACACACACACACACACACACTGCATTTGCAGTGGACTTTGGCCTGTACCAGATGGCTTCTGCTCTGCTACAGGACTGAGTCTCTGAAAGGGGAGGGTAGGAGAGCTGGGGGGGGTGGAAGAGTATGCAGAAAAGTGGCAGTGGTCTTTTCACTGAGCGTTTGTGTCTGGAGCGTTCACTAGCTTCTACCACTCTCTCTCTCTCTCTCTCTCTCTCTCTCGCTCTTTTTGCTCAGGGAAGAGGTTGAAACTGGATTTAACTGACTGAGGAAAGAAAGTAAAGTGAAATAGAGGAGCAGAGCAGAAGGTGTGTTGTACATGTTTTTCAGATATCTCTGCATGAATATAAAGAACGGTCCCCACACGGAACGGACGGCTGAAGTTGTGGAGTAGTGGGTAAGTATATTTCTGGAGTCTGGCTGAGTGTCGTGTGTATGTGAGTGAGTGTGTTTGTGAGGTTAGGTTTTGATACCATGAGCATGTTTTTCTCAGTACAGTTTTTCACTTCATGGCAATGGGAGGGTCTAAAGTTAGCACACAGGTTTTCTTCATCTAAACACGTGGCTTTAAATGTCTTAAACGTGATTTAAATGTAACAGTATTTCACTTTGGGAGGCTTATGATCAGTTTAGAAGGGTAAAAAGACTATATTTTTGCAGACAAGATTTGCACGATTTGCACGTACATACTTGATAAAAGTACTGTTGACATTATGTCTACTCTGTGAAATCTGTAAAAGTAAGAAATATTATGATCCGTGAGCATGTGCTGTTTATGAGTTATGCTATATACTTGACTAAATGTCATATGAATTTGTATGCATGCGTGCATGCGTGTGTGTGTGTCATATACTCATCTGGGGTGTTTGCGTGTGTTATGGATGTGTATTAATCAGATTGTATTATTAACGGAGGGGTTGCTCACTGCTGCAGTGTATGATGGACTCAGCTGCCGTCTTTTTCCTCGTCTGTCTCGTCTGTGTCTCCTTTGTTCAGACGTCCAGACATCTACTGCATCCAGAAATAGAGACTCACTCTCTCTTTCTCTCCCTAGTGTTTTGAGGGGGCACACACAGAGACATAGTTTCAGACGGCATCAAAGCAGTTCCTCACAGCTGTCTGCATATGCCGTCGACTGATTGATAAGCCAAGCGACGCAAGAAAAAGCTCTGATTCTTTCTTATCGCTCCCTAATCCATACAATCGCTCCTCAGTTACTTGCTTAAGGGCTTTGAATTGTTTATGCTTATGCTGCATTAGCAATGTGTGCGTGTGCACACAGCCTGCAAAAGTTGTCGGGTGACTTTTCAGGTTCAGGGGTGGTTGGCTGGTAATCTGCATGAGAGTTTGAAAATATACAGCATGTCCAAAAGGATATCCTGAGGGGAAACCGCCTAAAATAGCCATACTTTTTGAACTTAATTTCAAACTCTTATCGCAAGTTTTGTGCTTAATATGGAGAACGAAAGAATCTGTGGCAGAGAAACTGATAAAAGACAGAAAGAAAACAGAGTGAACAAGCAGAAAGGGAGGTAGAGATACAGACTGAGAATGAGGGAGAGAAAAGGGCTTACTAGGAAGAGAGACACATGCGGTCTTTGCATGCCGTGCATTCTTAGTGGCTGACCCCTATGGAAAATAACAACAGGCACATGTGAAGGTCATTCAGTCATCATCCTCCCTTCTGACCACTTGCACACACACACACACATACACACCATTGGTCATATAGTGGACTTTCAACACTTGCTTCGCTCACAAACCTTATTGTCAGCACTTGATAGAACCTCCTAATGCAAGTCTTCATTGCGTTATTCGGTTACACTGAGAGAGAATGAGAAAAGTGGGACAAAATCAAACAGAGGAGGCACCTGTGATTAAAAAGTGTTTCTTGTTGTGTCTGATTCGGTCTGATCTCATCCCTTTCCTCCTCTTTTTAATCTGATTAGTTCTCAGGTTTTTGCTGAGCTGGCTCATACCGAGGAGCGAGAGGTCACGATGACTCCCATTGTGTTTGTGAAAGGAGACGATGAGGTCATGAGGGACTTTGGTCCTTCACAGGTTAAAGTTCAGATTACGGGCAGGCTCTGTTCTTGGTTGGATGCTGTTTTGAGTGGCTAAACTGAACAAGATGACGACTGGAGAACCCATTAGATTAGATTATATATACTTAAATATGTAAATATACTTATATAATATTTATTTCTTGCCGTTTGTCAGAACGTGAATAAACTAAATGTTCTACGTTTTTCTCTATGAATGGACGATGATGCAAATTTTTTATTTGTTATTAGCGTCCGTGGGATTTTTGTGAATACTCTACTCCCATCCTTACCTTTGCTCTACTTCTGTCTTCCTGCACTGTTATGCAATGTCTGAAGATTTCACACTCTGCCTTGTAAAAAATAAATTATTTAAACCACAGTGATCATATATAATTAATGAGAAACCATCTGCATATATATGATCTATATGAACTACTGCTGTTTAAAAAGAACAATGTGATCTTCTGCTGAGATGTATGAACTCAGTTATGTCAGTTACACAATATTGAGAAAACTGAATTCTGATCATTTCATGGCATTTAGTTATATTATTTTAATTTAACATTTCAGACTCCGTGAGGTGAATTGGAAGCACTGCTGGGTTCACCACAAGATTTCAAAATAGTTGTTGATAGTGTAACTTGACCTCAGCCAATGGCGTCGCTCAGAGCTGCTTTAATCCCTCCCACATGTAAACAATGGCATGTTGCCCAGAGCAACTGCCAAAACCGCCATGCCTCATATGAACTGACCGAAAGTGCCTTTTCCCACCCCTCTCTTTGCCGTATTCTATTACTCTTTTTCTGCTTTCTTTCTGTTGTTAGTTCACAGGAAGAGAAATAAAAGAGTTGCACCTGTAGTCAATGTGCTTTTGTTTGGGCACATGTATTCCCAGTTGTATTTGCTTTGATTAAACAACTACTACATTGTTTTTATTATTATTATTATTATTATTATTAGCTCAATTGACTGATGTTATCCCATTTTTAATCCTTTTTTTTTAAATAGCAGACCAGGGGCTTTCTTAGAATGTTTATTAGTATAAAAGTAAAATTAGGCTATATTATTATCTAGCTAAAAAAAAAAAGAAAGTATAATTGCTTACAGTATCATAATTACTTTTATCTCATGTGGGCTCATCTTATTTGTTGGGATACAATGTAGCACTTCTCTACTTGTGGTTGCCTTTATGAAGAAAAAATATTGCTCAATCCAATTAGCAAGTGCTTTGTTTTTTGCTTGCAAAATTCAGAAGAGAAGAATGAGCCGACTGAAGGTCGACTATCAGCACGTGTGAAGTTGACTATGCTGTGCATTAAATTCAGTTCTTTGCTTATAAATGCAAAGGAGCGTATCATGAGACTGTTTGAGCTAGATGAAGTCTGACAGTCTGTATTTAAATGGAATGTGTGGCAGCTAGAAGGGCAGCAATGCTGAAAATACATTGAGGACTATATCTGGTTTTCGATTAGCCATTATGACAGATCCCAGATGTTTTTAGTTTCTATAGTCAGAAGTATACAGCCTCTAAAGTTTGGAGTTGGAATGTTTTTTAAGATGTTTTTGAAAGAACTCGCTTATTTGATCAAGTATACAGTAAAAACACTAATATTTTGAAATTAAATAACTTAATTTTATTTTATTGTAAAATGTAATTGTCAAAGCTAAATCATTCATTTCAGCATTTAAGCATCATTTCAGCATCATTACTCCAGTCTTTAGTGTCACTTGATCCCTCAGAAATCATTCTAATATGCCGATTTGGAGCTCAATAAACAATTAGTTTTATTGTTAATGTTGAAATCGGTTGTGCTTTTTCAGGATTCTTTGAATTGAAGTTTAAAAGAACAGCATTTTTTTTTAAAAGAAACATGTTTTAGCATTATAAATGTCTTTGCTTTTCTGATCAATTCATCCAAAGTGTTTTCTTTAGGAAAAAAAAGAGACATTTTTTACTGACCACAAACTTTTAAACGGTTTTGTGTCTTACATTAGTAATGTTAATCTAAGATAGTATACTTAAAAGTAAAATGACACAACATACCACAATAACAAAATGTAAAATATATTGCTCGAAGGAACTCTCCGGAGATCTCTCTCCACACTCAGTTTCATTTGACGCACTAAACAGAAGTAGACTTTGTGACCTCATTATAATTGGCTAAACACAAACATTCATGACGCAAGTAGCTGACAGATGTAAGAGCTGTAAGATCAGGAGGAGAATTTGGAAGAAAACAGGACAGATAAACAGAAAGCGAAACTTTGAATCTGAGACGGTTAGTCGTGTTGTAGATGAAAGAGAGAGTGAGACAGATGCCTTGGGCTAAGTCTGACCCAGCTGTGTAAAAATACCATCTATACACTCTCAAACACTCTCGTCAACTGAAGATTCTGTTTATCTCCCTGTGCCTCCAACCAAAACAGGGACACAACTCCTCATCCAGAAATAGATCAGACATAGTGTGCTGTAAATGACACTATAGAGTCCTGACAGGGTTCGTATAGGTTTGGTTGTTGTTGGTGTTTTTCTATTTGAATAAATGGGTATTGAGAGGAAGGCTGCTTACTACAACTAGATTTTTTCTCTTACTACAACTATTGTAGAGTTTATGCTTGTGAATGGTGCTACAGATATTAGATTAGAGCATCTACTGTACATGCATCCCAGAATAGTCCAAAGAATGACAGGAAGTGGGTTGCCACAGTTTCAGGGGTCAGGCAGGGTCAACTGCTGTATGTGTGACTGGATGAGACTGGAGTAATAGAATTTGAGCAGCTTATACTGGAACACGCACGTCGCTTCTTGGGGACATTTGACAAATGGTGTGACAAGAACACAGTTCTTCACTACACCTTTATTCACAGAGCTCAGGCATGTTTATATTTATATCTATAGTTGTGCATTATAAGCTTTAGTGATGCAAATTCTCACATATGAAAATATGTTCTGACAGTCATGCAAATGAGTATTTTGTATTGTAAAACGTTTCCCTTTGGTTGTCGATGTCTTTTTTTTCTTTTTTCTGTTTTTCAATACCCAATGACAGCAATTCAGAGAAACATCAAGAGATTGTTCTTTCATAGCTCAGGAACACGTTCTGTAATTAGATAAATTGGTACCATATGTGTTATTGGAAAATATTAGATTTATTTAATTTTGATTCATTTTTCATATAATTTTTTTGTATGCTCATTTCGCCTATTTTTACATTACAATTAGCTGCACTGTCATCTTACAATCAAAGTTCTTTAATCTTTAAAAACACTATTTTTTACACTGGGCATTATAGTGTTGTGATGCCTAAATGAACTTGTGGCATTAAAAATGATTGATTGTAGTTTTTTTTTTTTTTTTAAACAAATAGAATATTGTCCTTAACAAGAAAATTATTATTTGATCGTATTGACCAAAGTTTTAATGTGTGCTTATGTTTTATTAGTCCTAATGAAATTGGAATAAAGTTTTTTTGGCTTTTAGTATGACATTTATTTAGGTTATCTGTAAGCTAGTGTGCTCCAAAACAATGACAAAATTCTAATTTAGAAGATACTCAACTTAGTCTCTAACTTCCGCCAAAATGGATCAATGATTTTGATGACATCACTCTGCACTCTACTCTCAAATTTTCTGTCCAATCAAATTCTCTATAGAATTCGAAGCGTCCCGCCCCTTACACTATAAATAGACGCTGAAGGCACTTCAGTGGGCCTTTAAAGCCTCAGTTATTTCTTAGATGTTTCTACTAAAAGATTTTTCTTTAGGAGAAGATAATTGAAATAACTGACTTTTAATATTTTGCTAAATCTTTGCAGTGTGTGAACATTATCTGAAATTTATGAGGATAGAAACAGCAAACTTAAGCAAACAAAATGGCTCTCAATTTAATCTCAGTGCTGTCTGGTAGAACAATTTTTCTGATATACTATTCTATATAGATATTAAAGTGATCTAATAAATTTTTTTCTTTCCTTTACAAAAAAAAAAGAGAAACACACAGACAGCAGCGAATCAATTTGGAAATAGCACACTCCCGGTTTTCTTCTAGCTTCCTGCTGCACTGGGAGGTGCCAAAGAACACGTTCCAGTCGTTCTTCTGTGTAGTAAATCCAACCACGGAGAAAAATCACACTCCAACGTTAATTAATGGATTAATTTCGGTCAATTTAACATCAGAGCACAGCACGTGTTTCAGAAACATCTGTTTATGGCATTCTTGTGCTAGTCTTTTTGTGTTTTTTGTTTTGTTTTGTGGGGTTTTTGTTTTATTGGGACTGAAACAGTCACCTTGTCTTTGTTTACTCTATCCAGCAGAAATGTCTCTTAACACATCGTTAGACTTTCAGCATTTCTTAGCAAAACATGAGAGTGCCTCTCTGTGTACATTACACATGACAGAATGAGACTGTGTATGAAAGTTAGCCAAAGCAGTTGAAGAAAGCTAAGTGACCGCTGTGTTTATTATACTGTCATATGTAGAAGTCCAGAGAAGCATGTGGCAAGTCATGTAGCTGTACGCGCACAAAACACACACTGTACTCAGCCGTTAATCAACATGAAGTGCTGTTCACAACACATTCAATCTATAATGTATGTCATTATAGAAGTCACGGGAATTAATGTAGATGTTAACAGTGTGTATTTCTGAGGGAAACATAATATTAATTGAGAAAAAAAAACTGGAGTGGGATTTTTTTGTCCATTGGGAATTGATTGGATGATAAAAAGTGTGTTACAGACCTGAATAAACGTTTGCAATACCCAAGCAGCTATTTTTCTGTTTGTTGACAGTATCCAATAGCCTGTAAGGCCTTAGTGACGTGGAGAAAGGGAAAGTTGTTTTAGAAGGAAAAAAGTTACTGTTTTTTATTTATTTATTATTATTAAATATTACTTAAGCCCTATTCGCACTGGATTTGGGGACCTTGTGTGATTTAGAAATTACCCCCCCACTTCTGAATTTCGTGTGGCGCATTCGCACGGGATAAGCGAAGCCTGTGATTTTACTCGAATTTACTGACTTATCTCCCGGATATGATGTCAATAGGCTATTGCTTGGAAATGTCTTGTCTTCATAGGTCTAGCTGTATGATATATCATAAACAGAATGATGTTCTTTACCGCATGCTGTTATATGTGTCATCCATCTCCATCTAATCGTTCTTTTTGTTTTTGCTCTTCTGATGGTTTTCAGCTTTCTCTTTCTGCAAATTGTATAGTTGTGTGGTGTATAGCGATATTACCCAGCACCCAAAATACTATCAAAACACTCCAACGCAGCCATTCTTCGTGAAAGATGGATAAAAAAGCGCACAGGAAACAAAAACCTTGAAAAAATTATATACGACCCCGCCAAATCACAGAGATGGCGATTCGCACGGGACTAATATTATCACGGGACCTCGGTGTTCGGCGAAATATGGAGGGTTATTTGCGGGGGAATTTTTTACTTTACAAATTACAGACATGGCCGATTCGCGCGGGATTAAGATCACAGACAACCTCAGCAATTATTACAAATGACTAGAGGTCACCAGGTAATACTAATCCAGTGCGAATAGGGTTAAAGACTATTAGTTTTTCTTCTTTCAATAATAACATTCTCTGATAAATCATTCATAATAAGACCAGGAGCATGCATTAAAAAACTATATATAATACATTTTGATTGACTTTAGATGCTATTCTGGCCATATTTAGACCTCTCTGGTTGAAGAGACATTTGGAATAGCTGGTTTCTCAAAAGGCTTACTATTTTCAGGTAGAAAATATGACAAAATGTGAGACTGGAAACCCAACCCCCCTTATGACATCAATGTCAGTGGTAACTGAGAAGCCAGAATGCCAGTAACTATGAAAGAGCTGTGGGTTCTCTTAAACAGGTAGGTGTCCATTCTAAAGCCAGAAAGAAAAAGAACCGGTCTGGAATGTAGTTTGACAGGCAACATGTATGTCGATACAGTTTCAGGACATCTGGCCACAGTCCAAACAAGGATTCATTGAGCAACTCTTTGAGGGATATTTTTCTTCATTCTTTTTTTTTTCACCATTCACTAAGCATCTAGAGCCACAGAATGTCTCTTATTTGACCAAAAGATAGTTTGGACTAAGAAGTGTCTAGGACGGTTTCCCTTTAGAACTGTTTTCATGTGTTTGTTCTAAATTCAAACCTAGTCCATTTTCAGCATGATCATTGTATGTTTGTAGAATGGACACATGACTTCATCATAATAATGGATAGAAATGATGTTTTTACTAGCGCAATAATCAGCAAGGGGTCCATGTTTTCCCTGCATTTGTCTGCCGCTCAGGAAAGGAAGGAGCCAAACATATGCGCGTATGTGTGTGTGTGCTGGCATTGTCACATGGAGAAGGCATGTGTGTTTCCTCCCAGAGGCCTCCGCTGAGTGTATGTGTACGCATGTATATGAATGAACTTGTTGCACTGCAGCAGTTTCCAGGGTCAGAGGGTGCAGCGTTTTCAGAGCAGCACTGTATGTTTACAGTGCTCACGCACATACATTCAAAGACATACATTAACCTACTCACCTATCCAGAGAGGCCTCTTAGGGTGGAAACCCAGTTCGTTCTCTCTAAAAACACAGCTGTTTTGTACAATTTGATTCTTTGTGTTGTCCAGTTAAAGAAATATTCTAAGTTAATCTAAATCCAGCATTTGTTGCATAATGTTGATTACCACCAAAAAATTATGTAAACCTTTTTTTTTTTATTACACTTTTGCATTTAGATACTTACAATTTAAGTAAATTGGGGTACATTTTTTTTGTAAAAAAGAAAAGAAAAAAAAAAGTGATGCTTAATTTTATAAAAGCAATTCTTTAGCTAAAACTTGTGTATTATTTGAGCTGTAAAGTGTTTGTTGTGGTGTTTACAGGCCTGTTTATGTTTTTTTTTTTTTTTTTTAACTGAAATTATGTTAACACGCCTTGTTTACATCTTGCGATTATGCTATTGAAACAGTATTTAATGTGGAAATACATTTTTGTGGTAATCAACATTATGCCACAAGTTATGTCAATCGAGCTTCATTTGTACGGAATGCAGAATGTTCCTTTAAACCTACCTGTAGCGAGGACTTTCTAACCTATCTAGTAAAGCTAAAAATAGAAGGATCAATAAAATTCTCAAGTATGTAAATCTGTCAAATTATTTTCAACCTCTTTGAACTGATTTGAAACTAATTGAACTATACTTTTCAGAAAATTCGTGGAGTAAATAATTTACTTTTATAAAAGATAAATTATATGAAAGTCTGAGGCCAAAGAGAAAAAGAAAGGACAACTACAGGGAAAATTGGAGACATGAGAGATAGACATTTAGACGGTAGTGAAATACAGAAACAGTCAGACTGTCAAAGGCTCTATTGTCTTTACTTTTGCTCTGGGCTCAAGACATCCGCATAGTTGTACCTCTCCATGGGGCCTTTGCACAGCTGTGTGTGTGCATGCACGGGCGTCCTCTTACGCAGTATGGGTTACAGTGTAACTGTAAGTGTTTTCTCTAGGAAGAGTGTTTGTCTTACAGGCCGCTGGAGAGGCCCTTTTGTTTAACTTGGTGAAGAGGATCATCCTCAAAGCAAAGACCATCAACAATAATGTACGCTTACACTGTAGTTTAGTCAATGTACGTGCTTGTAGAGTATGCCTGTGTGTGTGTGTGTTTGAATGTGTCTCTGCAAGTTTGTTTAGTGCCTACGCTCCAAGGAAACAGCAAGCGGTGGCCTTGCTCAGTTATTACATTTTATTATCTGTGTTTACATCCAAGTTGTGAAATTAATTTAGGTGAGGAAAAGTAATGTCGCATAAAACGTTTCCAAAGGGAAAAAGTGACATTTCAAACCCCATGCTCGAGAAAACAAAATCATCACTTCTGTGGAAATTGGCTACTTCCTCTCAGATGTTGGCAAACATTTTATGGACTGGCTTTGGCTCCAACATTTCTAAATGACCAGAGAAACATCGTTTCTTTTCGTTCTCAAAGCAAATTATTCAGTTACACAAACTTGTTGAGGCTAAGACACGTGACTTTTGTGATGCTTATCTAGGAATTTATTCGGTAAATGTGTTGTCATCGTGATCAATATGCATGTGTTCTTACTGAAAAATACTTTAACCACTTGAAGCAAGCATATTTTATGTAAGTTTTTTGCATATTGGTATTTCCAAACACTATTTTTTTACGTAGTGTCCCTAAATTCACAAATTTATATGAAAACCAGACTAACATATTTTTTCCCCCAGTTTCTTGCCCCAGCGTTTTAAAATTTGCTTATGCTAAATGTGGATCCCATGAAGAGTTTTTCATAGTTTTTTCCCCAAAAGACAAAAACAATTGAATGAACAATATTGTATGAACTTGTATTTTATTTGCATCTTGGTATTTCTAAACAGTATATTTATGTAATGTGTAGTCCCCACATTTACAAAAATATATGGAAACATAAACATATGGATGGTTTTTTTTTTCTCGTAGTTTCACATTCTTAAAAAGGATGCTAAATGTGGATCCCATGAAGAGTTTTTCATTGTTAGTTGTTTCTCCTGAAAATCTGTCCTATACCTGCTTGTTTTCCTGTAAAGGACTTGATCACACATCAGTATCCACATGCTTGTTTAGTTTCTCACCGTAATAATCACTCTCAGCTCACAGTGTCAAGGGCTACATGATCAATAATGCTGAACCTGAAGACCTCAGATCCGTGGTCATAGTTCAGAATTCTGTGTAAGGGGAGTCTGTGAAACAATAGTGCCCTCTTCTGGGAAGAGAGAAGAGAAAAGGCCAGAATAAGGCCAGCAACAGATCAGAGACACTGCTCTAAGGGGAATAGAAAGCTTTGCAGCAGATGTGCTCTTATAATAGTCCCTATTGGAAGCGAAACACCAAACCAAAATAGTGAAATTCAAACAGGTTAAATCCATCTTCAGAAAAGTAACATGAAATTGAGATGAACACACTTGCTTGGCTTGTAGGCAAGTTTTGATTGCCTCTTTTTAATGTCATTGAACTTTTGACTGTTTTAGGTAACAAAAAAACTAAATGTAGCTCATGAATTAGTCACAGTATAGCTGAATGATAGACTTATACACAGACATTCACAATTTGCACAGCGTCTCACAGTCAAACACACACACACACTTTACTCATGTGCATTGGTAGAAATGGAGCTGTCTGGTGCCATGGCAACCAATGCGGATATCCACCCCAATTCCCACCCCCTTCCTCATCAGAAAGAGAGAGAGAGCGATACAACGTTAATTAAAATGGAAGCAGGGAATAACCGGAGATCGAGGGGAAAAAAAGAGTAAAGCATAGCTTCTACAAGATAAAAGGTTACACTTTGCCTGCAATGCAAATAAAAAGGAAATGAGACGAATCCTGTATGCGAGAAGTTGAATGAAGTACGTGAAATGAAGTCCAACATAATTAAACGGGTTTTTCACAAATTTGACACAATGCCAAATAATGAAAAACTGCAATTTACCTACGTTATATATTTTTTCTTCCTTTTATATTCTTTCATTTTAATAATGATTGCGTTAGCCACTTTTGCTTTGGCAATAAAAACTGTGAAGCACAAGGAAAAACTGAAACATTAAGACGCACACACACAGACAGGAAAAGCACCAACATGAGCTAAACAGGGCGCCAGGCCGGGGCATTTGAGGACAACGTGGGAGGGAGGAAAGCAGGGGGGAGGGACTAAGGTAGATTTAGAACAGGAGAGAAGAATAATTCCAGGGTACACAGAGAAATAAATGAAGGGATCGAGATAAAGGGGTAGAGTAAAGATCATGATGTGCCTACGTCATTGAGTGTCTGTTTCTGAGACACTCCTGAGACATACAGTTTAAAACATTTCTTTAAAGGTTTGACTGTAATTCTTTCACTAAACTGAGTTTTTTTTTGTATGTCCCTTACAGATGAACCTGCAAATTCAACATGGAATTGAATATTTCCCACATAAGAGGTAAGAGCAATGTGAAATGTCCCTTGATATGCATGGTTGCAGTACTGTAGTGAACCTGCAAGTGGCAGACTGTCACACCAGCATCCTGTTGGAGCTGTCTGTTCAACTGTCTTCGAAACATTACCCAGCAGAACAGTGTTATTGAAAAGGGAGTGGTTGGTGATACCGCCCCTCTATAGTCACAATTCATGAGTCAACCAGATATGATCATCATAATTTGGTTAGAAGGACAGCGGTTGTGCATGTGTGAGTCTCCTGTGTGCTTCTGTAGTTGGAAAGGTATTCCACATACATACTACAATCTCTCTTTTATGTGTACTGTCCAGCTCTTACAGACTATGTGGACAGCACAAACGTGTATTCAATCGCTGTACATAATTAGCTAAATATTATGGAAGCCTTTTTCCATCTGAGAGTAAAAAAATAAAATGTAATTGTGGGAAAGTTACATTGTGAGATAGTTACATAACACAAAATGTCACAAAATGCATTGTGACAATATATCTTGTAACTGTGACTTTCTTTCTCTCTAAATTTTTATTATCCCACAAAGTTGCAATTGCAAGATGTAAAGTCGAATGACGTCACATAGTGAATCACATTGCAATAAAGGTGCATTAATGAGAAACACAAGATACAGCATGTCTTATTGGGAGATATTAAGTCAATCGCGAAATATAATGTTGCAATAATGAGAAAGTCACAGTTGCGACACTGATTTTTTAAAAAAATCACAATTTGGAGAAATAAAGATACATTTTGAAGTACAAAATTGTAATAATGAGAAACAAAGTTGCTTAACTGTGAAACAAAGTCACAATTCTGAAAAAATCAAGTTGCATTTGCAAAATGTACAGTCACATTTTGAAAAATAAAGTTGCAATTACTAGGCAGTCAAAACTGTGAGATAAAAAGTCACAATTTGGAAGAAATAAAGTTGCATTTATGAGAAGCAGTAACAAAATGTAACAAAATTGAGAAATAAAGTCTCATTTTGAAATAAAAAGTATTAGAATGAGAATAAAGTTGCAATTTACTCTGAGACGGAAACAGGCATCCATTAAATACTAAGGTCTTAGAAAACCTGCAAAAGTATTTTCTTTCTGAATCAACAGTAATCGTATCAGGGTTACGCACATCTGTGCATCAAGCAACAAAGTGAAAACATGACTCATCAGTCTCCTGGCACCCTCTTAGGTTCCATCTTTGCCATGGGATAGCTGCCCATGGATGTGCCCAATCAAATAAACCTTAATCTCTAAAGGCCTCCAGGCCAAACAGGCCGATCCGGCTGCATCCAGTCCTAAACAGGCAGGCCACAAGTCTGCCTGGGCCTCGCTTGCGAAGTCATGCCCACTGCGCCCTCCCTGCAGCGGGTACGGGACTGAGGGGAAATGTCCCCCTCCCTCCCTTCTTTCTCTCACCCAGGCCTGTTCGAGATAGCCAATAGTATAACCAACTCGGACAAAGTTAAAGTGGTTCGAGACAAGCTTTCATCCAATCAGAGCACACTGCAGTAGAGCAAGCAGGTGGGTGGGGGGTGGAAGGAGAGAGACAAGGGGAAAGACAAAGGAAACGGAAGATGGAGGGATTGACTTGGCACAAGGGAGAAGAATAGAAATTGAGATAGATGGAGGAGAAAAGAACATGTTGTTTGTCAGGGAGGAAGCAACGAGTATCGACTGTTGCTGTACTTATTGATCGTTCTCAAATGCTGTTTGTCCAGCACAGTAACCGAGACATTTTATCTTCACGCGTGCACACACCCAGACGTTGTGCGGATTTTGTAACATTTGTGCAATTGTTGTAACAACCGTAACTGCCTGTGTTCTTTGAATAGTAACACCCACATTGTGAATTCTGGACCTCAGGGCAGGAGACAGACACACTCCATGCGTCTTCCTGCCAAGATTCGCCAAGTTCACTCACCAGTGAGAAATTGGTTAGTGTAGCAGACTGACTCCTCCGCCTCATATCGCTCATCCTTTTCCAGCCATCAATAGACGGATGACCCAGGCGGACCAGAGTTGATGGAGGAATGGGCAGAGAGCAGAGCTCCCACACACACTGAGAGTCTATCTATCCTTCTGTCTGTTTCTATAGACGAAGGGAAAGAGAAGATAGACGAAGGGAAAGAGAAGAGGGAAAGGTGATTGAAAGAGTTCAGCTGCATTGCTTTGCATTCTGCTTTAGGACTGCAGAATCCTTCTTTCTGTTTATCTCTCCATCTTTTCATCTTCTGTCTTCCTTCCATTTCCTGACCGCTGTTTGTCTTCTCAAGAGTCCTCTCAGATACCACACACACAACACATACAGGAACACAGACCAAAAATACACAAACATCCAGTGGGGCAACATTATCTAAAGAGGAAGGTCATATAAATTGGTGTTTTACAGATAAACTTGATAAAAAATTACAGAGTAAATTACCCTCTCAGGAAAACAAAGTGGAAAAATTGCAAAAGTATCTTTTTGAGCGTGACAAGCTGTTGCACCCCTAAAGGTAATTTTTTTGTCAGTGTTCCTATTATTTTTAACTCACTCTCAACTAACTAACTCTAAGGCCATCTGAGAAACGCAGTCTTGCCCAAATAGGAATTTATATATAGTCATGGTTCAAGGAACTGTTTATTGTGTTCCATGGGAGAAATTGAATGAGAGAACTGCTGCAACATTAACCAACAAAACATACATAATACAGACATTAACAAACCATCACACTTACAAAAACTTACAAACATTTTAATGCATAAATTACTTACATCACATCACCCTTAGTTGCATGTACACCAACATATAAGCAGTTGATAGTACCTACAATTATCTCAACACCCCCTACTCTCCCTATCCTGCTGAAATTACTCATTGATAAATTTGATTGACAAAGGAACAAATTAGTATTTATATCAATTGTACCTACATAATGGGACCCTGTATCCTACCAGAGTTCACCAGCATATACTCAGAATACAACACATGCAAAGAATCCAATAAAATCTAATTGGCTTGCTGAACGGACTGCTAAAAATATATTGTGCTGAGTGTGGGTATTCCCACAATCTTCCCTGACACTTTTGTTATTTGAACTTTCATACTGCAATATACTATGCGTATATAGTTCAAATGTTTGTGGTCGGAAAAATGTTTGTGTATATACATTTTTTGTTCCACAATTGACATTGATACACATTTCTCATTGCACTGCCTGGTGCACTTTCATAATGGTAAAATGTTGGTGCAGACAGTACAATACATATCCAGGCTCTATCCTGTCTATGTTAGAGGAGATCTCCAGATGGACATGTGATGAAAAACTATTAATATGTGTCCATCATAAACAGCTTCTTTGTGGCAAAGGTTTTCTTAGAATCACAGGCTCTAATTTGATTGGATGGTTTTATGCAATTTCCGGGAGTCAGGATGCACTGATTTTTATCAGGCTTGTCAGAAATCAAAGTTGTTGTCTTTACAAGGTAATGGACTTTGGCAAATCCAGTCTTTTTCAATCAAAGTTTATGGTTTATGACATCTTACATTTTTAAAAGATATTCAGAGATTGATTTTGTCTACTACTTGATAACAGAATCGGAAAGCTTTTATTGCCAAATATGTTTACTAGGGGTGTAACGGTACAAATATTCGTCCTGAATCGTCATGGTTTGGTGCATGCAGTCAGATGATGAATACAGTCAGTCACAGGCGATCCACACTCCAATCCAGAAGGGGGCGTACATGGTTATGCAACACTGTTCGCTAACCGCCACAACAGGAAAAAGAGCAGAAGAAGAGAATCTACACAGTACACACCAAGCGGGAAGGAAGTCGACCGGAAGTTGAAGCCGGCCGCGTGCCACCATCTTGTAGCAGAACTTCACCTGCTGTTAGCATCCCATTGACTCCCATTCATTTTGGCGTCACTTTGACAGAGAATAACTTTACATCTGAGGCGTTTGAAGACTCCATTTGTCCATTATTTATTTCTAAAGAAACACGACAATGTATAAAATGCTCCATTACCTAGTAGCTTACGTTATGGCCCCGTAAAAACAGTTTTTGTAAAAGTAGGCTAACGATTGCGTCATAACCACGCGACTCTCTGTCGCACAGTAGAGAGATTATCGTATTGAAGGGAGGAGAAGCTCGCGGGCAATCGGGGAGACGTGGAGGCAAAATGACAAAATAATTCATCAGAATACCTAGCAAAAGTTTCTCCTGCTCCTAGCTCATGGACACCTCCTACTCACGCTCTCCGTCTCTGCAAGATTCGGAAGTGAATGATTCAGATTTCTCATGCCACAGCCACTAGAAGACAGACGGGTTGCTCACGTCACATCTACGTCGTCAAGCTCAGTTTGAGTCTGCGCGTCAGGAACGGAAGTCCTAAAAAATCGCTGAAAATGGGCTTCACTTGCCTCAATTGAGTTCCAATGAGATGACTCTGTCCATTTCTTATACTGTCTATGGTACACACCAACCTAAAACAAGAGTTCAGATGGCACGCAAGAGCTTGCTAGTAGCCAAACATGACGGAAAGGAAATCGGGACGGCAGAAAGCAGCATTCTGTTTGTTTTCTTTATTTTACAAAAGCTCAATGGTTTGTTTTTATTTTGAGTGTACACAAATAGACAAAATAGACCCTTTAGACCTAGTTTCGAATGATGTCCTACACGTATCTGTATGACCATAAATAACATTTATTTAACATTTAAGTTGTTTTCACTATTATAATGAGACAAAATCATTTGGTATTGTGCCGATTTGTGTCGTGGAAGTCTCACTGAAGTGTCATGGCGTGTCCTGTAAAAGGGAAGCCTCAGGTGCAGCTTCACTCGCTGTCTCCTCGTGGAAAGGTGAAGTTGGCTCAGATAATACCACTTTTTCTCCTCACTCATCTTTTTTCGTGATTTCGGGACTTCTTCCACAGCACAGACAGTAAGACAGTAACAAGACACAGATACACATTTTTTTAATGTTATATACAAATGTAAGGGAATGTAAATAAGAGGTATGGTGTGCTAAATAAATATTATAAATAGTGTTTTGTATTGCACGTTTATTGCCCAGTGGGGGCATTTAACTGTTCATAAGGTGGATGGCCTGTTCTGGTGCTAAGTGCTCTGTAGCGCCAACCAGACAGCAACAGTTCAAAGAGGAATTGGCCTGGATGTGAGGGGTCCTGTGTGATTTTTGCCAGCCCTTTTACTCATTCTGGATGAGTACAGTGCTTGGAGAGTGGGGAGGGATGTACCAATGATTCTCTCAGCAATCCGGGCTATCCGCTGTAGTCTTCTGTGGTCTGATTTGGTAGCTGAGCTGAACCAGACCTTTATAGAGGTGTAGAGGACAGACTCAATGACTGCAGAGTTGAACTGCATCAGCAGCTCCTGTAGCAGGTTGAACTTTCTCAGCTGGCGAATGAAGTACAACCTCTGCTGGGCCTTTGGAGTCAATGTGATTGTGCCACTTCAGGTCCTGAGAGATGGTGCCCAGGAACCTGAATGACTCCACGGTCACCACATTGCTGTTCATGATGGTGAGTGGGAGGAGTGCTGTGGTGTTTCTCCTGATGAAGACCACAATCATCTCCACTGTTTTGAGCGTGTTCAGCTCCAGGTTTTTCTGACTGCACCAGACAGCAAAAATGGTATCACTTCAAATGGTAAAATATAGTTACAAGATCTGTCCATGCTTGATCCACTAAATTTTGTCTAACTAAATTTAGTGGGAAAGTCTCCATCAAAGGTTTATGAGATGTTTTGGGTTGAGTTGGTATAAACAAGACTATGTTGTAGTCTTGGCAAAAAATGTCAAATGCAATATTTTTGTGAATGTAGCTTTTTTTCATTATTTTATTAATTGAATTCTTTTTGGTTACGTGCCAATCTCATTATATCAGTGTTGGGATGCTACTTTGAAATAGTAGCTTGCCAAGCTATAATCTACTCATAATTTGTGAGTAGTGATTGTCTCAAGGTTACAAATAAGATCAGTGGATCTCAACCTTTTTGACTTGAATGCCTCCCTTTGTCCAACAAAATATGCAAAAGCCCCAAATATTGGCTAAGATATTTCCTCTGGAGTTTCTGCAGTAATTATGACAATGCTGCTTGTTTTCAAACGTTTTTTATTAA
Organism: Leuciscus leuciscus; assembly: GCF_965113295.1. Taxonomy (NCBI): domain Eukaryota; kingdom Metazoa; phylum Chordata; class Actinopteri; order Cypriniformes; family Leuciscidae; genus Leuciscus; species Leuciscus leuciscus. Next base: position 35,208,850 of record NC_138729.1, on the reverse strand, counting down.
CAGAAACTGGGAGTGTTGATTCATTAATTTTCAAGATTCGGATTCTGTATGTTCTTCAATAAAATCATTAGTTATTGAAGGGGAAATTTCTGTTTATTTTTTATTTTCATTAAGTTCTTTTTAATATAATTAATTTTAAGTCACCCTGTGGATCTGTGGACATTTACTGAGGCACCCAGGTTGAGAACCACTGCCTTGGATGGTATTTTTAAGGCTTCTGTTTGTATGCCCATGATGTTATGCTGCTATATTCCAGGCACCTTTATACTGTCACCACATAATGCACAATAATTCATATAGGCTAAGTAAAGCACATAATATTTACTATTGAACTAGGCAGGCATAAATGTGTTTGTTTGGATAGTTCTGCATTTCTATAGACTTAAATCTTTGTTCTTATCTGGACAGAGTTTTTATTATTACTTTATGATTCTTTTAAAGCAGCACTGGAAGCCGCTCGGGCAGATTGCCACATACTGCTCATACCAACACATTATCCCACTGAATGCCTGCCGAAGAATGCAGCACATACCTCACCCTCCACCCCGCTATATCCCTCTGCCTGACTTTCTACCATCTCTTTTTCACCAACCGCGAAGGAAAGATGAAGATAGAAATTGAGAGAAAGATGCAAGATTATAAATTCGAGCATAAAGTCTGTGAGTGGGAAGATATGTGATTTGAGTGATGAATGACAGGTGTGTGCTGAATTTATGAGTTATGATTCTGCAAAAGTATGTGTATGAGTAGCGCATTACTCTTTAACCATTGTGTGTGTGTGTGTGTGTAGGGGGTTCAGATCGGCAAGCTCTATTCTTCCTAATGTGTGTGTGCTACAGGTATGACTCAGTGACGGATATGAGCAGGCATGAGGTATGTGTGCGGGTTTGTGTAGAGGATGTGACTCAGGAGGCATGCACTGGTTGTTGAGCTTAAATCGTTCGATATAATGACAACTGGAGTAATCGCATTGTTCAGTAGTCTGAGCCAGCAGAGAAAGTGCTCTGTGACTCATACAGAAAGGCAGGGTGAAGCTCACACACGCAAACAATATAACCCCAAGGGCCGTCATTCGCTAAACGTGAGATAATTTGCTATAAACATGAGATAATTCAGGGGGAAACGCCTTGCATGGTTGGTTGGTTGTTTTTCTAGATAGTTTATTTCATCTGTAAAATGTGTTAGTTGAAGTTAAGGCCACTCACTCCCAAGAGACAATAACATAAACCTACTCATTTGTAATGTACACAAAGTTACAACAAAATGATGAAAACCTTTTGGCTGTGTATACGCATACTTAACAGTATACTCAGTAGGACATTTCCACTGTTTTGGTTAGTGCTGAAGTATTTAATATACTTCATATATAATTATTTTAGTAAACTCTGAAGGATATGACTTCACCTCAAATCTCATATTAGTAAGCACAATCCCTGTGATTTAAAACTGCCCTTCAGGCCATTCGTATTATGTTATTATATTCATAAAATAAAAATTTCAATGAAATTAGTTTAATAATCTTGAGGTGTATAAGCAGTTTTTTTTTTTTTTTTGTTTTGTTTTTTTGTATAAACGATTATGTAGTGAGCTTCGGTGTTTTTGACAACAATCCTGGTGTAATTTGATAACTACTTTCCAGGCTTGATCCTTTGAAAATAAGCAAATTTGCACCAAAATTGTATCATAATAGAACATTTTCGATCACAAGAGAAAAGGCTGAAAATATGAATCGAAAACTAATCTGAAAACAGAAACTTTAAAATGGAAAAAGCAGCATGCATATAAATTTTAACTTAATGTCAAGTTTTATCATATTTGTGATATCTTGCCAGAAAGAGCCCGCTTTTACAGTTGATGAGACATGTACAACTGCTCTACATGTGTGATGAGATGCACAGAGAAATCCAGACGGGCAATAAGCACTCAGTCTGAAGACCAACGGTATTAGCATATTGTCAAAATTCAGATGTGATTGCAAACTCATTTTGCATTTGCGTTGCCTAATTGTGCACACACAAACTGTGACAATTCAAATACTTAAATATAACGCAAATAACATTTGCATTTCCCAAGATACTCCTTTTGGATACCGGCTGATTAAAAAGAGTGTTTCCCGTTCTTGAACAGATTGCAGGCTTGCGCTCGTCTGCCCTTTGCATTATATAAAGGGACTAACCAACATTTAATGTAATACGTGCAGGGAACAGATGGACTTGTATTTGAAATTACAGTTTTATTGAAATAGTATTTATTTGGCACATGCATTACTACTGGTACACCTTATTTTTCTATACGGTTGTTCATTTATTTAAACAGAAAAATGTTGACCTTTTTTATTATAAAATCACACCAATGAAGGAATTAACTGTATTTAACATTGATTGAATTGCTCTTTAATCAAAGCAAAAGCTAATTGAAAATGAGCATTTTTGCTATTGTTTTTCAGCCCAATGAGTTCAGAATTTTATGATTTGGCTAAGAATTGCTTAGTAATCTTAGTAAGAATGCATTACTATTAATAAGTATACTGAAGGTTTTAAAAATGCCAGGGGGTTCATTTCATTTTTGTTTCATCTAATTGTTATAGAAAAAGCATTTTACAGTTGGCATTAAATAGGTGACAGTAGTGAATGATGTAAATATTTGAAGTGATGGGAAATAATGATGTCTAAATAATAGTACTGAAGTTTCTTGGCTGGATTAGGTTTTTTTTTTGAGTTCCCAAAATGTGCCAAAATGTGGAACCTTGAAACATTTCTTGACTACATAACTTGTAAGCTTTAAAGAGAAAACAAACATAAGTGGCTTTTAGACATTAAATTCATGCCAAGATATGATGAAAACAGGACAGGCCATCTGTGAAGTGATGGGATATCTAAATGATTTTGAAGTGTTCTACATTTATTAATACTTTCAAAGATGGTGATTAGAAATTGTGCTTTCCAGGACTTGGAAAGTCATGTAAATTAAAAAAGTGTGGGAACCCTTAATTAAATCTGAAAAACATACTGTTTCTTTTCACAGTGTAGTATGCAGAGACCATATGGAGAGGGTTGATTCCCCTGAAAAGTATAAACACTGTGAGCAACCCAACACATTTCAGCTGATGGCATGAGTTTTGGGCTTGACTATCTTTTTATCAAGCCAATTGAAGATGGGGCAGTGTTCAGAAAACCTGTTTGAGAACATTACGTTTGGTGATTTTAAACAGTACAGTTGGTCATGAATTGCAGGATACTCTTTTTGCTTGTTTCAGCAAGATTCACATTGATTTGCTGCCAAAATGTTAATCAATTTAGTGCAGCTGTTTAGTCTGTCACCCTTCCTCCATTCTTAATTGGTGAATGTGACAGACCTGTAAGAAGAGGGTGAGAATTCAGCAAAAACAGTTGAAGGTGTGACATCCCCCAAATCACATTTTTGAGTCAGCTAGTGGAGTTTGCTCGTGTAATGCTTCACCATTCAATGGGTAATTGCTTACTATTTTCTCCTTTTATTCAGTTTTACTTCTTCTAAATCGTGACTTTAGAAAAGATTTTGACATTTTCTATCTTTCCGTTTTTGTCTTGCATTTTGCGCTGTGGGCAAATTGGTTTTAAGGCAAGTTTATTTATAATAGCACATTTTATACACAGTGGTAATTCAAAGTGCTTTACATTTATATAATAAATGTATATATAATATATATATATATTATATATATATATATATATCTTTTTCTTTCTATCTTTCTTTCCCTTTATCTTTCCCCATTTCGTCTCTCTCTCTTCCTTTCCTCTTGTGTTACTGAGGGATCATGGTCCTGTCATAATTAGGCCCTTTCTCCGTAATATTATTCTGTGGCCCATTAGGGGGACGACAGGCACTTCTGCTTCCTCTCAGCTGAAACATTACAACTCTTTAGCCTGAGTAAACACACTCTGAGATTGACTCTTCTCTCTGGTCAACACCCCTACTCACTAAGATATCAGAGTAGTACTGTAAGCACTGACCGCACTGGTGATTTAATCACCGTCCAAGAAATGTTAAATGTGTTTACAAATATGGGTTGGGAAATGGTGCGTTACTACTGCCCTCTATTTTCACTCAAGCTCTTTGTAGTGCAATACAGAGTCACTTCAAAACGTGCATGTCATTGTGTTTTTTCAAGTTACAGCCACAGAAACACATACTGTGGTAAATGCACACCCTCTCAAGTTGTAAAGTCCTCTCACTTGTGAGTAGTGCTCAATGTTGAATAGTCCACCCAAAAATGACAATTTTGTCTTTATTTACGCACCCTCATGTTGTTCCAGACCCGAATGACTTTTGTGAACACAAAAGGAGAATTTTTAGAGTCTTCACACAGTTCCTTTCCATTCAACAGCAATTCACACTTTCACAGGCTACCAAGATCTAGAAATGTGTTAAAACATCATAAAAGGACCATACAAGTGATCCATATGACGCATCACTGCATCCTTTTTTGAATGTGATCTTTCTATAATGTTGTTGTATGGCTTGAGAAGACTTGGAAAGATGCACAAGTCATAATTACGACTTTTATAGTGTATTGCTTTTTTCATATACTGTAAAAACTATGGACGTAGTGTCCGTGACGTCACCCGTAGGTTTCTGAAGAGCATTTTTGAAGCCCAAAGTGGCCGGAGTCAGCCGCTGCCATCTTGGCCGCGCGTCATTCCTGGATAACCGAAAATGGGCAGAGGCGGGATTAGCTGAAGTGACGTGACAGCTAACAGAGAGCAGACAAACGGCTAGTAGTGACAGCAGCGGCAATCCACCTGTCACTCAAGTGGCCACGCCCTTCAGAACTTTAAGGCTTAATACAATTTAAACAGATGAGTTATAAAAAAAAAATCACCCCCCTCACAGTTGTCATGAAGTGCAAAATTAGCTAAATAGACCAAAACCACTTTTTGTACCAGGCTGTAAAAAATTATTTATTTTTTTGCTGTAAAGTTGGGCATATTAGCATGGGGGGTATATGGGATTTACTCTCTTTTGGAGCCTTTTTAGAGCCTATCTCTAGCGGCCAGTCGATGAATTGCAGTTTAAGTCACTTCCGTGTTGGATTCAGGAGAGAGATCGGAAGGTTGTCACTTGTTTTTTTGTTTTTGTTTTTTTTGCTAGACCATGACCGTTGTGGTCTGTCTATGTGAGCTGCCCTCAAATCTCTCCTTATGTGTCCTGGAAAAACAGCGTGTGGTTTTGGAATGATATGAGGATGAGTAAATGATGACAGAATTTTCATTTTTGGATGAATGACTCCTTTAAGATGTTTGAGAATGTTGGTCATTTTCTCCAGCACTTTAACAGTCTTTGTTGTTCTGGTGTTGGGAGATGTTCCAATTTGTCCATTCATTTACTCCATGTTTCCATTTGCAAACAAGCTTTTCTTTTCTTTCTTTTTTTTCTAAAGAAATATTCAAAAGAATCTGTCAAAATCTGGCAGAGAGGTTTTGCTTTATAACTGTAACAGTTTGCAAGTTAACTGCAACCTTTCCTAAGTTATTGCCAAAGGAAACATAGTGTAAATTATTTATTTACATTGTTGGATGCTGTGATCACATCTGAATCACAAGATTTTTCACACATGTCCCTTTAGCCAGCTGATTGTGTGTGAGAAAAATGGGTCAGAATTTTGTTTATTATTCTGGGGTTTGCAATGGATTGCCTCACAAGGTGAAATTATTGGCTTTTCTCTGAAAATCTTTTCTCTCTCTTCAAGTGCCCATTCATTTCTAGACATGCACATAATCAGTCAACTATTCTGTCTTGTGACTAACTTTTATCTTCTTGTCAATCATAATAACTTGTCATTTGTCAATCAGACCACAAGAGCTTGTGGTTACTGTGTCATTAAAGTTACGGTTGCCGCAACTTCTTTTGAAGCCTCTCCTCTGACTTACTGTTTCCCCTTTAATCTCAGTTTTTATTTAAGTTTTTTGTTTTATTTATCTACCTAAGGTTAAGATTTGCGTGGAGGCATCTGGTCCTGGATCATCTCAAAAGAAGCGGTTTCACTAAAGGTTTCTGCATTGTTATGGTGGACGTTGAGCCAGTGCTGGGTGTCTAAATGGGTTTTATTGAAAAGGAAATCTGTCAGAGCCTGATAAAAGAGAATGGGCTCCTGGACATGAAGAATGGGTCAGAGGGTTCATTCTGAAAGGACTGCCTTTTCATCACTGCATGACTCATTCTTTGTGTGTCTGTGTGTGTGTGTGTGTGTGTGTGTGTGTGCATGCATAGTATTCAAATACCCAATCATGTGTATCCAGAGAGTGTGTTTCCTTGTTCTTATGGTGTTTATTAAAGTGTGAGGGATAACATTTACGATAATGCAGCAATATATAGATGGTCCTGGAGCTGAAGTCAGGAAAATATAGACATTTTTCTGTGTGTGTGCGCGAGACATTTAACTTGAGAAGCATTGTGTGATTTTATGTGTGTGAGTGTGTGTGTGTTCTGGCTCACTGAGGTATAGTGCCCTCTTACCTCACCGCTCAGGCATCCCTGTGCGGAGCAGAGCAGTGTGAACAGAGAGAGAGAAAGTCTCACAGTGAGGGCATTCATATACTGCTAGCATTGACAAAAGAGATGATGGGAGGGAGGGAAAGTGAGAGAGAAAGAGTACAGGGGATCAAACTGAGATTGTGGAGGCTTAAACATCAAACATTCATATTACCGTTATGAATGACTAATCAGCAAAAATGGGTGTGAATTAAGCCCAGATTGGTTCTGCAGACGAGGTATTAAAAATATAATTATCATCCAGCTATCCCATTACCCTACTAGTATGGGTTGGGATACATTGTACCTTGATTATGTATCCTCAAATGGGCTTGTCCATTGTAGCGTTACCTTCTAATTCACTGTTCTTCTGTCTATCTCTCCCTTCTCATCTTTATTCACCTCTCCCATTCTCTACCCCCCCCCCCCCCATTCATCCATCCAAACTGCCTAATCCTGCTCCTTTGGACACCAGTAAGTGCCCCGTCCCCGTTCCATCATGTTGAGCAGGATTCCTAGAGTTCCAGTTGTGGCGCTGCGTCTCTCACAGGCCCCTTAGCAGGGCCCTCTCCTTCATATCGGGTGGCCTGGTTCACCGTGTCCTCAGACAACCCGAGCTGAGCACAGGAAAGGGGCCACGATCTGGGGGAGGCCCACCTCAGCCTCAGCTCGGGATCTACAGCTCTACTGCTCTACCGCTCCCTCTCTCCAAGCAGCCACAATATAGTTATATGGTGTAATGCCTCTGACAGCCATACAGAAAGATGTTTATACAAGTGTGTGTATGTATGTGTATATATATATATATACACATACATACACACACACACACACACATATATATATATATATATATAAAAGTAATTTTTTTATATTAATATACACACTATTTATATGATTGTAGTATTATTTAAAAATAATTATTTTATAGCAATTTTTACACCTATTTAATAATAATTGTTTCTGGAATCCCTCTAGCTATCTATCCATTCATTGATTCATCTATCTGTCTTTCTGTCTCTGTCTGTCTATCTATCCATCTATCTTTCTGTCTACTTGTCTATAATAAATTACATAAAAATATACATTTTGTTTTATTATATGTATTTTAAATGAATGACTGGTCTCAGGTAGTCTTTATATGTTCATTATTATTATAATTACATAGAAATAGGTTTTAATCATATTTATTACAATAATTATTATCTACAGAGAATATATATTATTCACGTTCTCTTTGTGTAAAATGTGTATATATATATATATATATATATATATATATATATATATATATATATATATATATATATGTATGTGTGCATGTATGTATGTATGTATGTATGTGTATGTATATGTATATGTAGCCATTAAAAGTATGTGTATACACACACACACACACACACACACACACTCATACACATATATATATATAAAGTAACAAACAAATTTTCTTGCAGTTTTCTGCAAACTTTGCAGTTTTCTGACTAACATATCACATTTGCAGAGCCAACAAAACATTATGCGGTAACTACCTGAGACAGAAGAAAGTGGCCATGTTTGAAGGAGTTCTAGAGAGTGAGAGAGCTTGATAGGTTGATAGTCATTCTGCTGCATCTACATGTTACCAGACCAGCAGTCACATGATCAGTTAGCTTCTGTTTGATTGGACAAGAAAGCAAAATCCAGTGTTAAATTAAATGAAGTGTCCTATGAGCAATGCCGAACATGTTTCAAACCAAACACTGTGCGGCATCACCACAGGTCGATGCGTAGATGCCACTTCACTTGTGTGACTCAGCGGATTTAACAATCTAACAGATTCTGAAGTTCACAATTAGTGAAGTGGTCCAGTATCCTCGTTTTTATGAGCATGTGTGCATGTGGGTGTGTGTCTATGTGAGATGGTGCTCAGTATTCAGACCACACTGCAGACAGTCTCAGCAGCATAATGGGAGGTTGACTGTTGGGGCTAGAGGAGAGGAGGGGATGCGGTGAATGAGGGCTGAAGGAGGGGAGGGAAAAGGGGTAACGGACGTGGCGGTGCTCCAGAATCAATTGGCGGTGTAATGAGATGGCACTACGCCAGGTAACCATGGCACTGCCCCCTCCGCTCTCCTCCAGAGTAAATTAAAGAGGAAAAGAGCATGGAGAGAAAGTGAGTTCGTTTCTGAGAATGACAGAGAGAGAGAGAAGGATGAGACGGAGATGCAGACAAAAGAAATCGAAAGAGAGAGACCAAAAAATATAGATGGGGCACTGATAAAGGGTAGTTCAATGTTAGAAGGTGAAGAGAAGAAAACATTTAGCGATGAGGGAAAAACAGAACTAGAGAGAGGAAGAATGCAAGAAAGCAAGTGAGAGAGGCACTTACCTCACACAATGAGCATTCCTGAACTCCTTTTCTCAAGCCCCTGCTCTAAAGAGAGAGGGGAGAATGGAGGCCAAAGTTTGAGGCCAGAGGGGCTTTTTATATTATTATTAAAATTTACTGAGACATCTTTTTTACGGCACCTAGAAAAGAAACTGGCATGAGATGAATTAGTAGATTGTGTCCCCTTGAGTCCCAGCAACCACCTTCTCAGCTCTCTCTGTCTGTCTCTAACCCCTTTTCTCTCTTTCTTTTTATTTCAATTCAAGCTGTGGTATTTATTGCCAAAGCACAGGTAAAATCATAATAATCGTAATCTCTTATAGGTATAATTGTGCAATAATAATAATAATGTCAGTGGTGTAGCTAAAGGATGAAAGAACATTGAATAAATGCTCTTACATTCACCGCTGTTATAAAGACGGGTTCAACGGTTTCAGAATTCAATGAAGATGTGACCGAAAAGGTTTTCCTACAGCTATAGTGGTTTTGAAGATAAACGTCTGTTGAATAATGCACTCAGAGTTGCTCCTCGAGATGCATCCTTTTAAAATATTCACCACAGAATATAACCAACCCCTTCCCTACTTTGGCACACGCCACATATCTGAACCCCCCTCTCTTCTTTTCTCTGTCAGTGCTGTGCTGATTTTCTGGTTGGATGAGAGGCATCAGTCAGTTTGATTTTACTGAGGCTGTATGCATTTCTTCATCAGCCCCTTTCTCCCTTTCTTTCCATCCTGCCGAGGGGCTGAGATGTGTTAATACTGTGTAGTTGGCTGTGTTACTTGCTTCTCTGATTAGTGAGTGTGTGTGACGGTTACTGGAGATGAATTGAAATTAAAGCTTGATTAATATCGTAATTAGGTTCCCCCCTCTCCCATTTCTTCCTGGTCCAACCTCACGCCTTCCTAAGAAGGACTCCGGCTGTTTTCTTTCTTTGTCTACATTTTTGTGTCTCTTTAGCCACCTGCTTGCTTCAGTCTAAAGAGGATTTAACTGTTTATGCCACTTTGGAAGATTTTATCAATGCAATTTGATTGTTGTTGTGGTTTTATACCATGTGATTTATATTAATATTGAACAAATATTATTACATTACATACTGGATGTGAAGAAAAGTCATGTGCTCTAGTGTTCTAGTGAGTTTTGTACATAGGCAACATTTTAAGATGTCATATACACTTTACCGATACAAAGGCTGTTCCAAAAGGTATAGGTATCTTTTGGATGATACAATTAAGCCCATATTATTTTTAAGATTATGGCCAATAACTGATAAATGGTCAATATTATAAATCTATAATCTACATACTTGAAATAACAATTTGCTGCAAGTGAATTTAGGCATCACATCATTATAATGTACAATGTAAAAGAATGATAAATATTAATTTTAAAAAGTGCAAAAATATATTGTTTTATTTAGTAAAAAAAAAAAAAAATCCCTTGTGATTGTAAAGGAGGGACCTCTGGGGTGCTGGTTAAATTGTTGAACCTTTGTCATAATCTGTCGCTATCCCTTTAAGTTAGTGCTAAATGCTGATCTAAATTCTAAAATAAGCAGAAGCGATTAAATACCCAATATAGGTCAAAACTGGCACTAAATAACTAATAGTGGCAATCAACTGAACCAATATGGTGCTGATACAGTACATTGTGCATCTCTACCCATCCCTGAAACTATCAGGCAGCTTCATACAGTATGTATCAGTCACGGTGAAGACAATCCCAAAATGGCAACAATCTCATATAAAAAAAACAGTTTGGTCAACGTTGTCACTTAAAGTTGCAATGTAACGGAAGTAGCGACAGATAATTTTTCGGTATTGTGACGTTCATTCCATTGAATTAATTATTGACAAAGCAAAAAGATTAGAGAAATCTGGCATACATCATCAGAGAGAAGTCTGTCGTTTCACAAGAAGATCGAGTTATGATCTAAAAGACTCATTAGATCTTGGGACAGAGCTATAGTTTCATGCACTGTGATGCTGATTGCAAATTCTGTTACTGGCACGCTTTTTGACTTTTATGTAAGGAATATTATATTTACTTTGTTATCCCCATAGTAAAGATTTGTTGAGTTGTTGGTTAAAACCAGTTGAAACGTCATCTTTCCTAAAGGTTATTTTTTTTTTTTTTTACAAAGGAGGTTACCTGGCTCTAATCAGATCAGTGCTGTGCCTTTGCTACATGGCACAGCATGAAATGCAACTACCATTTATTGACCAAAAAAGTGTACTGAAGGCACTGAAATGACAATGTGATGAAATTAGTAGTTTATGACTCCAAGTTTGCACTAGCACCGTCTTTTGTACAATAGTAATCTCCAGCCATTGCATCCTGGGAATGGAGGACAGTGACAACGCTGTATATCTGAGTGGTAGATTAATAGGGAGGACTGGAGTGTGGGTGCCGCAGTAGCACATGAGGAGAATATCAGACAGAGAGACGTGAGAGACCTGGAATGGGAAAGAAAAGCAGTGGACAAATTCAGTACCAGCACAAAATTACAACTATCTTCAGAAGTGTTTGTGTCATATTGGAAACTGTAGCTGCTGGGTTTAATCACTTTCTTTTATATTGTTGTATTAAACAGAGAAAGGAGATGCCAAAAGCTAAAAACAGGGAATTAGAAACCTGTTAACAATACTATCTATATTGTTTAAAGTGAAGAAGCTATTTTTACTGGATCTAATCTATTGATATTTAAAATAACTTCATCATAGTAAGTTTGATTCATTCATATACAGTACATGTGTGTGTGTATATATATATATATATATATATATATATATATATATATATATATATATATATATATATATATATATATATACAAACATTTCACTGGCGCCACCATACAAAAAGTGAATAAAATAAATAGTTGTTGGCTTTGGAGTTGTTGTTTTTGCCCATAACCTTAATAAATATGGTTGTGACACCAAAAACTAGCCTAACTCATACATTTAGGTAAAGACAATTAACCTGCAGTAATAAAATAAGAACAAATAAAGCAACAGCACAAATACAATAGAACACTACAAATAAAAAACACTGCTCTTCATGTTTTTCAGAAATAATCAAATGTAAAATAGCACTGCATCTTCACTGTATAAATTAAATATCGATTAATCCTTATTAAAGTTGTGAAAGTTATTCAGTCAAGAGCAGCGAGTGATATTTTTTCTTTGTCCTTTGTTGTTTAATTAACATTGCTGTCTGAGAAGCGGCTTTCTGGGCACACGCTTCAAATGTGTGCGCACAAAACTTCTCTTTGTCGTCTTCTTGTGCCTGAATATTTAAATTGGCAAGGCTTAAAAACTTGCAACTAGTGACAGTTGCGTCGACTGTCCCTAGTGATGTTTACGCGGGCAGTCCTTATTGTCGAGCCATGCATGTGTGAGTGTATGATGTGACATTTAATGTGTTTACTGAAACCAGATCACAAGGATATTTAGATCCCTTCATTAACATACATATCATATCTGCTCTAAGATCAGGATAACATAAATGCATTACATTTGAAACAGAATTGCCAGACTTCAAAGCGGTCTTGCAGAAGCACATATTTGATATTTAGATTGATTTCTTGGAAACATGCAACTTAATGTAAATATCTTTTGTATACTCAGCTAGTTTACTTTTGTGAATGCTCAAATAATTAGTATATTTGGTACTATACGGTTATCCGGACCACACGATGGCCTACCCCTAACCCCGCCCCTAAACCTACCCGTCACTGGGGTCCAGACCAATCAGGGATGACTATACGGACTATACGGGACTAAAAGACACACGTGTGGTCCGGATAATCATATAGTTCCGTATATATTTATTCTCTGTTTATACTCTTTCCCCGCCATTGACTGAAATTTACGGCTTTCCGTGTTTTCACTGCTATACAGTAGGGGGTGCTATAATGCATCTTCTGAAAGAGTACATAATCTCCTGATCAAAACACATGTGAATAAGAAGCATAAACAAGAGGTATGATATGTAAGCAGATTCATATGTAAAATAACGCAATCACAAACATTAAACAGCATAAAAATCAAAACTGCCTAATGTTACTGAATGAAATGACGACCCAGTACGAAGGAATGCATGAAGGCTTTTTGGGGGGGGTTTGTTTAAAAACGGAGGGTCTGTTCTTTCTTTTGATATATTGTATATTCAGATATTCATACAACTAAATATTCTGGGGGCCATGCAACTTTTATGAAAATGTAAAAAAAAGAAAAAAATTGCTGGGGGTGGCTTGCAGCTTTTTTCAAAATCGCTGGCTGGGAAAGTGATAAATGATCTGTTTTTGGTCATTTTGTTGGTAATTCAAGCAGGAGCAGTTTGTTTTCTGAATGCGTAATTAAAATGTAATGTTACATATTTCGTTATTTCCTAATCAATTGTATTTTTCTCTATCTAATACTGAATTGCTTTAGTTTACTGTCTATAATAAACAAATAATCATCAGAAATTTTGAAGAACTCAATATTTCTACCTCTTCAGACTAATTTATGTGACAGAGAGAGGGGAAAAAGAATTGCAAAGCAATTTTTTACCTCTTTAATGCTTATCATTGCTTGTCATTTGCTTGCTGACCAGGCAGCTGGTCAGCTGGGTTTTAATGACTCAAGTGGTCACCCATGTCTTATTCTTATCATGGGGAAGATCCATAATTTTTGTTCTTTATCACTTAATCTGTGTCTCTCTTCCTTACTGTGTTTGTGCTGAGTGGGTGTTCTCTCTTATATTTCTCTCTTCTGGCTTCAGAGGATTTGACTCCTCAGAACCACTGCCAAGGCTCTTTCTTTGAAAACCAATAAGACCTCACCGGTATGTCACCATAAACAGGCTCGGAGCCATTGAGCACAAGACGACATTGTTCTTCCTGTTGAGGTTGATGATGCCCTATGGAGTCATTATAGGCGTTTGTGCTTTCGAGTGCTGTTTAGAATGTCTCAGACCTGCCCTCTTGTCGAAAATATACAGCCTCAAAACTTTTTATTAAAATGTATCCATATTGTCTCAGAGCTTTTGCCACTGGTGAGCTCACGTAGGTAGGGAGATTTAATGGCACTTTTCTCTAAACCTATCTATGTCTAGTTAACAGGTGTTTTTGGGAGTGTTTAATTTTATGATGTGATAAATAATTGGCTGTTCTGTCATAGATTTTTCATCTGCACTTTTATTTATTGTTGTAATGGAAAAGATAAAAGTGAAAGAAAAAAAAATAGAAGCAACTTCCAGCAGTTGACCTTGGAACTTGGAAACCGTTATGCGCATAAACATAAGTTTAAATATAACTGTTAAATAAAGATTTTAGTCTTCACAAAGGGATGACAGAACTAAGGCATTTTGCATACCCCTGTCATAAGATCTTGTTGCACCTCTGTCTCACATTACAAGAAGCATAAAACCACCGTAGGGCAACAAACAAGCAGAGAGAAAAGTGATATGGCAAGCATTGTAAATGTGTTTATTCTTTATCTATATATATACTATACCTATCTGTCTGTCAAACCTTGTGCTTTTCCAAGCTGAGTGTTGCACCTGCCGCTCTGCATATCCTTCTGAAGAATCCCAATGTTAGAAACGAGCGGCTGAAGTTTATTTTTAACAAGGGCCATTTCAGACTGTTCTTTTTTTTAGCAGTTTGTGTGGGCCAATCGAAAATCAAAAATCGACAGTATGACGGTTTTTGGAACAGACAAACAGTATAAACGAATATCGTTTATGTTCAGTTAGTTAATGTTTCACATTGCTTACACTCTCTCTCTCTTTGCATCCATCTCTTCTCCCTCTTTGCTCCCCTGTGTTGGAACCAGCCGCTGCGGACAGTACTCCCTATCCTAATGCCCTCTTTGTTCACCCTTCTGTTGGAGGCCCGCTCTTAAAGCTTGGCATGGGTTAAGGCAGGCGAGAGGGTTGAGGGGGGAAGGAAGAAGAGCGGGCACAGGGCAAACAAGGGGCAGACAAGGGGGCTTGGCAGACACCTGAAAGTCAAATCTGCTCATTTAGATTCAAGAGGAGCAGGATGTGGAAGAGACTTAAAAAGCCTCTTTGTACCCCCCTCGACCCTCTTATAAGCTCCTACAGACAATTATGTTGCAATTGTTCACGAGCAGATGTCAACCTAATTTATTGACATTTAACACAGAATAATGAAATATTTATTAATATCAATTTATTTAACATTAACTATATTTTTAATATCATACACTACTGTTCAAAAGTTTGGTGTAGATATATATATATATATATATATCTTACCGACATATATATATATATATATATATATATATATATATTGAATATACTTATATATTAGGGGTGTGTGATATTGACAAAAAATTATATCTCAATATTTTCTGGGTTTTTATCAATAACGATAATTAGACAATATTTTTTTAAACACAATAGTGTGTTTATTGGTTTAGGACTACCGTTGACAGCTGACTCCTAAAGATTTTGATATTTTTCATATTCTGTACGGTGGTCAGTTCGTAGCATTGACAAAAAATGATCTTTTCCAACAAGTTTAAATTGATTTTTTACTTTTATGGGCATTTTTTACTTTATAAAGCCATTTTTTAACCTAATTAATTGAGTGCATCATCTTTTGAGTCAAATTCTACCATTTAATCAATAAATTAAATTAGAATAATAAGACGCAATAGGTCTGTTACCAATCAAATGAAATTGATATCAACAAAATCCATCTTAGCAATGCAAAGGAAACACAGAAGCTGCATCTGAAGTGGCATTTAGATGTATTGAGGTATGTTTAATGCAGCTCAGAGGGGACACGAATGCACCTGCAGTTACAAATGCATAAATGATGTATTGATGTTTTAAACATAAAACGTTATATACTGATATTTTGAAATGATAAAAAAATTAAAAGATACTTTAAATGTGAAATTAAAACCACCAGTAGGTGGCAGCAATGAGTGAGTCATTGAGTTTCAACCGATTCATTTAAACGGCTGATTCATTCAGGAACGAAGCATTGGACTTAATGAGTGAGTCGTTGAATCATTCATCCAAATGATGTGTTCATTCAGTAAGGAAACACCGCCATTTGTTGCTCAGAGACGCAAAACAGTCCTGTGGCTTGGTTTGGAGCCATTTTCCTTGGCAAAATGGTGCAAAAACAAGCAATACTGTGTCTAAAATACAGTCAAACCAAAAATTATTCAGACACCATATATAATTTTTGATATTTTTTTACTAGTGGGTGCAGGACCCTATAGTTCATTTATGTAAGTGAGGATAGCAAAAAAAAGTAAACTGTGACAAAACTTTATTGCTAATGTGACCTTTTTACACCACAGAATGAACAAAATTAAGCATTGCTTGGTAATTGGTTGACCTAAATTGGTATTATCTAATTGTGTACTTAAATTTAACAGCTGACAACTGAGAGCTATTCAACCTAATTCATTTGTGAGACAGTCTAACAGTTACAGAAGGATGGCCAAAACCAGAGAAATATCAACTGATTTGATGATTTTGAATTGTCATATTTTATTACCATTTTCTAAACTATAGCGAATAAACTGTGATAATTTGAGAAATGTTGAAGGTGTCTGAATAAATTTTGGTTTGACTGTATATGTCACTTAATATTAACTTCTTGTTTATTGAACCGTCGTCTATCAATTTGTAATCATGCTGATCTTTGAAGAAAAAAATGTACTCTTTCTGTGATATTAACTATTAAATTAAATATAAAAGACAAACAGGGGTATTTTTGTCCCCTTATCTTGAATATTGGGGGCATTCTACATGCATTTTAATAGACTAAATTACGTGCACACACACATACTGTACAGTATATACACATACAGTACCGGTCAAAAGTTTGGAAACATTACTATTTTTTATGTTTTTGAAAGAAGTCTCTTCTGTTCATCAAGCCTGCACTTATTTGATCAAAAATACAGATTTTAAAAAATATATATTTTGCTAAATATTATTACAATATAAAATAATGGTTTTCTCTTTTAATATGCTTAAAATACAATTTATTTCTATGATGCAAAGTCAGAATTTTCAGCATCATTACTCCAGTCTCAATCCTTCAGAAATCATTCTGATATGCTGATTTGCTGCTCAAGAAACATTTCTTATTGTGAATGTTGAAAACAGCTCAATAATTCTTTGGAAACCGGGATACATTTCTTTTCAGGATTTTGTGATGAATTGAAAATTCAAAAGAACAGCATTTATTAGAAATGGAAATCTTTTGTAACATTATAAGTACCTTAACTGTCAATTTGATCAATTTAATGAGATTTGCCTAATAAAAGTATTAAGTTCTCAAAACAAATCTTACTGACCCCAAACTTTTAAACTGTAGTGTATATTTAATAATTTATATACAAATTATATCATTTTAAACTTTGTTACACATTATAAAACAATCGAGTGCAAGATTTATCTTCAAACATGATCCAAATTCATGTTTCATGTTTATGTTTATTATTTATTTATATATTTATTGAAAAGGATTCTTTAAATTAGAATTAGACTTTTATTATGCAGTTCACATCACGTTGGCACCTTTGGAAAGTAAAAATGCGGGGAATGAATATGATGTTGCACCACATGCTGGCTGCAGAATGTGCACCCCTGAAATTATTCCCCTCCTGCCATGTTGCACACCATAGATGAGTTGGGCTGCATTGCAGGATAAAAGGGAAGCCATATTGAGATCGCGTGAACCATTTCACGAGTAATTCCCATGTGATTCTGCAACTTCGCCAGATACACTCCTTTCTTCATGTAGAAAACCATTCGGCTATGAAAATATTTTTGTCAGGATGCAAATTAAAGAAATATAAAGTGTTTTATTCATAAAGAGGGCAACTGAAATATATTTTTAGGCGAATGATGAATAATGTAGGTGAAAGACTCTCTGTGACAGTGAGGTAATAGCACTCAAATATGTTTGACTGTCTGGGGACCGGCGGAACGCCAGCCAGACTGTGACCAACTGACACACTGACTCACACACACACATACACACACACACACACAGGGAGCATTGGAGAGACTGTGCCAATGCCTGGATTAGGCAGCCATGTAAACAAGCAAATAGATATGGAGACAAGCAGACAGACAGACACAGGCAGAGGGACAGATGGATGGACAGACACAGAGACAAAATGCTATTAATTGCATCCGATTAGCATGGCGGGCACAGCACCCCGTCTACAGCGGGCACTATATTTGATCGTGGGGCATAACAAAATTTTTTTCCGCTGTTGTTTTGTTGATCCGAGGGAGTTTGTACCTTAAAAAAAAGAATCGAGACAGATTTCGGACTGCTGCCCGTGGTTTTATCCAGAACAGAACAGGACAGTGAGCTGTGCTCCCTTTCGCTTGCTCTCTTTCTCTCTCTTGCTTGTAACTTTCTGTCTCTGCCATTTTGATGAGGTTGAAAAAAAGTGTATCTCTTTTTCTCTCTCACTACGTGGCGTGGATTGGACGCCGACTGGAAGGAAGGAGGGAGGAGTAGGAGCAAGAGAGAGCGCTCTGCTCGCGTAGACGGAGAGATGGCATATTTGCAGAAAGAGTAATGTGGTGTGAAAGCAGTCCTTTTCAGTCTTCACTCTTTAGACTGTTCTGTCGTCCGTAAAGCTGCTTTTTATTTTCTGCACTACGCTCTACCCCTCTTTCTGCATCTGCTTCTCTCCATTATAAACTTTTTTCTTAACGTTTTTATAGCTTTATTTCATTGCTCTGTCAGTTCGTTTCTGTTTCAATTCGTTCCTTGCTTGTTTTTAATCGCCCCTCAGTTGTTGGGAGTTCATGGGAGTTAAAGACAAAGGGAAACGTCCACATTTTGGCACCACTAAGGGGAGTCAGAACTGCAGCCAAGGACCCTGCTGAGATCCAAAAAACCCCAGTACAGCGAAGCGCCAAAAAAAGAAAAAAAAAAAAGAAAAGAAAACACCACCCTTTCCTTTGCATGGTCACAAATTCCACTCTCCCTGTAGCCAGGGCAGTGCCGCAGCTCCTCCTCGACCACATCTCACCGCATTCGACCTTTCCGCCTTCTCTTCTCAGTCTTCCATGGAACCTTTTCTGACCCATTTTTGAGGATTTTCTTTTTTTCCACGGTAAATACGAATAGGACCGGCCGCACAGGAGGGCGAAAGAGGGGACAGGGGCTTTTTCAATGTTGTCTGCCGATGACTTGGCGATTTGCTCTTGTTGAACTAGGGTTGCCGTTTTTGGCTTCTTTTTTAAGGTTGTAGGTGCTGTATGTGTTCTTCCTTCATGTCAGGACGTGTTTGTGTATTAATGGTTTGAACGTGCGAATGAGCAGTTTTGTACTTCCTTCTAACATGCTGTTTTTCTTTCCTGCTCCAGATTTTTTGCGGGCAACGGAATTGGCCTAGTCTGCACCCTAAGCCTGACTCCATATTGCCGCCAGGTGTAGGATGACTCTGGTATGGACATAAAACTGGTCATCACCATAGACAGACGTCCTCCACCGGTATGATACTTTCCTATGCCCTTTTTTCTTCTGTCCATTCTTTTCGTTCTTTTCCAGTCCGAACTTTTTCTGAACGTTTTTTTTTTTACCTGCATCTTGTTTACCATCGGGTTGTGTAATTTCTTGTTCGTTTAAAAGTCCGCCTTGACGTAAAAATAGTCTCCGTATCCACAGTTGTCCACATTCCATTATGCTTCATAAGCAAACATTTTTGTTTTATTTTGTACGTTTGGATTTTTTCAGTGACAAGTCTTAGACAACTAGTCTAAGGTCATATCCGAAATAAATGTAGGTCAATTGCGGTCAAACATTTAACATACTTAAAAAAAATTTTTTACAGGGTCAATTGTTGTCAGATATTTGTGTACACATACTGTTTGACGAATCACAATTCATTTGTTTCCAGTGGCTAGAAATCAGCAAGCAAATAACAGTAACGGGTTCTGAGTGGTCGTACGATGCCATGGAAACACATTTGAAATGTGAGACTGTGTACTGGATGCATGTTCACGATTCGATTCACTAACAACTTATTTTCTTTTTCTCTGGCATTTCTCATAATACTATACACCGTGTCTCTGTGTAGAAATAGGTCAAGATATAATACTGATATATTTAACATTTACTCTATTGTTCTGGAATAACCTTTGATTTTCCTTAGGGAGTGGCACTGTACCATGAATCATGGCATTTCTAATTGCAGCTTGTTGCACCTACATCTTGTAGTACAGACTGGGAAAGCCCTTGATGGAGAGTCTGTGATTTCTTATTTCTGTATATTAAATGGCAGTAATTGGCAAACAATAAACGATATACTGAATGTGTGCGATATAGTTTACTAAAACTAGTTAAACAGTTTTTAGGTTTATTTTAGATTGATTTCTGCAAAAAAGTTTAGTATTTCTATACTTGCGCTAAGTTGCATATGATATCAGTCACTGCAGTATATTTGATCCAACAGTAGCGGTGTTGTCTCATCTGGGCACGGCAAACACCACATGTCTTTCAAACTGACCTTCACTCTGAATGATATGTTTTAAACTGTAGTGATTTGAAATACAAAGAATTTATGGTAAAACATTTTGGTGGGAGCTCCCATCTTAATCATATCTCTAATGAGTTATTAAACAAGTTATTTTTGTTGAACCACACCCAATAATTTCGTATAAAATTATTTGAATAATTACTTGAGTTTAAGTTTCAGTAATATTTGGGAATTTGTCGTTATTTTTCTTGTCTAATCAATAAGACTTATTCTGTATGTTAGCAATATTCTAACCTCATTAAAAGTAAATGTATTCATTTTTTGCAGATTTTTACCCCCTGCATTTTTTTGACCTGAATTCCACTGTCACATTATATATTTGACTTGCTTATGTTGTTGTTTGCTTGTGGAAAGGGACATGGATCATTTGTATAGTTCTTCTCAATGTTCAGCAGGTGTACATATTTTTAAAAAAGCCACTCATTTTACAGGATCAATACTTTCTCTGTTTATGAATTCCTAATCTTATCTTTTATCTATCCTTTTCATGAATTTCAGGTGACGTACATAATGATCTTCTTCCTCTGTATTACCTGGCGAGGCCATTATGTCTATTAAAAAAAAAAACGTATCTTCCAAAAATGGCCATCTATGCCTGTCTTTTGTTTTAAACTTACTTGTCAAAGTGTTTTGAAATTGGTGCATGAGGAAAAAGAAAAACAACAGTCATAAGAATTAGCGTTTGTTTAGTGCAGTGGATAATATTTTTGGTGTCCTGTGAAAGGTGGAGTGTGTAGCTGTGACGCAGTGCAGTGATGCCAGCTGCCACAAACCCGTAGATCCGAACTTGTGGTGACTCTGTGCACAAGCTCGTGTCTATAGGTATGTGTCTGCGAGGTGAACGCAACAGTCTTCCCTGCAACCACTGCTGTTGCTGACTAGAAACTTCTCTTCAGGGTTGACACTTTAGCTGTAAAGGATAAATGTTTGGTGACTGCATGAATGTTTGCATCTTTTTATTAGAATGAATTGATTGCACCTATTTTCAACATTGAGTAAAGGAAGTTTTGCTACTTGCATATGCGCAAACGTAAGCAGTGGAGACATGCTCCTATCCTCCCCCTCAAGACAGCGATGTCTCGGGATGAGGTAGTAGGTTGTATAGTTTAGAGTTACAACATGGGAGATAACTGTACAGCCTCCTAGCTTTCCCCGAGCAGACGCCCTTCTCTGTACAAGCTACAGTGCTAATGCTAACGTTACTAGCATCGCAACTAACATGCTTCCCTGACGTGCTAAGAGCAGTACAACAGTGATTATAAATGTTATATGTGGAGTCTAATGGTCTTTGTTGATGATGTAAAGGGTTTGACAGAATGCCCATTCACTCTGAGAAGGATAACTATAAACTATAAAGTTTTAATAATCACTCTAATTCTATGAGAAGTCTGCGGCTCTGCGCCAAAACTATAACGATAACAACACACTGGAATCACTTTCAGAATGATTTTCAGCCAATCAGAAGCCACCCGACTTTAAGGAACTGGAGCATTTACAGCAGCAGACGACATAACTGCAATGTGCACTTATAATAAAACAGCATGTTATCATCCGTTGGTGTGGACACTAATATAGTTATTGTTCTTGGTGGGAATAGACTTTTAGCCAGAATTACCATATTTGCTAAACCTCTAGTGTCAATAGAACCTACGTATAGCCTATGTACATAATTTAACATTTAAACCATTCCCCACGTATTTAAATCGCTCTAAAGCTTCATCCCATAGCTGATTATATTTTGTCAGTGAATCTGTTAACATCATGCTTGCCTACAAGTATAGCATTTAATAAAAACAGCGTTGTGTTCCCACTCCCCACAGAGAATAGAAATGTTATATTTCTATCAAAAGACCACACAGTTATTGCAACAGGGTGTTTAACATCGTATCCTACAATGTTCTGCACCACAAACACCATGTCTTAAAATACACATGGGAACTGTGAAAGCCTTATGTTCTTTACCATATCCTTCTGGATTGTATATGACCATCAATTGTTGTGCGTTTCTCTCCTGCTTTGAAAACACATTTATAACTGGCAAAATGTCTGTCTTTTTTTTCTTTCTTAAGTGGTTATGAAAAGTGATATCAATGACATCAGGTACAAATTCTACCATAAAGGTAACTGTAGACCGTGTATTAGATAGGAAACTTGTTTAACCGTCTACCTGCTTTGTATGTATTTTATTACAAGTTTGCTTAGTTTTATCAGCATGCGGCTTTGAGAGTCGTAATGCAATGGAGACATTAGGCTGTTGCAATGGCTATTTTAGGGCAAATATTTGGTTCATGCTTTTGTGGCTATTTCAAAAAGATGTCAAAACATGGAGAATATTTTGTGAGGACTTGAAAAGCAAATTTGGTACCACCAATTTGTTGGAAGCAGCATCAGCAGTCACTGTGTCAGATAAAATATGTGTTTTAAATGACACTCCTATATGTGTGCATGGACTATGTTTCAGTCAATGTCTTTGTTTTCTGATGTGCTTTAAGTTTGTGTGTGCCATGGTGAGGTTTGACCCAGGTGTGTGTGCTTATTTAGGTGTGGTTGTTGTTTTAGTTGTTTAGTGTAAATTTCTGCTTGATTCAGTGGTACACGTGCAAGCATGTCTGTGTGCATGGAAATTGGGTTTATTAAAGCAGTTTGAATCAAATGGTGGAGGTGCTATGAATTTCATGTCATGAAATGGCGAAGACTTTGCTTGTGAATATTTACACTATTCAAAGATTTGGGGTCAGTTAGATAAGATGACAGTAAAGGCATTTATAATACTTTTATATTTTAAATAAATGCTGTTGTTTTGAACTTTATATTAATCAAGGAATCATGAAAAGATCACGGTTTCCACAAAAATAGCAGCACGACCATTTTAAATAAAAAATCGTACCTAACCACCCCCATATGACTTTATTTAATAAATCAAAACTACAGCTTAAAGTCAGTGTGTATCGGGAGTGGGTTAAATGGTTGTTAGCATTTTGTTTCATGATTTCAATAGAATGAGGCAGCAGAAAAGCGATACATTGGAGTCTGAAAGCTGTTTGCTGGTCAGAACCTTAAAGCTGATGCGTTCCTCTACGATGAAAACCGTAACAATTTTTAAACATCGGATTGCCACTTTTAATATTTGTGTTATCTAAGGTATGCTAATATTTATGTTATGCTATATGCATCTAAATTATCTGTATTATCTGTATTATTCCTTATGCAA
Organism: Leuciscus leuciscus; assembly: GCF_965113295.1. Taxonomy (NCBI): domain Eukaryota; kingdom Metazoa; phylum Chordata; class Actinopteri; order Cypriniformes; family Leuciscidae; genus Leuciscus; species Leuciscus leuciscus. The sequence goes on along the minus strand of NC_138729.1, from coordinate 35,185,203 downwards.
TAGTTTGCATAATGTACTGGGGACAAAATTGACAATGTCTCCACCATAAACAATGTCTGGTTAGTGCTGCTTCCTCTGAGATGGCATATGGTTAGGTGCCTAGCCTTAATACATGTTTGAAGCCAGTTTATTATACATAATATACAGTTTCCTGCTTTGCTAACAGTGTGAGTCAGCAAACTTCTAATGCAGCTTAAGAAACACCGTGTGGATAAATAATGTTTTGAGCGCTCTGCCACCCAGAATGCCTTAGGGAGAGAAAATGGTGCACTGAAGCCAAATGTGTACAGAGTTCAGCCTCGTTTAACCAAAAACTGTGCCGTCAATGTGGAAAAACCAGCTCCAGAAATGCAAGTCTGCAGCTAAAAAAGGCTGGAAGAACCAAACCACATTTAGACTAGCACAGTTTAGAATGCTCTGGAGTAAGAGATCTGATTTGGATGGATAGATTGATTTGGACCACTTTTTCACCTCTGACATATCCATATTTGTAAAATGAGTTCTCAAGGTCAAACCCTGCTGAAATATTATGAGCTTGAGAAATTTGAGAAAGTGCATTTATTTGACAAATTGGCACGGTTGTGCAATTAATGATTAAACATCTTAATTCAGTCCTTTCTATGCCAAAACCTTATTTCTGATAGATGTTTGGGATCAGTAATAGACATTCATCTGCTCTCTTTCTCTCTTTATATTTGTACCACTGTCAGTCATGTCCTTAAGGCTGCTTATACACTTGGCAAACAATAGTGCTTTTGTGTTAAAGGAGAAGATGGGACCCAGAGAATGTGTTTCGTTGATGACATCATTCTTTGAGCTAAAAAAATGTCTAGGTTTATTGTGTCTGAATTAGGGATGTCAATTTTCACAAATTCCCATGATCGATCGTCGTTTAAATTAACGATCAATTAATCGATTAATCGTTAGCCTTAATACTGCGATATGCAGTGGCTATGACAGCATGACAGGGTCTGCAAATGCTGCTCAAAACGCTATGTTCCTCACCAAATCAATTAGAATGGTTTTAAATATAAATAGAGGGCTAGTAGGATTGTTAAATGTTTCGATGTGATTGATAATTAAATTAATTATTTAATAATCAAATATAACTACTAAATACAACGTGTCACCAACGCCGCCTCATATGCGCTTAGAATGTGTGACTGTTGTGGACGCGCTCTTCCTGGGACAACTGCACGCGCTGAATGAATCTGCTACCGTTAAACTGGAGCACTTTGCTAGCACGTTATTTATCTAAAAGAAACGCATCCTATATGAGATTAATCAGATACATTCAAAATAAACATATTACAAATTATATCTGCACAAAATGACGCAAATTCATGCACAAGTGAACTTGAACTAAGTTACGTGCCATTCATTCAGAACTATGTTGTGGACGCGGTCTTCCTGGAGCAACGCGACACGGCAACTAAACCCAAATAATTCACAATGTTTTATTACAATATTGTTCTCTTTATAATGTTATGTAATATTACAGTCCCAATAGTCATTATTAGTCGTGCACTGCCGTTTGAGCTGCGCGCGCTGAAGCTGACGCTTTACTACAGAGTTAATTCTTAACCAAATGCATCCAATATGAGATCAGTCAGATATAGATAGGCCTACAGAAAATAAACAGTATTACAACTTACATTTGCACAAAACAAAAGGCTGCGAATGCACATGCAAACTTATAGTCATGATGAAGGTGTAAAATGGTCCCAAACATAACTCCGGCGCGCTCGCTTTACATGTTTCGCGGTTGAGCAGCGCGCACGCGCATGAAGACCTGCTTAATCGATGATCGATAAGTTGTATCGATTAAATGTATTATCGACAATTAATCGATCGTCGATTAATCGTTGACATCCCTAGTCTGAATCAAAAATGTCAAACAGTGCAATTTTTTTATGGTGTTGTGAGTGGTTTCCTTAGAGGGATCATTCCACATTACAGTTGTTAAAATGAAGAGTATTGTTTATTTATGTAAACTATACCATTACAAATTTTGGGCTTGGTAAGAATTTTAAATGTTTTTAGTCTTTTGTCACCAAACTTGCTTTTATTTGATCAAACATATAGTAAAACAGTAATATTGTGAAATATGATCAAGTTGAATTTTCAGCATCATTACTCCAGTCTTCAGTGTAACATGATCCTTCGGAAATCATTCTAATATGATGATTTGCTGATCAAGAAACATACCTTACTATCATCAATGTTGATAACATTAGTGGTGCTTAATATGTTTGTGGAAACTATTGTACATTTGTTTTTAGGATTATTTGATGAGACGAATAGTCCAAAGTTAGATGGTTAAAAGAGCCGTATTTAATTGAAATCCAATTTTTTTTTGGTAAAATTGTAAATGCTTTTACTGTCACTTTTGATCAATTTAATGTGTCTTTGTTGATTAAAACTTTTTTTTTTTTTTTTTTTTTTTTTTAAATCGTACTGGCCCAAAATTTTTGAATGGTAGTGTATGACATCTGACTGAATTTGTGACCGGCTTTACTGGCTAATGCAAAATGTATAGTTTTTTATAGTGAATTTTAAATGAATTTAAAACCCAAAGTAATTCAGCCAAAATTTTAAATGATTAAATTTCAAAATAAGTTTGTGTGTCTGCATCAATGCATCTGCATCTGCATCTCATCTGCATCAATGAGAACTGAGACAATCTTGCTCTTTCCCCGTTGTGCCTTTTGAGTAAGCTATTATGAACCATCCACATGGTCTTACTCTTAGATTTTTTAGGTGTGTGTGTGTGTGTTTATGACCTTTACCTGCATGATAAAGCGCAGTTGGGGGCCCTCTGTTGGCTAATACTGGTACCTGAGTTATTGTATTATTTACACAAATATAAATCATGAGAATGCAGATGGATAGAGTCAAGCAGGAGTGTGTCTGCTTAACACAGCACTGTAGCTGCTCTAAGTGAAGTACGGCAAGCAAAATGGGCCGAAATGAATCTCAAGGTGAAGAATGTGAACTGGTACTATAAGATAAATGGCTGCTTATGTCCAGGAGAGGGAAGTCTAACACCATTTCCACATGAGGGACACTGCCATAAGTGTGTTGCGGGCATAAGTGTGTTGCGGGTGTTTCAAGCTAGCAAACGTCAAATTTGAAATAGTCTACATAAAGAATATCATAAGTGTTAAGCCGTGAAATTACTGTGAATACGGACAGGAGAGAATATAATATGTGAAAGTAAAGTGCATGTGAAATTTTGTCTGTCGCTGATTAGAGCCCATCAAAGTGGCCTGTCGGAGGTCTCCTCCACCGCAGTCTCCCTGTGTCCCCCCTTTTCTCTCCTCTCCACTTTACATCTCCCCTATTCCTTTGCCTTCTGTCATTCTCGTTCCCCCTTCTCTCTTTTTCTTCCTCGTCTCCCTCTGTTGTGGCCGTGGCGCTAGCCAGGCGGTATCGAATGTAAGCCAAGCACATCATATTTTCATGTGTTCATGCCTCTTTTTATCCTCTGCCCTCCCTTTCTCTATATTCTCCATTTCTCTCTCTCTCTCTCTCTCTCTCTCTCTCTCTCTCTCTCTCTCTCTCTCTCTCTCTCTCTCTCTCTCTCTCTCTCTCTCTCTCTCTCTCTCTCTCTCTCTCTCTCTCTCTCTCTCCCTGTGCTTGCTCCCTCCCTCTCCCTCTCTCTCTATTCTTTCTCTAGTTCCCTCCCTCCTGCTCCAATCTTCAGTTTAGCTAGAGAAAGAGAGGGAGTGAGAGTGGGAAAGAAAGAAAAAGAAAGAAAGAGAGAGTGGAATAATGGTGAGCGACGAGGGGAATTTCGCCGCTCAGAAACATTTTCTTCCTCCGAAACAGAGAAAACATAACAGGTAAGGACATTTGGAGATGAAAATCTCCTCTTTTTCTCTGTCTACCAATCTCTCTCTCGGTTCCTTTTATTTCTTTCCCTCTCTTCTTTCTCTCAGGGGGTAGAGGGCCTCTTGCGCTAACTGGTGTCAGCTGTTGCAGGAAATGAAGGGATCACTTCTATCCCAGTCTTTCTCTCCTGCTCTCCCTCTGAGCCTCGATTTTTCATTAGACTCGTATCCCGCTAAACACGCTCAGAGTGGGAGCGGCCCGCTCAGACAGAAAGATGAATGGGACTCAGATGAAGAGGGTGAGGAAGAGTCGTTTCGCCGCTGTTTATTTTAGCTGCTTTTTGACTCGTAGATCAGACGTTCTGCCTGTTTTTTTGCCACCTTGGGATATGGTACCCGTCGCACATGTGACATGGGGGTGAGAGACTGTGCATGCGTGTGTGCGAACGCCCCCACCCCCTATGCTGATCTCTCATCTTATAGCCCTCTAGGTATAAGTCTGGTGTGTGTTGCCGGTGTCGTGGCCCTACCTCTCTCTCCCTCTCTCTCTCTCTCTCTCTCTCTCTCTCTCTCTCTCTCTCTCTCTCTCTCTCATCCCCATTCAGTTTTCTGTCCTATAGGCTGATTAATCCGGATACCTTTTCTCCCCAGATTCTTTGTTTCCTTTGTTCACGTTTTCCTTTTTCAGCAGCGCTCTGCTGCCGTTTGAAATTCCCACCTTTTTTCCCTCTCTCTCACGTTCCTCCTATCTCTCTCTCTCTCTCTCTTTCCTCTGCGGCTCTCGGCTCCAGACGGCGGGTAGACATCAGCCTGTCAGTGCCCTCTTGTGTCTTTTTACGTGCTCTCTTCTTTTTATTTTGTATTCGTGGTGTGTTGCATTGCATCATGGAATGAGCAGCATAAAAAAAGCTTTTTTCTCTCTCTCTGTCTCTCCTTCTCTGTCCTCGCAGTCTCGCAGGCGTTCGGAGGACCGCAGCACCCGAGGCACGGTCAGTCGCTGCCGCCAGCTCGGTGAGTTCACTCCCCTTCTCTCAGTGCATGTGCGTGATTTATACAAGAGCTGACGTGACCCAATAGTATCTGTATATGAAGTAGCAATGACAGTGTTGCGCTGTTCTCGGAGGTTTGAGAACTTTGGATTCATGTGAATATCATGTCTTTTTCAGCCTTTTTATAATTGACTCCGGCTGTTTTATACTCTAAAACCTCATTGCAGATGAGTGAATGTCTTTTCCGCAGTAATTCATATCGGTGTACAGAAAGGCAGGTGCTCGATTCGTGTTATGTGTGCGTGGCCGGCGTGAGGGGTCTGTGTGTGGCACCACTTCTACACGCATGTCCTCGTCCTCCGTGCGCATGTGTGTTTGCGCGTGAGACTCGATGTCTTTGTTTGCAGTCCATGCTGATGGGCGTGTGTGTGTAACTATGTTGTGTTGCTTTTAAGTAGCCGATTGCAGTAAATGTCGAAGGGATGGCGAATTAGAGACAGCGGAGGAGAGAAGGACGATACAACAGCAGAGACACAATGGCGGTCGCTCGATTCTCCGCGCCGCACCGTGCCCCTCTCCTTCCCTGAGACCCTAACTTGTGACGTTCTGCTTCGATGTCCACGGGTTGGGTTCTCGGGAGCTGTGAGAGGCACTCAGTCATCCGCCCATCCAAGAAGGACCAGAGCAGAGGACAGCGAGAGAGATTGTCCGAGCAGATTGAGTAGGGAAGGAAGGACGGTCAGAAAGAGGGACACGAGGGGACGAGATAGGGTTGAGTGAGGTGAAGGTGGCGCAGTGTAGGCCTGTGGATTGTGGTTCAAGAGTTTAAAGGATAGAAGGTGAAGACAGAGAGAGTGAGAGATCTGTGTTTTTAGGTTGGGGTGACGTTGGGCCATTGAGGGTTTGGCCCAAACAAAGCGTATGTTTAGACTGTGAGTCAGGACACTGAAATGGCTGTGTGTGTGCATGTCTCTGCCACAGCCTTGTCTGTTACGCCCTCGTTCCGCACCCATATTTGTGTGCGTCTTTTTGTGTGTCAGTACTTTTTTTTTTTAATCCAAATTCTTCTTTCCATACAGGAAGTCCTCATAGATGGACATGTCCAGTGACTTCGGTTCATGTATGCATGTGTGTGGGTTTTATCCACCAATTTGAGAGCAGCACAAAGTACTGTTGAGAGCGTGACATCGATAGCTCGGTACACTTGTGTTTGACCTCATACAAACCTTCATCGATATTAAAAATAAACGCACATGTTTTCTTGTTATTTTCGACTTCAGGCTATATTTTTCCTGCGACATGTTGACCGTCATATTCTGATATTCGTCATATTCAGATTTGGATATAGCCCACCTTTACAGCAACATATGTTGGGTTATATGTTGATGCTCAGAGGATGTTAATGGCATAAAAAGAGAGATACCTTTAGTGTGTCTGCAGCAGAAGTGCATTGTATGTGTACGCAGCATCATGTGTGTTTCTACAGACATCGTGAGTAAGACAACCAACCATATCTCTGGTAGGGCTCCAAATCTCACTCATCTCTCTCACTCTTCAATGGTGCTTGATGTTCTCAGAGTCAAACAGAGGCTATACATTTTGAACGGAAGCAAGAGTACATCCTGGGCTTAAACAGTCCCGCAGACTAGATTTTTATCTGGAAGACTGACTGTGGTGTTTCAAATGGTGGGGATTATGATATCAGTTTATTTTTAATTCACCTTATATTTGTGCATGTTACCCTTGAAGTGAAGAAAAGCAACATTTCTTTTTTTCCTGTCTTTATGCTTTCTCTAACCCCGAAAGTATTTGTCAAACAGCGTAGTGCCGAGCGATGCAGAATGATGTGTTTATTTTCAAAAGATTGGTTGCCATATTAAGCTGCTAAAATGGTAATTTAAAGGGAGTTGCAATAAGCAAAATGAACAACCCATTTCTTGACATCATTAAGTGCCTCATTAAACTCAATTTGTATTATAACTGGAATACTTTGCTTCTATTGTTAAGTTGGCACTATACATTTTATGGATGTCTGTGGATATTTATATCGGCTTTAGGGCATGACAGTTATGAAGTAGATGAATACTTTCATACTCACCTTTACCTCTATTAAAACGCTTCTCTGCTGTTCTTGAAATACAGTTAAAGATTATAATTTTGATTTATTGACCACATTGATGGATACATCTGTAGTGTTGACCACATTTGAGTACATAGCAAATTTGTGTTTTGAGTGTCATCATGAGTTCATTGTGTTTGAATATGTGTGTATGTGATGTGTATGTGATGTGTGGTTTGTTCTTAGATGAGCAGTGTTTCAGTGTCTTATTACACTGTAGAGCATATAGTCTATGTTAGTGCATCGGGTCACGAGAGGCAAGGAGAGAGAATATGGTGCATTGATATAGAAGATGTGTATTAGGTTTCTCAGATATATCATTTAAAATGGTCTTTATAATGGAAATATTAATTTAAAAACCAGTTGTGATTATTTTGTCAAAATGATATATTTTAAGCTATTAGTTTAATGTGATACCAGTGATTTATTAAAGGCAATAAAAATGGATACATATTTGTTTTAGATGATTTGATGTTTACAATAGACTAATACTGTTCTTCCAATATAATGTATGAAGACTGCTCCTATGTAGTGAGTTAATTTTCTATATAAACAAACTCTGTGTATACTGTATGTTCAAGGAAACATTTTAATAACGCCTTGCCAGATTAATATTATTCCTGACAGGTCATATATAAGTTATTGTTGCACTTTGAGTTCATTTTTGAAAGCCGAAATCTTACATGAACGGATCCTTAAATATAAGACTAATCATATATAGTAAGCATTGTCTTTGTTAATTGAAATGTCAATTAAGAATAAAAATAGCTGCATGTAATCCTTTCTGCAGTTATCTTAACATTAGGACAGATTTTATAATACAACAGTTATACAAATATCAAAATACAACAAATGTTAAAAATACAATGAGAAGCCTGTTTTGATTGGTCAAGGCTTATTTATTGGTCCGTGAAGCCAATAAATGTATGACAGCGTAGTGTTTTCTCATATCAGGGTTTATTATAGTAACCGTTTTCCAGTTCAGGTGAGAATTTCATGAGGGATTGTTCTTGTAAATGTTTCAACATTTACGAACATGTATGTTCGTCATGGTTTGTTGTGTGTATTGTGGTGTCTAGCTTCGGCGAGGGCATGCAGGAACCCCTCCTCTCCTCTGCAGTGCTGGATGAAGACTATTGTTCTGGTGCCCTCGTCTTCCTCTGGCACCACACCTCACCCACCATGCCAGCCCACCTCATCAAACAAGTATGTGTGTGTGTGAAACTGGTGCAAGGTCAGTGTGAAAATGCAGGACGGTTATGATGGAAGATATTTGCTTTAGTCACAGTGGTTTGGCATGGAAATTTCACCTCTTGTGTTTCTCAGCATCTCTCATTTGTATGGAGAGATGCAGTTGTGCAGTGGAAGAATGGTGCTGAAGTTACAGGCTTCTTAAAGTGTCACTCCACTGATAATATCCACACACACACACCATTCCTCCCACACACACACCCTGTTCCTCTCCCTCGCTGTCAGAATCATGGTAGTTGGTCTGCAGTGCCAGCACACGCCCCAGGAACGCCCAGATTTTACCGCAGTACCAGAGTACCCTGAGCAGTTTCACACACATAAATCCACTCACTCCACCCGCAATATGATTATGAGGCTAACTAATCAGCTCATATCAATGTATGGTATAATGTAATCGAAAGTTAAAATGTCTTAAAATGTTAAAGTTACACTGTCATCGACCGTCATCAGCATTTTTTCTCTTGTATTAATACTTTTTCAGGGAGTATTTAAATTGTGATTTCCAGGGCTGGGAAGTCATTGAATATAGGGAAATCTTAAAAGCTTACAAATCTTAATCTTTAATAGTGAAAATAAATTTGTCAGGTTTTGCCCTTGTCAAGGGCATTTTTTGTTAGGCTTGACATTTTGAAATGTAAAGATTGCTTAAAGAGTGAAATATCACTTCACATATTGAAGGTTTAATCTGGGGACATTTGTATACCAGAGAATTGAGTAATTCAAATTGAGATCTGCCAAGCAATCTTTATGAAAAGATTTCTATACAATCGCAAATGTTTTGAAAAGTCGTCTTCGTTTCATTATTATTATTGTTTTTTTACGTGATTTTTTTAAAGCGTTTTATTTCTGGCCATGTGTGCATGTCTGCGTATTTTGCAGTAAGAAGACACCATTGTCCCTTTCTCACAGACGTTGTCCCACACGGCCATATGTTCAAAGCTGGCATAAAGCATCCTACATATTTTCTATAGTCTGTCCATCTGAGTTTGTCCACACAAACAGAAAAACAAACACTTACTAATAATGGTGAATTACAGTTGTCAGCCATTAAACAAGCAGCAAAGACATGCAAGAAGAATACATTTGAACGTGGACTCATTAAGAACCGTGGAGAAAACTAAAGAAAGAGCTGGGAGAGAGAGAATAGCAACTCAACAGTTAAAGCTCTTTTGTCATTTAGAATGTGAAACAGCAGGAATGTGACTAAATAGCAGTTTTTCGTAGACATGCCTGACTGCAGCTCACCCCCTCAGTCCAGCTGATTTCTCTAAATCCAGCACAATGGATTAACAGAGCAGTCGGCCACAGTCACGGCTACTGAATTACTGGAAAACTGCATGTGGATGTATGCGGTCTGGAGGGAAAATGTATTTGAGTCTGTGTGCTGCATTTGAGGTGGATTAATCGTATGCAGTGTTTTTTTCTTTTTTTTTCTTGTTCGTTCATTCTCTTCAGTCAGTCAGTCAGTCAGTCATATTTATTTATAGAGCACATTTAAAAACAGCTGTTGGCCAAAGTGCTGTACAAAGTGTAAACAGGTATCCTAATGAGTAAACGTAAAACACACAAATAAACAATACACTACAATTTATACCGCTAGGCCCACTTATGACCATAAGCAACTGTAAATAAGTGGGTTTTAAGCAAAGATTTAAAATCAATGTATGTTGGTGCAGTCTTTATGTAAGATGGCAGATTATTCCAAAGCTGTGGAGCGGCCACTGAAAAGGCACAATCTCCTTTCAATTTTAAACGTGTCGTTGGAACAGTCAGCTGTAGACTACTGGTTGACCTAAGTTTTCTAAAACTATTATGGTGGGATGAAAGGAGATCAGAGATGTATGGAGGAGCCAGTCCATGCAATCCCTTATGAGCAAACAATAGTGTTTTGAACTCAATACGATATTTAACTGGAAGCCAATGGAGAGAGAACAATACTGGCGAAATAAGTTCGCTTTCCCTTGTTCCTGTTAACAAACTTGCAGCAGCATTTTGAACTAGTTGAAGACGTGACAATAGGGACTGTGAGACACCCAAGTATAGTACATTACAGTAGTCTAATCTTGATTAAATAAAAGCATGTATCACAGACTCCATGTCTCTGGGTGATAAAAATGCCTTAATTTTCGCAATATTCTTTAACTGATAAAAGTAACTTCTGACCACACCACTGATCTGTTTGTCGAAAGTCAGAGCAGAGTCAAAAGTAACGCCCAGGTTTCGAACATGTGTATGGAGATTGCCAGCTAAAGGTCCCAGTTTACTGGCAACGACCTCTGTGGAAGTAGAGGAGCCAAAAATTAAGACTTCCGTTTTGGAATCATTAACTGAAGGAACTTGGCAGACATCCACTGTTTAACGTCTCTCAAACAATCAAACAAACACTGCAAACTAGAATCATCCTTTGGGTGTAAAGGAACATAACACTGAGTATCATCTGCGTAACAGTGGTATGATACATTATGCTTGCTAAAAATAGTATATAACGGGAGCATGTATAAGGAAAATAAAACAGGACCCAGGATTGAGCCCTGCGGAGCCCCATACAAAACTGGTGCACGAGATAATAATTGCCCGTCTCTACTGAGAAGGTTTGATCATTTAAATAAGAAGCAAACCAATTCAAAGCACAACCTTGGATCCCAATTTGCTGTAAACGATTCAAAAGAATGCCATGATCAAGAGTGTCGAATGCCGTGCTAAGATCCAGCAGAATTAAAACAGCACATTTACCAGAATTGATAATCAGAAATAAGTCATTTAATACTTTAAGCAGTGCAGACTCTGTACTGTGCTGTGATCTGAAATCAGACTGATATTTATCCAAAATACAATTTTCCTGTAAGAAGGAAGAAAGCTGATTAAACACAACCTTCTCCAAAACTTTTGATAGAAATGGTAATTCAGAGATGGGACGATAGTTATTCAAAACTGTTGGATCAAGATTTGACTTTTTGAGCAGCGGCTGCACAATGGCATGTATAAAATGAGATGGAACTATCCGACTAACTAAACTACTATTGATTATTGACAGTAAGTTAGGACTGATAGTATCAAGTATATCTGATAAAAAGCGAGGATAAACAACATCCAGTGAGCAAAAAGTGAACTTCATTTGTCGGAAAATTTGTAGCAGATGAATATGAGACACTGGAGAAAACTCAGATAAATTTGTTAAAATCTGTGACGATGTTGGCTGAGGTAGGTCCAAAGAAGAGGCTAAAAAACATGATCTTATAACATACATTTTGTCGCAAAAAAACTTAAGGAAGTTTTCACAGGCCATATGGGAGGGATCAGGATATAAATTAGAAATCGGATTTAGCACATTAATTATGGTATTAAATAGTATTTTTGGGCTGTGTGCATTTTTAGTGATGATATCTGAAAAATATTTTGCTTTTGCAAACTTAATAGCTTTTTGATATTGGATCATACAATCTCTAACACATTCGTAAGATATTTGTAATTTGTCCCTCTTTCACTTCCTTTCTGCTTTCCTCCATTTCGTCTAATATCCCTAGTTTCATCATTAAGCCAAGGATGTGCACGACTTCTAGTTCTCTTCAATTTAAATGGGGCAACGGCATCCAGTATGTTTAAACATAACATATTGAACATATTAACTAACTCAACTGGATTTGCTCTAAAACAGTTTTACTCAATTTCGTGAGTTTGAGCATACGAGCATACCGGGCTACCGGCACATAATGTGGTTCAGGGCTGGGAACATCTATATTAAAAGTAATAGTCTTATGATCAGACAGAAAAAATTATTTGATAACTACATCGCTAACTGAAAAGACGTAAGATAAGATCAAATCAAGTGCGTGCCCTTGTTTATGAGTAGGCCCAAGAACAGACTGTGTAAGATTAAAAGTATCAATAGTTTGTAGAAATTCTTTAACCATAGGTTTAGAAGGACAACAAACATGTATATTAAAATCGCCCAATATCAAAATCCTATCTGTATTTGGCAGAACAGAGTAACAGACAACCTCCTTGACGATAGCGCTGATCATGGTTGTTCCGGGTAAACGAAGTCAGGACCGTACTTAAAAGAGTACAAAATCCGGCCATGGTCGCAACTGGAAGCCAGACCCACAAGATCCGCATGACTCGGGCCTTCACGCAGCGAGGCACGGAGGTGTCCCCTCACCCGTACCAACACACCGCCACGTGTTCCCCGTCTTCTATAGCGTTTCTTCCTCTGGTGGAATTCGCAGGCCGGTAAGCGACATATTTCAGATAGCAGGAAGGTCGAAAAAGGAGGATCAGGAATCTTGTACCCCCCCCCCCCCCCCCCCCTGTAATTATCTTGTAATTCGTATCCAAAAACGTTTCAACAGTCCTTCGTATATAGAGGAGAAACGAGCAATCATAAGCAAGCGCTGTGGTAACTTTTTGTGCAGACAAACACACAAACAAGATGAATATACTCAATAAAGAGAACACAGACACCAGGCGACGGCTTGCCAAACACCACACTGGCGCCATCTTGGATACTGGATTCTCTGGATACTCTTGTTTTCAATCTCTGGCTCTTGCATGTGCCCTCTCTCTTTCCCTCCCTCTGTCTCTCTGTCCTCAGATGGCTTTCAGCCTACTTTCCTATAACAGAAAACAGAGCAGAGTAGAGTCAGCATTCACAGTCAGAGGCACAAGCACCAGATAAATGCCCCCTTTAAGTGTGTGGGTACTGTATGTACATATGAGTGTGTGTCAAGTGCACCTTGAGTATGTTTTGCGTTTCTTTGTTTATTACAACATTTGTCTTTTCCACAATGCACCGAGTAAAGCAATAACTGGGCCCAGATGGAATCTGCAGGCGTTTTTCATATTTTCAGCACAGATTTTTTTGGCGGAAAGTGCGCACAATTCTGTGTAATAAATTTAAACATACTAAACATAGCAAAAAGGTTATTCAATTTAGCCAAAGTAAGTAAACATGCAAAGGACAGTTAATGTGTGCAAGACCATTTCTATGTAAATCTGTGGAGATCTGCGGTTGCAGATCACAAGTGGGTCTGGAAATCAGCATCCTGTGTAATAGAGTGTGTCTACGGAGCTATTTATAATGTATAAAACATTTTTTTTTTTTTTTTTAGATGTCTGATATTAATGTGTTTGATCGTTTTTCTTTGCTATGTATTTCTTTTTCCTACTTAATATATATTTGCGTCTAAATCATTCTTCCTGTCTCACTCCATTTCACAGCCACAAGCACTGAGAATATTCCTTTCTCTCTCTCTCTCTCTCTCTCTCTCTCTCTCTCTCTCTCTCTCTCTCTCTCTCTCTCTCTCTCTGTCTGTCTGCCTCTTTCTCTCTTTCTCCCTCTCTCTCCCCTCTTCCCAACCCTCACTCTGTCAACTAAAGCCCTTTCATAATGAATGGCAAGGTACGATAATAGCCTTTCGGTTGCTATAGTAACCAGACAGGAGCTCAGTTCGTGCTGTATTTTTTGTCCTTTATTTTTTTTCCAGGGGGGAAATGACAGTGGAATGTGAGGCGAAACCCTCCCTCTCACTTTCCCTTTTTCTCTTTCTCATGCAGTCACAGCAGATTCCCTCTGTTCTTTCGTATTTGCCTGTCCTCTTCTGCATCCTTAATATGACAAACAGGTTAATCCGAGAATAGAGTTCCATATTCTATTAGAAACGTAATATAAAATTATACTTTTATATAATTTTGCACATGCAAGAGCCAAAATAGCATGTATAATAATAAACATGCTATTTTGTATTTTTACATTAACAATGCAATTAATGTTCTATTTATTAAAACCAAGTATTTTTCTCACTAAGCATTTTAAGCATGTTTACATTTATTTCAAAATAGTAACTATAAAAACACAGTAACAAATTTTTGATTGCATCTATTTAATTTGTTCAGCTGTTCTTTTTAATAGTCTTAATTATTGTTTAACAGTCATGTATTTTTGCATCATCAAAGCTGACTAAATACTGCAGGTGTTATGATGGTCACAGACATAGACGTGTACCTTTAATTTCACCAAGCAGAATGCTCACTAAAAAAAACTCACAGATTGTGTTTTTCACGTAATTTCTGGTGATTTTAATACATTAAGTGGTGATATTTAAGTGGGTGAGTTGTTTTCTTTTTAATTAGTCTTCACAACAACACTAGTATTTGTTCATTCAGACTGATTCGCGGACACGGAACTCACACAAAAATAAGAGAAGGGATTTATTGTCAGAACAGCCAATCAAAGCATGATGGAATCATTGCCTCCTCTAACATGACTTTTCCCCATTCATTCTCAGTTACCCCCCACCAAACCCACGGCACGCTTCTGTTAAAACTCAATGGGCTCAGGTGAGGCTAGATGCTTCCCGCTGTAAATTTAATTGCTCGTGGTGTTGTTGGACACTGTCAAATTGAAATGAGTGAAATTTGCGTTGCTTTATCTTTATCTTTGTACTGTGGATTATTTTCTCATCCAATTTTTTGAGGAGGCACTGCCTCCCTTGCCTCCTTGGAGGAACCACCCCTGATATATGTGTATGTGTGTTTATTTTGTATAATTTTTTTTAAATAATTGTTTTTAGCTTCCTTGTAAAAATCATTTAAAACTTGATTATATGAATCGTTTCTGTGATGCTTTGCCTGATATATCAAACCTAATTGAGTTCTGCTAAACTGTTTTCTACTCATGACACAGGATACACAATGGAGGCATTTATTTTTCATTTGCATTTTGAGTTACAGTAAAATAAAATGCAAAAGTGTACAGTTTCAAGGTGCTGATGATTTTTGATGTGAATGTGGTGCCTATTTTTTCCATTTGTCTGTACAGATCACATGTTCAGAGGCAGCAGTGTATTGTGCCCATGGCCTTAGCACCTATAGTGGGGCGATAAGTGGTGGACACAGATTAATCATCAACACACAAGCAAACATGCGTGCACACACCCTCTCCGTGCAGCTGTTGAAGCTGGTGGTGTCACCATAGCGACAGCAGTGTGCTACTAAAGATCCCAGCCAACAGCTGCTCTCGGTAGAAACTGTATTGATTGAGTCTGCTCAACTCCCACTTCAAAATGTGTATGTCTGTTAGCGGCCAGCATCTGCGTATGACACCGTATACAAAGATTTGGGTTGCAAACGTATTTTTGTACAATAATTGTGAGTCTTTGAAGTGTTTATATTATAGCATTATGAATATGAAGTATGGAGGATGCATTCTGTGTGTATCCAAGCATGTGCAACAGATGGATCGGACAGCTCATCGTATTCCCTCTAAAGCATGTCAAATAGGTCCCCGATACTTGTCTTATTGTCCGTCCCCTTTCCTCTCTTTGGACGTCCCAGAGGACTGGTGCACTCTAAGACTTCCTGCGGCCCTTTAGAGGACCTCTCGCTTCCCTCCCCCTCAGCGATTCAATGTATCATCAAAGAAAGGATTAGTGTGGGCCAGCCCAGGAGACAGACTTGAGCACCTGACAAATTTAAGCTTATTAACTAAAGAAAAAAGGGGGAAAACCTGCCCAGGAAGCACTGAGGGATGGAGGGTGAACTCTGGGGATTGCTGATCTGTCAGCATATGGCTTGATGTTAGGTGCTAGCAATGCTGATATCTTTACATTGAGAGAGTGTTGCTGTGTGCAAAATCGCATACTGTTTAGTAGGAACTACATTTGGTTTGAAACTTACTTCGCGACTGTTAAAAATGTACGTTCTATAGACCTTATGTGCAAGAGAAATGAGGGTGCAGCCATCTTTAGAATATTGTCTTTGAACTTCCGCTTTTGCAGTCGCTCTGTGTATCTCTATGGCATTGCTGTCAAGGAGTAATTAGCGGAAGTGGATTTACTTAATGTAAAGTTAACGAAAGCTATCATGAGGATTGTAATGTTTAAAGCAGATGTCTTAACAAATGTCAGTAGACCGGGAAGATTTTAAAACGAGTCATTAATTCGTAAATACGCAAGATCGCTGTGAAAATACAGACCGGAAGACAAAAGACAACGAGCACAGCGCTGAAAAGGCCTATATGGTATGAATGTGTGTAGTTGAAAGAAATTCGGGCTCATTACACCCGCCATGTTGTCACAGTCATGTGACCTAAAGCGTCAGTGGCGTCGCTTCACCTCCAGTCAAAAATCCTCTTCTGTGGCCTCATGGGATATTGAAGTGTCCATCGAAAGTGCACTTCAGAATCTCGCCACTAGTAGTAAGTCATCCAGCATACTTTTCGCCTACTGTTTTATGAATGCTATGAATTTGGACAAACTACACGGCTCACATACTGTTTTTCGCCTACCAAATATATATGGAAGTTGGCATATTCGGACACAGAGCGTATCTGTGCTCTTGCTCTGATGAGGTTCACCTGATGAATGATGGTGGGATATCTTGGTTTTTGTCTTCACACATTATTTCCCAACAGTGCTGAAGATGGTCATGCCTCTATAAGGGTGGGAACTGTATGAAATGTAATGATTCTGGTTCTGATTCTTATTCTATTAATGATTCTTTTGAATATTTGGAAAACAGAAATGCAATTATGCGGCCAAATGTTGTGATCATTTCAATAATATGTGTCAAACAACAAATAATAAAAGGTGTAGTCACATGACTTTTCCCTTTTTTTAAATGCCACTGACAAAACTCACAGTGTGTTTCTTTAAGTACACATTGTCATATGTGCATTAATTTAGAAACAGCTTTGACTGTTTGTGATGTACTAAAAAGAACTCTCATAAGAGAAGAAAAGAGTCTCATGAGAGTGTTTCCATTGAGAATCAGACTTCAATAGTCAGGCTGTATGTTTCTGATTCTCTAAGAAGAATCAGATCATGTGAGTCATTTAATTGAGAATCGGACCACTGATCAGACTATGTTTTTTATTCACTAAAAAGAACCGGATCATATGAATAATTTACTTGAAAATCAGACTTCATTGGTCGCACAGTTTTGTTCTGAATAGTGACGCAGGGAACACTTTCAGGGTGAGAAAAATGTCAACAGAATCGAATATCATGAAAATCACTTGGTTCTGTTATTTTATTTAAGTGGTTCTTGGTTCACAATCCCTAAACCTCTATCATTCCTTATCACATTTTTGCTTATCAAACCCAAACCAGATGTCACACCATAGGACTCTCACAAACTCCTCTGTTTATGCTTTGTACTCTGAGGATATGCATTTTTCTGAGAATTAGACATGTCTGTGCAAAACATGGATGAATCTTTTCTTCCCTTCCTCTAAAGGAAGTATTTTTTGTCAAACCCATTATATATGTTTCCCATCAGACTCATGTGGTCAACTTGTGGTTTGTCTTGTCATTCAGCTTCCAACTTTTTATTTTAGAAGGTTTTATTTTAGAAGGTTCCCTAGGACGGTATTAATAGCACTAAAAACTTGCTCAAGCTTAAAAGTTGAATGAATATTGCTACTTAACATTTTTAGATCTCAGAGCAAAATACTGTAGCTAAAACAGTAGAGCATGACACTACAATGCTACGGTCATGGATTTGATTCCCAGAGAATGCATGAACTGTAAAAGTGTCTGCCAAATGCTTAAATGTAAAATGTAAGCTTTCTAAAACATTGCCACCTTTCTTCTCAAAGTATGTGTTCTTAATGTTATTTCATGTTTTTGTCTCTGTGCCTCACTTAGATTTGTTACCTCATGAATACAAGTATGTGGATGGACATGCATTTACTGCCAGTAAAATCCATGTAAATATTAATGAACTCCAGTGACTCCATTCCCGTATACAAAACTCTCTACACACCCTTATTATAGTCACTTTCTTTCAGTATCTCTGCTGAGAATGAGTGTATAGGGGAATGGATGGTCCTGAGTTTTGCCAGCCCTCATAATTCAATGTTAAGCTTATCATGGCTGAGTGGCTTTTTATCCTGGACTTGTTCGCAGTTGGCGCTGTTTCTAATCCTCTCCACACGTAAGTCTGTGTCCCTTCAATGTGCGTTTCTTTTCCAGGAAATTTCCATAGCAATACTACAATAGTTCAGGGTTTTTGTTTTTGTTTTTTTTACTTGTGGAGAACAGTGTTTGGTAGTAAAACAATGATAATCAAAGCCATAAGCTCTGTTTATGTTAATGATAACTTGAATATGTTAAATGGATGATAGATGGATAATGAGCTGTTGGAAGCTTTCAAATGGGAGGCAAGATGGCAGTATGAAAGGGCTTGAATATGCAGTGTGGAGGCTGTTCATATATGAGGTAAAGACTTCAGCTGATAGAGTCACTTGCCATTGCTTGGAACAATAATATCACTGTTTACTGAATCATATCCTGTTTAATTTGAATGGCATGACAGAGTGAGTGAATCACAATGAAAGAGAGAGATTACGAGTGCAATAGACAAGAGTCTCTATAGTGATATCACATTGCTACTTAAAAAAATAAAATAAAAAGGGGCAATGAAATGGATTGTTTGTTTTTTTTTGTTTTTTTTTTAATGTTCCTTGTGGTTCACTTGTAAAAAAAAAAAAATATATATATATTTGTGACGAAATGATTAATTTCCACCCTCATTCTGTCACTCTGCCTGAAATGATCCATTTTTAAGACTCTTAAAGATGCTTTTAAGGCTTGTCAGTAAAAAGCCACTGTTATGATT
Source organism: Leuciscus leuciscus (assembly GCF_965113295.1). Classification (NCBI taxonomy): domain Eukaryota; kingdom Metazoa; phylum Chordata; class Actinopteri; order Cypriniformes; family Leuciscidae; genus Leuciscus; species Leuciscus leuciscus. Next base: position 35,166,394 of record NC_138729.1, on the reverse strand, counting down.
GGCTAAAGCCTCCACGCAATTGCACGTGAAATAAATAATTTACAGACAAGGCATTATGGTTTACTTATGGTTTGAGATCCAATACAGTTGGCTGCTCCATCTTTCAACAAAAGTTTCTTCACGAACTCGCCATTAAACTGTGGCTTAAAAAACAACTATCTGCAGTCAAATGCTCCGAACAAACATAATGTCAACTTTTTATTTATGAGTTGTTAAATCTTATCATGTTCTTGTTCTTACTGTATGTTTTACCTTCAGACAGTCTGCAGTCTCTCTGACTGTCAGGATTCTCTCTTTCACTCTCTGCCGCAGATTCTTCCCAGCTCCATAATTCTTTGTAAATGCAGCTAGTAAGACATTTATTTTTAATTCCTTACAATTATTGTACATTTTTCCAACTGTTACACTACTGTTCAAAATTGTTTTAAACAAATTAATACAATTAAAAGTGACAGTAAAACATTTATAATAAATAATATATAATATAGGCTGTAATCATAATTTTGAACTGTCTATTCATCAAAGAATCCTGATTTTTTTTTTATCAGTTTCTAAAAGAAAAAAGCACAAGAGTTTTCAACAAAAAAGTCTTGAGCACCAAATCAGCATATTAGAATGATTTTTTAAGGATCATGTGACACCAAAGACCTATTTAACAAATAAATAAATGCATGTGAAGTATTGAGTTTCAATAATTCTGTAATGAGAGAAGAAAGAGACAGCTGAGTTATAAGAAGGAGGTATGTTGCCTGGACTAACAGTCAATTGTGCAGCGATTGACCAATCAGAATTAAGTGTTCTGCCTAGATGTGTATTTATTGCAATATATGTGAAATTTAAATGGTAGAGGCCATATTGCATAGATACAATCAGAGCATCACAGATCGTTCTTACGTGAAACACAGGAGCAATTAAACTTTTGACCTGTATAATGGTTAAATGTGGCCTGCAACCTGTGGCTGTTAATGCATCAGGATATTTCTCAAATGTAATGTAGACCTGCTTTTGTATCCATAGCAACAGGTCTTAATGCAACCGTTATCCTGCACATGTCACGAGGGTGATGTTTACTGTATAGATGCAATGTTCTACTTTAGCTTGACTCAGCTTTCAATCTTAATGTTTTAACTGTGACTTAATGGGGCTGTTTTCACACAATGCTTAATTTTTCTTGATGCTTAAATGCTAAAAAAGCAAAGCCCTCTTTGTTTATATTTGAATGTTACTGCTTTGTTCGGTTCTGCCAGATGAAAAGCTGTTATCTTGGGTCAATAACTTAAAAAGCGAGCAGCCGAGCACTTATGTCTACTTCAGTTTGTACAATTTAATTTCACTTCAAAGCAACAATATTACATAGGATGTATTTCATAAGTCAATAAATTACAATGCAGTAAAGAAAAGTGTGCAAAGAAATAATGACTATTATTTATAATAACCGAGAGTGCTGATGTTTAGCGGAGAGAGTTGTAATAAACATGCACACCACCCTCCAAAGATGATAGATTAATATGTTGGTCTCTGTGTTAAAATTAAAGGTAGGTTTTGACTAGGATGGTACAAAATTTCAGGGAAAATTGATTTTCATGTACAAAATATAAACTCATGTATTTTGTTCTACACCCAGCCCACCTACTGTTATTGACATTAATTCACAGTCTATGGTTGTTTTTTCGATTTTAAAATGACTTTTTGTAGCAGATAAATATGAAAAAATTATATCAAAGTTTAAGGCCGCAGTCTTTCAGAGATTCAGGTCAGCATGGAACTGAAGTTGTGATTGTCTTTTCTTCCCTATATTGTGAAGTATGTCTCAGTGAAACTGAGTGATTCTCGAACAAGAAAAAAAATGTAGGGCGGGACTTAGAATTGATTTGATTGGGGATGGTTGTGGTTTGCTATTGCTGTGATCTCATGTGAGTGAGAGAAGAGAAAAGATGAAATTTTACTTAAATGTAAAGTCTCTCAGACCCCAAACAGAGCTAAAGTATTAAAGTAAATTTGAAATGAAGTAGCTGTTTTTAATTAAAGCGTGTGTGTGTGTGTGTGTGTGTGTGTGTGTGTGTGTGTGTGTGTACAATATAAAACTCAAAACTAAGTATTTTGAACACTATCTTTCAAGAGCAAGCGGTTTACGGTCCTGCATTGAACTCCGAGATTTTAGAAGTCTCGACAGTAAAATAAAGGGAACACAGCAAACGTTTAGGACTATACTGCTGTGGTATCATGGTAAAGATGAATTTTAACCACTGATTCTTCACATGCTCGTCCTTGGGCAGTGAAAAAAACACTGGCTTTACCTTGACATTGTAGAGCACAGCGCCGTCTTCTCGACATGATGCTATCCAGTATCCACAGGAATCAGCTGCCGGTTTGAGGGCGTTCAAGTTTCCCCTGGTGTGTGCACGCTCAATAAATGGGCGGGCAATATGCTGATGTTTCGTCTTGACGTCACAACGAAATGACGTCATTTCATTGTCTCAAGAGTCGACTCTTACTTTTAAAAGACAATAATTTATTTACGGTGCACTTTCAGATTTAAAACTTTGCAGTATGTTTTCATTCACTTAGAGCTATGTTACACACTACATGAAAGGTCATTTTCAAAAATCCATAATATGGGCCCTTTAATATGTAACATTTACTTGTATAAAACATACTTTTTGGATAGATGCTGAAACATACAATATGGGCTTTTTGGCAACATTTAAACGTAAAAAAGTTTTTCCTGCTAAAAAATGTAATGTTTACAATTCTATTTTATCATAAAGATATTTGTATAATTGCCCTTTTACAATTTTATAGACTTTTTTTTTTAGATCCCTAAACTCTACCCCAAACCTAAATATAACCATTTATTAAAAGAATACAACTTAATGGACAGAAATATGTGGGGAACTGACAATTTTAGTAACAATATAGCATTAAAAAGATGTGTTGAGCGAGCCGCTAATCCCACTCCTCTAAACCTACCCATAGCCATTTCTTTAAAAAATTTACAGTTATAAAGAAAAACATAACAGATAGACAGACAAGTGGAATCACAATAATTTATTTATTACAAAGATGTCAAAAGTAGTTCAAATGACAACGTGTTGCAGTCGCAGTCCTCTCTGGCGGAATATAATAGTTTTGTATGAGGTACAGTTGAAGTTATTAGTTTTAGTTAAATATTATTCCGATTCACTCTGTGGAGGCGCACATTCAAGCGCACAAACTAAAACACATGTCGCGATCTGTGATGAAGCAGGCGAGAGCCAATGAGCTTTTGTTGGCGCCAATTTTTTCATTCATAACGAGTGCGGGATTTGAAGTTCTAGGTCGCTGTGGAGAATGTAAATGAAGATCGCCGATAAACATGATACATGATAAATAATGTTTAAACGATTACAGAAATGTAATTCATTTGAAGGTTTTAAAGTGTAGTCTTGTTTAACATTATGTAACTCTTCGAAACAAGTTTACAGCAGAAGTCACGAACAGAGTGAAATGTTATAATTTCATATGAAGTAGACTAGATGAGTAAACTGCATAATAAATACTGAAAACGTCATTTATATGACAGTTGAATACAATAGAATAAAAAAAATACCATTTTAATATTCATAAATAAGAATTCGTACATGTATGTCTGTAAAGCTGCCAATACGTAAATTATTTACTTTTTAGTGCTGTCAATATTGTATGTTTGAGTGTGTATGAAAGCGTAAGTAGGGGAGACTTTTTGCTTCAGCACCTATAACTCGCTGAATTTTTTACCTTGAGTTCTCAAACTTTTATACAAAGTACCCACATTTGTTTACTACAAATGGAACCAATTCAGCCCTCTACAAGAATATCACAGACCTCGTGAGTTGATGTCAAATACATGGTGTTCATTTGTTACAACCTACCCCACTACCGGGGTAGGTTGTAACACATGCTGGGGTAAGTTGTAACAATAGACAAAAGAAGTAAAAATGGATGCAATACCATATGATATTGTTCAAAAACAGTTTACACTTAATAATAACACTAGGCTATACCATGTACCTATTTAAATCACATCTTTGTACATCTTTAGGTCTAACAAAAAATAACATGTCAATGTGCGTGTGTGTCTACAGTATGTGTGTAAATTCTTAATCAGAGTCACAGTTCTGACAGATGAATGATGCTGGTAACCTTGGAGTGCAGGCTTGATGGGCCCAGAAACTGTATAGGGCGCATTTCACCCAAACCTTCTTTGGCTTTGAGTTGGCTTTGAGTTGTTAAATTGCTCCATGCAAACCACTTTATATAAAACACTGGCAGAGACACCTCTGTCAGTCTTTCTCCTTTCCATGCCCTAGTTTTTCTTTAAAAACATTTACATTTTAAAAACATATAAATAAGAAAATTCTTAGTTATATTCTTAGTAACCTAATTTTCATTCATCTGAATTTATCTTGTTAGGTGACTTGAACTGGGATTGGATGACCGAGAAGTCTGAGAACATAAAACGGGTTTGTGATTCTTTAAATCTAAAACAACTTATAAATTGTGCTACCAGGATAAATCCTATACAGCCAGGTAAAGATACACTCATTGATGTTATTTTAACAAATGCAGCACATAAATATGTTGCTGTTGGAGTTTTTCCAAACGATATGAGTGATCATTGTGCTATTGCATGTGTTAGGAGTACAAAATTACCCAAATCCGAAGGTCGGACTGTTCTCAGACGTTGTTTCAGGCATTTCTCAGAGCAAGCTTTCCTTCAAGATTTATCCAGAGTGAATTGGCTTCAAATAGAATTGATTCCTACTATTGAGGATGCTGTAGCTTTTTTTCAGCAACATTTCTTAAAGCTTGCAAATAAACATGCCCCTATTAGGAAGTTTAGGATAAAAAACAGAGACAACCCTTGGTTTTCTAGAGATATAGCTGACCTAATTCATGCCAGAAATAATCAATGGTCAATAGCTAGAAAAACACAGAGTGCTAACGAGTGCTGGCGTCTTTTTAGAACTCTTAGAAATCAGTGTACAGCGCTCATTAGAAAATCTAAAGCTGAATACTATTTGGCACAAACGTCAATTAGTTTGCATGACCATTCTAAATTCTGGAAAACTATTAGAGCATTACAAAATAAGAAAGTTAACGGCTTCCCTCACCAGTTGAAAATAGGAAATGCTGTGATAACAGAGCAGAGGGATATGCTAAATGCTTTTAATGAGCACTTTGAAAAGGCAGGACATATCTTTGAGAAAACATTGGGTGAAACCCAAGGTAGAAACAGGTAGAAACAGGTAGAAACAGGTGAAATTCCCCATGGCGAAACCAACATGCAAGAATCTTGGAAAAATCTATTCCTGGCGGAACCTAGATCCCAATCACTACCAGGGGAAGTGGTTGCTGATATTGTTTCTTCTTCGATCCTTGAGTTTACGCCATTCTTGGAATCAAAAGTTTTACATGTTTTACAGAGCATTGATTCCAGGAAGGCAGCTGGGCCAGATGGTCTTGATCCTGGTTTGTTAAAAATGGCAGCAGAAATTACAGTCCATTTGTCCATTTGCACAGATACAGTGCCTATTTCGTGGAAGCAGGCTTACGTCACACCATTATTAAAATCTGGGGATCCATGTGATGCAAATAATTACAGACCTATCTCAAATCTTTCAGTTTTAGCTAAGGTTTTGGAGATTTTAGTGTCTGATCAATTAAAAACTTTTCTGGTTTCACAAAATATTCTTTTGTACAGTTTCTGCCTGTCTAAAAGTTATCGATGATATAAAAGCGGCAATTGATAAAAAGTTATTTTGTATGGCTGTGTTCATTGACCTTACAAAGGCATTTGACACAGTGGACCACTTCATGTTAATCAAAACCCTGTTGAATATTGGTGTTGGTCATAGAGCTGTAAATTGGTTTCACAGCTATCTCTCTGAACGGATGCAAATTGTAAGACATGGGAATGTAACATCTGACCCTGTCATCCTAAAAAAGGGTGTCCCACAAGGATCAGTTTTAGGTCCTTTGCTTTTTATCATCTATATAAATAATGTTTGTAGTGAATTTAATTACTCACAGTATCATTTGTATGCCGATGACACAATTATGTATTCTTGTGCCTCTACACCTGAGACTGCCTGTGCGAATTTGCAGTCAGATTTCGCCTTATTACAATCCGCCTTGTTTGATTTGAAGCTACTTTTAAATGCAAAAAAGACGAAGGCAATGATATTTGCCCCCATAGGTACTAAAGTCCCAGTTCTTGCTATTAAAACACTTCAAGATGAAGCTATTGAACTTGTTGATACTTACAAGTATTTGGGTATCTGGCTTGATAAAGGTTTTACCTTTAAAAAACACATTGAAGCTCTCGCTATGAAACCTAAATTCACTCTGGCATTCTTATATAGATTAAAATCTTGCTTTTTTAGGACTATAAGAAAAAGACTGGTTGCAGGACTATTCCTGTCTCAGATAGATTATGGGGATATCATCTATCAATTTGCTTGTCCATCTATTCTGTCAATACTAGACCCTCTTTATCATGCGGCTCTCAGGTTCATTACAAATGCTGGCTATCAGACGCATCACTGCATCTTATACAATATGGTAAATTGGCCGTCACTTAAATCGCGCAGGATGCGACATTGGTAAATTTTTATTTATAAAGCGATTTTAGGTATCTTGCCGTCTTATATTTGTTTAAAATTTGTCCGTACTCAAAATACATATCAATTAAGATCTAGTGATGTACTACTTTTTAAGGTACCAAGAATGAGGACAGAAGCAGGAAAGAGGGGTCTGTCTTACTATGGTCCTTCGTCCTGGAATGAACCTGCAACGAGCCAATTTCCTTAGCCGCATATTGCCTAAGAAACTACTGTTTAATCTAATATAAGTCATACAGTTTTATCTGCAATAGTACAGATACTAAACAAAATATAGTCTTGGTCAAAATGTTTACTTTTTGACCGCAAAATCAGTTTTTTCTCTATACATTCTGCATGTGCCTGTTTCCAGCCTTGACAATCACCATGATGGATCGGGGAGGAAGTAGGAAAATACTGAAGTGATCACATGACTCATATCTTCTTAATTCAGTCTACATAACTTTAAACAAATCAGACCATCAATGACAATTACTTCTGCTAAAATGTTCCTACATTCGATGATATTTTCACACATAGATTACTGCATCACAACCTGGTCACTCACTGGAGACACAATTTTAAAAAACATTGAAATGTTATTCAAAAAATCTATGAAAATATTTGATCAAAAGCCTCTGTCATTCCATCAGTGTAATATTTTGGAAAAATACAATATGCTATTTTTTTTTTTTAATTGCTGTTTAATTTATAAAGTTTTTCATGGACTAGCCCCACCTCCACTTTCTACATACATTAAACCAAGGACTGACAGAGGTTTTTGCACCAGAGACTCATTCAGAGGAGACCTACAGATCCCAAACACACACAAAAAAAACAACCTCTGGACAAACTGTTCTGTCTATCAGAGGAAGTCACTTTTGGAACAACCTCCCAACAAACATTAGAGAATGCCCCACTCATTGCACATTTAAAAAGCACCTTAAACAGTTTCTTAAAAGTTCCCAGTTATGTCCTAATTTTGACTAATTTTATTGATGTAATGTACTGTAATTTTTATAAATGCGTGTTAATGTGTTTCTTGACTGATACTGTATATTGTCTTACTATCCTTTTGTGTTGTTGTCTTCCTGCCTCGGGACTACAGATGAAAATGAGCATTTATGCTATAATCTGGCTCATTTACAGTCTGTACAAAAGTGTAAGATTGTTCATTAATATGCACTGTCCCAAATCAATCAATCAATCAATCAATCTTATCCCTAATTGGTGGAATTGATGGTTACAACTCTCCCCATGTAACAACCATCCCCGGTCTCCCCTAAATGTACATGTGGTAGAACCACACTTTATGTAAAAATACGCACGAATACTCATGAGTTCACGTAGCAGCGTGTGTGGTTATGATATACCCTACGTTAAGGGGACTTTTTTGGTCCCCATGAGAAGGACAGCTTATAAATCATACTAAGTGATGCTTTTTGAAAATATAAAAATGCAGAACATTTTCTTTTAGAGATAGGGTTAGGGGATAGAGAGTGTGTGTGTGTGTGTGTGTGTGTGTGTGTGTGTGTGTGTGTGTGTGTGTGTGTGTGTGTGTGTGTGTGTGTGTGTGTGTGGAGGAAAAGGAAAAAGAGGAAGGAAATTAGTGACACTAACAATGGGAGGAGAGAATGGGAATGAAAAAAAGCTTTTTATTAGCTAAAAAAAAATTGCTGTACATTTTCTATGTACTACTTTTCTCTTTAACACACACAGACAAAAAGACACAAAACATATTGTACATGATCAGTTAGAAAACAGAATTTTTTTTCAACTTATGATAAATCAAACATTCATAACCAACCCATTTTTAAATCATAAATAATTGCAGAGGTAACAGGAAATATAGTGTTGTTGGCTGTAATAATTAATCTTTCACTGAAATTGCATGCATGTTTTATTGCCAAACTGAGTCACTTTGTTGTTATTAGAAATATTGCCTTATGAGATTTACTTGAGTAATTTTTGTAAATATTTCTATAAAATTAAATAATTTTAGACATACAGTAAATATTTCTGTAAAATTAAATAATTTTGTCGTTCACTATACATAATACATGTCAAACTCTTTTATCCACACATCCAAGTCACTTGATATGAATATGAAGAACTAAACATTTCAAAGTACTGCAGTAATATTTGTTTATCAAGTCAGTATAATGAACCAGACATTTCTATACTAACCTAATTTAGTTTCATAAATACAAAGAATAGTAATGATTTTAATTATGCCTTAGTATTACTTGAACAAAACCATAATGTGTTAAATATGAATATGAAATATAAATATGAACATTTGCTTTAACAGAATTCATTGATTTTAATAAAAACTGTTTAACAGTTGCATGGAACCATTTAACATGGGTAAAGTGTAAATAAATATATTGTTTTATTTCATGTAAATGTATTATCACCCACTGACACAAAGCACATTTGTCAAATTTTACAGCTTATGTTGCTGCAGGCTGTCACGAAACATGATCAATAAAATATTCTGTAGTGTTGCGTATTTTACAACTTTATTCTCATCTCGCAACAAAGCTTTTTTTTCTTACAAAACCCTGAAAATGTACACAAATGGTCAGAAAATATTTATACGAATAAATAAAAACCCATAGTGATAGCAAGGTTGTTGGGATTGGTTGGCACAAGTTCAAAACCAAAGTCTATTTTATACCTCTACCTTTATTTCTTATTCCTTTGCTTACACTTGGGTTTTCTGTTTCACCAGATATTAAACTAAGGCTGAAAGCCTGAATGGATGGTCATGGGCATAACATGAAAGAATGTTCAAAAAGTTTGTTGATATGCTTGTCTGTTCTTTGTCAGTGGTATTCTGGTAAATGTGGTATTCTGACTGTATGTTCAGGCATCCATTCATCTTCAACATTCACACAGTACTTCACATGGGGTCATAGGTTCAGATGCATCATGGGAGTGAAGTGGGTGGGCAGGGGTGCACATTATGTGCTTTTGCCTCAGGAGAAGTCAGAGGTCACTGTGCTCTCTTGACACTTAGTCATTTCTGGCCATATGTTTAATGCACTGGATAGGACTGCAGGACACATATACTCAAGGACTGTACATTTCTTGCTTTCTGAAATATACGTGTATGCCTTGTTTTGTGATTTTGGCTGCATTAGTTATTAAAACTAAAATTACGTTGTTTTTTTAAATAATATTTACATATTTTTTTATTTTCCATTGTGCTAAAAAAGTGAAAAGATAAAGTAATTCAATATTGATTTTTCTTTTTTTGAATTCAAAGCATTCGTTTCTTCATATTGTATACACTGTGGAATGAAATACCTTTTGGAATGGAATTTGAACACTGTCCTCATAATATTATAAAAAAGGACATTTAAAAAAAATGTGTTGTCACAAATCATACAATGGTTCAAAATTCCTAACACTCACAGTTCTATGTTCTTCATTATTAAACTTTCCATTATCAGGTATGCATTTATCAATTTTTAAACCGAATTGCTGCAATGTTTCTCCATGGCATGGTAATGCAAACTATTTGAAATACTTTGTAACAATGCAATAGCAACCATTTAAAATCAACAAATTACATTTAAATATGCTAACCAACGGTAAATGAGACCACCATAAGAGACTGAAATCCAGCAAATGGAATAGTGTCATTAAAATGTTAGGTTTTGTCCTGCCATTTAGCTTTACAAAACGTGGTAATTTGAAATACTAAAACGATTAGCATGGTTAAAAGAGAGGAGTGACGATACTGAGGGGTGAAGGGGTGAGACAGATCAACACACAGGGAGATGAAACAGAATTACTTTTGTTAGTGCTGTGGCAAGTGTTTGCGTTTGTTTGAGGTGAAATGACTCTGGTGATAATGACAATGTGCTTAAGGCTGTGTGTGTGTGTGTGTGTGTGTGTGTGTGTGTGTGTGTGTGTGTGTGTCAGGTTATGAAAACCTTCCTTCACGGCAAAGCCCATTTATTGCACATGAGATGGAACTATATAAACCTGTTACAACCCATTTAATATGTAAATCTGTTTGTTTTCATTGTCTCCAGAGTGAAAGACAAACATGATTTACTACAAAAGAATATTATTTGCAAGGTGTCTATTACAGACTCATTTTCTTTTAGTAGCAGTGAAATATTTAATTACATAAAAAATATAATAAAATAAATAAATAAAATAACATTATAAAATTATAATTAAAAAAATATTATTAATAACAACCACTTAAAATTATAATTATAGCCAGGTTCAAATTAGAGTTGATTATTATAATATTTAAATATATATATATATATATAAAGACGTGCATGTATAATCTTACAAAAGATTTCAAATAAATTACGTTAATTTGAACTGACTACTCAACTAAACATATTAAGCAGCGCAACCATTTTGAACATTGATAGTAATAATAGTTTCTTGAGCAGCAAATCAGCATATTAGAATGATTTTTGAAATAGTGTGTGACACTGAACAATTCTTCATTGCCTTCGCATGAATAAATAACATTTTAAAATATAAATAGAATTAAAAAAAATTAATTATAATAATTTTTCATGATATTACTATTTTACTTATCATCAAAATAGTTCAGCCTTGGTTAGCATAAGAAACATCTTTCAAAAACATTAAAAAAAAAAAAAGAATCTTACCGATCCCAAAGTTTTTAATGGTAGTGTATAACATATTATAATTATAATTTGTTCCTTGACAACAAAAAAAAATTATAATAAAATAAAAAAAGTAAGATGTGCACTAAAGTTTATAAGAACCTACATTTACATTTACAACTGTTATCATTTTATTATATTATTACAGCAGAATATGGGGTATGTAGTTTATATGAAGCATAAACATTGCAATATTTATATGCATGTTTTGGAATCTGTTATGACAACTTGATTAGCTTCAGTTTCTCATGTTGAGAAATCACTCAAATGACGATGGTAACACAAACTTTCAAAAAGAATGACTCTCATACGGGCACAGCAATCGTAGACACCGTTTCATTGTTGTCCGTATAGATCTCCATCTCTCTGGCCCCTTTGTGCAAGCTTTTCATTCCCTTGATATTCCTGTCATATTCCCCCTTTTTGTGCCACAGTTGATTGAACAGCTTTCTAATTTCCCCAAATACCTCCATTAGATTCCTTCTATCTCTTCATCATCCTCTCATAATCCCTATTTCTTTTTCTCTAACCTCTTTTCTTTTCCTCTTCTACCTTTCCTCTAATGCCACAAGGTTTTTTTGGGGGTGTTTTTTGTGTCGTACTACTGTGCTAATCTGCAGAAGACAGCTTTTTGTGTTAATTCCCTCTCTTCTCTTCGAAGTTCTTCCTCCATTGTTTCCTTTATTAATTATATTTCTCATTTTTAATTTATCTTGGTTCATTCTGTGCTGTAATTATGCTCACACATGCACCTTTTTCTATATTTATAACTATGTCAAAATTAATTTTGGCACCACAACTCCTCTTTTTTCTTTGATAATTGAACAGTGAAATATTTGAGTTTTCAGTTAAACAAAACCGAAAATAGAGACCCAGTGCTGGCGCCACTGGGTCTCCAGCCCCTCCCTGCATGGGCCGTCTCACTCTACAGTCTTCCCATGATGCCTCCTTGTCTCTGAGAGGCCAGATAAGCAGAGGACTGAGGGAATTTTAACTCGCTGAACTTTACTTTTCATGAAAAGGAAATTATTCTGAGCATATTGCAAGAAGAAAAAATGCTTTTGATAAATCAATATGACATGTCAAAGGTTGCTGTGCTTGAGTATTCAATTTTTGGCATTAGTTCTCACTCTTACCAGCAGCTTATTAGCAAATTCCCCATGCCATCTTCATGTGGCTAGCTTGAGGTCATCATTAAGCAGCTGACAAATTAGGCTGACACCTCCCGACCAGGGCGACTGTGGGCTGTCTGCAGCATCTTTACTTCACGACTGTCACGCTCTCGCTCTCTCTCTCTCTCTCTTACTCTGTTTCGCTTTCTTCTCTTCCCACTCTCCTTGTTTTCTGAGATCTCCTACAGTCCGACCTGGCCAAAGGCATTTAGTTGGCGGCTCTCCACGTGGCACAAAAGCGCCGCGGCATTCCTTCTGTCTGTGGTTAATCTGTAGTGTCAGCCCGCTTTGGCCGGGCCGCACTGAAGCACAGGGAATATTAAAAAGCCCAGCGGCAGAATTCCTCTGGAGCAGAGATGAGGAGGGAGAAAGAGCTGGAAGGAGGGAGAGAGTGAGGTCAATTAAGGTTGGGTGGTACGGCCAACAGCAAAGCGTGAAGTTTCAATCGCAAGATGAAAACGAGGAATGGATTACTGGCAGGAAGATGACCGTATAGGTGCATATGGACTTTTAAAGTTTACTACAGGCACCTTTTCTTGCACTTAAACCAGTATATTTTAGAAAAAGTATATTTTTAGACCATGTTTATATACCTTTTGCCTTGTTTATTGTCTCCCAATTGATTAAATAACATAAATCTGCGTGCATTATTATATTATAAAAATAATTTGAGAGCGTGTCAAACTGCAGGACACTTCACATTATTATTTTCACCCGTTTGATAACAGTTAGACTCCAGTGATAGTATTCACACAAAAAAATGAAAGTTTTGGCTTTTTATATCCATATTAAATCTGAAAATGTCCCTTTCTTGTATGTGTGAGGTGTCACGCTGCAGGACTGAATGAATCAACATGGAACTGATACCACATAAATATATTAAATATTAACATCTTTTTTTAACTCCCAAAAAGTAGTTTTTAGGTAATGTAAACCCATTATTAATCATTCGAGAAAATTGTCCCTATTTAGATATTAACAGTATTTAAAAAAATTATTTCATGTTATTTTCAGTAATTGATGAACTAAACCATTTTCACATTTAACACTGTTAATTTTGTGTATAAACAAGATATTTGTGGTTTTCTTCCCAAATTATGAACATGTAAGAATATATACAGTATATATTATTTTTGGCTGTTTTCTTAAAAGTATAGTGACATATCATGTTAAAGAGTTAGTTCACCCAAAAATGAAAATCTTTCATTAATTACTCACCCTCTTGTCGTTCCAAACCTGTAAGATTTTCGTTCATCTTCAGAACACAAATTAAGTTTTTTTAATGAAATCGGAGAGATTTCTGTGCCTCCATTGACAGCTACGCAATTACCACTTTCACGCTTCAAAAAGTTAATAAAGAGATCTTAAAACTAATCCATATGAATCGAGCGGTTTAGTCCAAATTTTCTGAAGATTCGATCACTTTATATGATGAACAGATTTCATTTAGTCTTTTAATCACATATAAACATTCATCAACAGTTCCAAAATAACCAATGAGGTTCATTCTCATGTGTTACACACACAGTACCTTTGAGCTTCCACTAGAACCAATGAGGTTCATTCTCATGTGTTACGCAACACGTTTGAGCTTCCGCTAGAACCAATGAGGTTCATTCTCATGTGTTATGCAGCACGTTTGAGCTTCCGCTAGAACCAATGAGGTTCATTCTCATGTGTTATGCAGCACGTTTGAGCTTCTGCTAGAACCAATGAGGTTCATTCTCATGTGTTACGCAGCACGTTTGAGCTTCCGCTAGAACCAATGAGGTTCATTCTCATGTGTTACGCAGCACGTTTGAGCTTCCGCTAGAACCAATGAGGTTCATTCTCATGTCTTACGCAGCATGTTTGAGCTTCTGCAGGAACCAATGAAATTCATTTTCATGTGTTACGCAGCACGTTTGAGCTTCAGCAAGAACCAGTGAAGTTCATTCTCATGTGTTACGCAGCACGTTTGAGCTTCTGCAAGAACCAATGGGGTTCATTCTCGTGTTATGCAGCATGTTTGAGCTTCTGCAGGAACCAATGAGGTTCATTTTCGTGTTACGCAGCACGTTTGAGCTTCCTCAGGAACCACTGAGGTTCATTCTCGTGTGTTAAGCAGCACATTTGAACTTCCTCAAGAACCAATGCGGTTCATTCTCATGTGTCATGCAGCACATTTGAGATTCTGCAAGGACCAATGAGGTTCATTCTCATGTGTTACGCAGCACGTTTGAACTTCCTCAAGAACCAATGAGGTTTATTCTCATGTATTATGCAGCACGTTTGAGCTTCCGCAGGAACCAATGAGATTCATTCTCATGTATTATGCAGCACATTTGAGCTTCCAATGCGCGTCAAGCAAGTTCGGAAGAGCTTCAGTTTATGTTCACTGATCAATGTTTATATGTGATTAAAAGACTAAATGAAATCTGTTCATCATATAAAGCGATCGAGTCTCTTCAGAAAATGTGGACTGCTGTATGTCTGATTTATGTTCTTGACTATAAATTTTGTGTTCCAGGCAGTGTGCAGTTTTAGGTGTGTGTGAGAGAGAGAGAGAGAGAGAGAGAGAGAGAGAGAGAGAGAGAGAGAGAGAGAGAGAGAGAGAGAGAGAGAGAGAGAGAGAGTTTGGCGGGATGTTTGCTCCACAGCGACTGCCTGCAGAACCTCTCCCAGGGTCAGCGAGTGCATGCTGTTACCCAGAATCCCTCAGCATAGTCCTTCAGTGAAACGAAAAACATGCTGCTCCTTTAAGAGCATGAAACAGGAGCCGGCTGTGTGCCCCTACCAGAGACACACAGTCAGCCAAGAGAGAGGGAGAGGTGGGGGGTGGGGTGGGGTAAGAGTTGAGGAGAGGGGTGGGGAGGATAGAGAGATACAGACAGAGTGAAACGAAGGTAATGTATAAAAAAATGAGGAGAAAGAGTGTGTGAAAGATGAGCGATAGGAAGAAGCCAAAGATGAGGGGCAAGAAATAAGGGGATGACAGAGAATGAGCTGGAATCAGAGAGGAACCAACAGAGGTTAAAATAAAGAGCCGAATGGCAGAAAAGAGAGAAATTCTCCTCCATAAAGCTGTGCAGTTGCCATTATTCGTATTGTAGTAGTTTGTCGTGCTGAAAGGAAACAGTCACTGTTGTTGCTAGGAGAAAAAAGGTGCCGTCCTCTCTTATTGGCTACGAGTAGCTCCATTATCCAATCAGAGAGCTCTGGTATCAGCGAGAGAGAGAGAGAGAACGGGCCACACTACAAGACCTGATTAATATGTTAGCCATGTTTTATGGGTTAAAATAAGTCTGGGAGTAAAATGTATTGATAAAACAATGGTAGCACTGGAGTCTATGTTGCTGTCTTATTGCATGAGACTTTTTTCAAATAAGTCTTTTTGTATTTTCCTGGGATTGCACTGTCATTTCTAAGTGTAGGTGCTATCAGGCATGCAATATTCAGTTTCTGGTTTATATATATTTTTTAACACGCTTGCTTGACTTTGGTGTGTTACAAGCATGTTTCTTTACAGAACTTCAACTAAAGTACAATATACTTTAAAAGTAACAAATAGAGGTTTTAAATGGTTATTTTCTGGAATGTCTTGTCCTCTAGTTGTTATAGTAACCATATGTATAAGCAGCATTGTGTTGTTAACATGTCCAGCAAAGACGTACAGTATGTTGTGTATTGTTTACTAAATAGATGTTTTTGTGGAAAAACTATTTGTTAAATCCACATTTTCACTACTGGTGGCTAATACATCAGGTTCGGTATGGCATTAGACCATGTTATTGTGCATTCAAAGACATTTGTTGCCAACAAAATGGAAAAAACACATATACACTATATCAAGATAATAAGCCACAAACACGCTTGTTTATTGTGCTTCGGCTCAAAATGGGGTCGTCATCAGGGGTCGTCTTCAACTTTTTTTTTGGCCAAGGAGCCCTTGGTGGATATGAGAGATAAAGCTGACCCCCTGCTAGATGTTTTATAACACTGGCTTATGAAAACACATATAGTACAATATTAATGAATTCACAGATTGTGAACCATCATAATAATAATAAATGTTTCTTGAGCAGCAAATCAGCATATTAGAATGATTTCGGAAGGATCATGTGACACTGAAGACTGGAGTAATGATGTTGAAAATTCAGCTTTACCAATACAGAAATAAATTAAAATAGAAAACAGTTATTTTACTGTCTTCAGTTTATAGGCTGCAGCTTCATTCTGGGTGACTAAAGCAACACTGGACCTGTAGAGTGATCTGGAACTTCACATCTGGTGTTTTGGTCTGTGACATCTAGTCAGATGGAGGTCATTTTAACATTTAGCATGAATTCACATGCTCTGTAATGATACACATATGTAAATTCATTCCTTTTATTTCAGCAACATTCTGTGAGCCATAAAAGCTATAAATAAAGACATTTCAGTACTTGTGCCTGCAATGATTTCTTTTTGAAAATCAAACACAGCGTTGTATGATCAGAGTTGTTTGCATTAGGAAAGTTGAGCAGGAATCCTATTCTTTGCTTTCTTTCTCAGTCCTTTGTTCCCTTCTTCGTAGATATTTGTTTCCGCTCAATGTGTCGGTAGTTGTTTGAAGTGGAGGTTCAGCAGTGGAAGCTTTGAGTGCAGGTGTCTGAGTGGGATTTGCAGGGTAAAAAGGCGAGCGCACACACATATATACACAGCTGTCTTTGTTGTGACCACCACCTGGTTAGTGTATTGGTTTAGGTCCCACCGCTGCTTTCAATCATTCATTCATTCATTCATTCATTCATTCCCTCACTTCTCTAATTTTAATTAATTGTATCTTTAATTTTTCTTACACTCTTAAAAATAAAAGGAAGGTTCCCCAAAGAGCCTTTCAGTGAACAGTTCTTTAAAGAACCTTTTTTTTTTCTTAGTGTGAAGAGTATTTTAGTAATCTGAAGAACCTTTTTCCAATTTAAAGTATACCTTTTGTGCAGTGGAAATGTTCCAGGAATGTTAAAGGTTCTTTATGGATCTATCGATGCCAATAAAGAACCACCACACCAACATTGAAGGCATTTGTCTAGAACAAAAGCTGAAGTGTGGATGTGTAGCATCAGTGTCTCTGCTTGCTACCAATCAGAACAGTGTTTAAACCCAAAAAGAGAGGGATGGAGAGACACAGGGACAAACAACCCATGCTGTGTCTCTCACACAAACACACATACAGATACAGGGACAATAACAGCACTGTGTACGGGGAAAGAAGATCCGGCAGGTCGAGATACCACAGGAGAGCAGTGCCTCTGTCTGTCTGCATCTGCTCCGCTCTGCCTGCTGTTTGATGTGCAGGGATTAGGGGAAATCTGAGAGCTCCCAATTTAGCCGAGCCACGGAAATATTCACATGCAAGAGCACATACACTCACACGTTGCACACATGTCTCTATATGAACTGAATGAATGCACTATTGGTTAATGAAAGCATTTCAGATATATAGTTTGTTGCATAGAATGAATGTATAAGGTTGTTTTTACACCAGGTTTATGACTTAACTCAGCCATACCTGCTATGAGTGTTTGCTGCTCCCTAGTGGACAAGAAAAGTATAGCCATCCGTCTCTTTGTTGGATGCACATGTCGTCAAGATTACCTTAATAAACGTGTATTAGAATGTGAAATGATGTGGAAACAACTGGACACTTTCCTGTTTTGCTTGCTTTGTGAATGTTTTATAAAAGTGGACTAGGAATTAAGCCATGCAGCAGAAGGCATACTGTGTGTGAAAATATTTATCACAGTAATTGTGATCAAGTTACAAATTAGAAATGTGTTAAAAACACACACACACACACACACACACACACACACACACACACACACACACACACACACACACACACACACACACACACACACACACACACACACACACACACACACACACACACACACACACACACACACACACATATATATAATTAAACGTAAAATGCATAATACACAAGAAAAGCTTTAAAGTCTTTAAAATGTTACTTTGCAAAAAGATAGAAAGCTGGTACAATGATATGATGTATGGTGATAATCTGTTTTTATTTAACCAAATAATAATTATGCTTATATTGGCACTTATGGGCTTTTTTTATTTGATATTTTCATGATGGAGGTGTAACCCTGTTGAAATGTATTCATTAATATAAGATATACAAGTTTGAATAAATAATTTCATAGTTTAATAAATTAAATTTAAGGTTAAAAAGTTAAGATTCATTGACCAGCAAGGAAGTTATGATTTTGCTCAGTGAGAGAAATGCATATTGGGTAGGGCAGAGCAGAGCACAAAGTAAATGTGACAACATGCCCCATAGGTGGGGTACATTGTAACATGTGAGGGGCAGATTGTAACATGACCATATGATAGATTAAAATGCTATCTGATCTAATCAAACAAATATACAAGACAAACTAAAATATTTTCTCAATAAAATACAATTATTAACTTTTTCATATAAAATAATGGCATTTTTTAATAATTAAAAATAAACTAATTTTTGAGTTTGACTACGAACGCAGGAAAACACAGCTATACAACATAGTTCAAAACATATTAATAATTAGTAATTTCTGAACATTGACTCTCAGTCTTTATTCACCTTTTTCTCATGTTTTCGCAATATAATTCATAAAAGTATAGAATAGAATAGCATATTTCTAATAGGGGCTCTTTGTAACGCAGTGTGACAACATGCCCCACCTGCACAACTGGGATGTAAGCCCTGCTAGTGTCTTCTGCTAGTTAGCGAAGCATTAAAGAACTATATCAACCGTTAAATAACATAGGTATTGGAGATTCAAATAATATCAGATTTGTCTCATTTTAAATAAACTTTTTTTTGTAGAAAGCCTTTCTTTAAAGTGAATTTCGTTTTGTATTAATTGTATCTTAATTTTAATCAATGTTTCATCAACCAATTGCCTGGATTAAGTAAATTAAGTAAATATAGCAGGCAACAATAATCAGGACACGGAGGCGCCGGTGCGTGAACTGGAGCTCGTTTCAGGGAGCTTTCACACTTGGTTCGATTGCCTGTTCCGAACCCGAGTTCGATTGCCGATTACGTTCATATCAGCAGTAAACCATACTGGAGTTCACATGAACCGTACCCCAGACCACCCTTTTTAAGTGGACTCGAACCGAACTCTGACGTCATTCGAACCCGGGTGCTAGAGATGCGCGGATGGGCTATTATTTCATCCGCAACCGCATCACAAATTTCATCATCCGTCCGCCATCCATCCGCACCAACGTTTTTGACCAATTTTCAAAACCAACCGCACCCGCCCGCCATCCGCTGATTGGTGTATACATATATTTTTCATTGGATTGGTTCAACCGCCCGCCACCCGCCCAAATTTAATTAAAATATTATTTTTCGTCACGTCATCCGCCCGATCCGCGGTTTATCCGCGGCTGTAACCGCAAACCGCGCATCTCTACCGGGTGCGCACCAAAAGTGCTAGTGTGAAAGCGCCCTCATAAATGAACCAAAACTCAGCGTAAGCTACTGATAAATATATCTATAGAAAGCTTGAAATGTGTACTTTTAACCAAAACAATTCAAAACAAGAAAACAGACTGCTCTCTGCTTATGTAATCTGTATGAAATGTGCATTTCTCTCTGGCGAGTTCACTTCTGCGAAGATCGCGAGTCAGCATCATCAACTTCCTCTTTGCAGCCGACACTGACACAAAAAACGCTAGTTACGCATGTAACTGTGGTTCTGTGAATTCTGGATGACCGCCAGAGGCAGTGTAAACACTATGGATTGTCGCAGCGCCAGCTAGATAGGTCGAGAGAATATACCAACAAAGTCACGTGGCGTGACGTATGCTGAGCTCTGGAGGTTTATAGGCTACAGTAGCTCAGCACTCTACCTCGGTACGCCTTTCTCGCGCATTCCGAGTGACTGAGAACTCTGGCGGTCATCCAGAATTCACAGAACCACAGTTACATGCGTAACTAGCGTTCTGTTTCATTCTTACTGACCGCCAGAGGCAGTGTAAACACTATGGATGACACATACCAACATAGTCATGAGGAATGCCACCCACCTGATGAAATTAAGGCTGCTCCAGAAGAACCGCAGAACTAACGGCATGATGAGCAGCAACGTTGACCTTATAAAACCGGGCAAACGTGCATGGAGACGCCCAGGTAGCAGCAGTGCAGATATCCACCAGGGAAACTCCTCTAAAAACAGCCCATGAAGATGAGATGGCCCTAGTGGAATGGCAAGTTAGTCCCCAGGGCAGTGGTCTCCCTGCTGCCTTGTAAGCTAGCGTAATGGTCTCTACTATC
This sequence comes from Leuciscus leuciscus, assembly GCF_965113295.1. Lineage (NCBI taxonomy): Eukaryota > Metazoa > Chordata > Actinopteri > Cypriniformes > Leuciscidae > Leuciscus > Leuciscus leuciscus. The sequence goes on along the minus strand of NC_138729.1, from coordinate 35,145,612 downwards.
CAGTTCGACAACCTCTGCTTAGACACTGGAGCACCTTTCTTCACACCACCATAGCAGACAAATAACTGGTCTGACTGTCTAAATTGAACAGTAGAGTTCACATAACACTTCAAGGCACGAACAGGACACAAAAGTTGGGCACTTGAATCAGACCCGGAAGAAGTCTGAAAAGAGGCCAGTTCAATGTGCTGATTTATGAACTGAGGAAGAAGGACCTTCGGAAGAAAAGAAGGATTGGGTCGTAGAACCACCCCAGAGTCATCCGGTAACCAGCGCAAGCACAGTTCGCTAACAGACAGCGCGTGCAACTCACTTACTTGTTTCGCAGTAGCAATAGCTAACAAAAAAGAAGTCTTCAAGGACAACCATTTAATGTCAATGCTTCGCAAGGGCTCAAACTGGGGTGAGCACAGGAATGCAAGCACGAGTGACAAATCCCACACAGGAAAATGAGGATTCCGAGCAGGGTTCAGACGGCGCGCGCCCTTCAGAAAACTGCAGACAAGACTGTGAGAGCCAAGAGAAGAGCCACCAACTGGAACATGATATGCAGAAATCGCAGCTACGTACACTTTCAACGTGGAAGCTGCTTTTCCTTCCTCCAGTAAACGTTGAAGAAAGCTTAAGATACTCGGAATGTCAATACGGGAAGCATAAATCTGTCGTGTGGAAGGAGCCCTAGCATTAGAGATGGTGTGAATAACAGCAGGGTCACACCGCTCCAGGGAAGGATTTAGCCCAATGGCCAGACCCAAAGCTGCAGACGAGCCAGGTCCGGGTGCCAGACACTGGCCTCCAGCTGGGAGAGGAGGTCCTTCCTGGGGGGAAGCTTCCATGGATTTCCTGTCAGAAGTCTCAGCAACAAAGGAAACCATGGTCTGGCTGGCCACCGTGGTGCCACAAGTAACACTCTGTGCTTGCACAGGGAGATCCTGTGCAACGTCTCCCATAACAGAGGGATAGGTGGAAACGCATATAGCAGGCAGTTCGGCCATTCGTGAGACAACGCATCCTGGCCCAGGGGGCTGGACACTTCCGTCCTTGCGAACCATAATCGGCAGTGGGTGGTCATCTCTGAAGCAAAAAGATCCACCTCTGCTCTTCCAAATCGCAGCCAGATCTCCTGCACTACATCTGGATGAAGCCTCCATTCCCCTGGATGTACCTGATCCCTGGAAAGAGCATCCGCTGTCTGGTTGCACGCTCCTGGAATATGAGCTGCCCTCAGTGAAGCGAGTTGTGGCTGACACCATGTCAGGATCTCGTGAGTCAGCCGTAAAGACCTGCGGGATCTCGTGCCGCCCTGGTGGTTCAGATGGAACACTGTTGAGGTATTGTCGGACCGAACGAGAACATGGCGGCCTGCCAGAACCGGCATGAAGTACTTTAGAGCCAAAAACACTGCTCTTAGTTCCAGCAGGTTGATATGTTCTGTGGCCTGGATCGGTGTCCAGCGCCCGCAAATACCCCTCCGATTCCACGTTGCCCCCCATCCTGTGAGGGAAGCGTCTGTTGTGACCAACTCCCGACGAGAGGGAACAACACCCAGAGGCACTCCTGCCTTCAGAAACTCTAACTGTCTCCACTGCCTCAACGCACATATGCAACGGTGAGAAATTATAACCAGTCGATGGCGATGCCTGGTGGGATCTAGCCGCAAACTGTTGTTCCATAACTGGAGTGGTCTGAGGTTGAGTAAACCCAGGGGGATCACCACTGTAGCCGCTGTTAACATCCCTATCAGTCGTAGGACCACCTCGTACTGCAAAGACACCCCCGGGCGAAAGCGAGCCAAAAGTTGCAGAATGTTCGTCACACGTTCCTGAGACAGGGAGGCAGACATTAAACAGGAATTCAGGGTCATTCCTATGAACGTAGTGGTCTGTGATGGAATCAGACGGCTCTTTTTCTCGTTCACAGAAAACCCCAGCTTCTGCACATGTCTCAAAAGCAGTCTGGAGTCTTGTACAGCCTGCTGCTCTGTTGGGGCACAGAGAAGCCAGTCGTCCAAATAAGGAAGAATACGCATACCTCTCATCCAAAGAGGAGACAGAGCTGCGCTCACACACCTTGTGAAGACGCGAGGAGCAAGGGAAAGGCCGAAGGGTAGCACTTTGAACTGGTAAGCTTGATTCAGGAAACTGAAACGCAGAAACTGTACGACAGCATTGCGCACTGGGACATCGCACATTCCCTCGTAGAGCCTCATCAGGAGACACCACCAAGGCTGCCACAGGCTGCTCTATTTCCGGAGCACGACCCACCCCGATAGAATCTGCTTCAGCCATAGATGCTAGCGTTCGAGCAATCTTAGAGCGCCGCTTAGGCGGACCAGAACCAGTGAGAGCATTTGAGAATTCAGCCACAAAATCCTTACATGGTGGCATGGCAAAAGAAGTTGCAGCTGTGGTCTGTCTGAAAAACACATTTGTTTGGGCAGATTGGACAGGTGACTCAAGTCCTAGACGGGCAACTGCCATTCGAAGCACAGCCAAAGTATCATCGAAGGAGGACTGGGCTTGTCCAGACGACTGAACTGACCCTCCACTGGACCCCTCCGCTGCTGGGTAACCAGTGAAAACAGCCTGAGGTGATGGTTGTGCAGCAACATCCATAGTAACCCCATGATCGTGAAAAAAGGAATCTGAAGCACTTGTAGAAAGCACATCAAACTCTGAACGATGAGAAAAACAAGGGGAATCAAGAGACTCTTCCTCAGCTCCCTGATTCTGAACATTCTCATCCTCCTGTGTCATCTTCACTGGTGCAGCAGATGTGACAGGCTGAAGCGAGTGAAGCAGGCGTTTCAGCTCGGCCATCTCAGAAGAAAGCGCCGATACCGTCATAGAAAGTGAACTTTTCTCAACATGTGACTGTTCATCACTTCGCGATTTGGCCTTCTTAGATGGGAGGGGAGCACCAGCCGCCGCCGACGCCCTGCGCTTCCGAGTGCGCGAAGGGGCTACATCTAACTGCCCAAGCTTCACTGTTGAATTAGGGTCTAATTCGGCAAGACGGAGCCGTCGTTCCGACATAGGCAAAAGGCTGCAGTGCATGCACGGGTCCGTGAGAGCCTCTCACAGATGTTGAACACCCAAACACGACGGGCAGATGTCATGACCGTCATCAGGGAGAAGATTATTAGGGCACAGCTTACAAGTCAGTGGAAAACCAGTGGCGATCGAGCTGTGAGCCATAGTTACTCGCTAATAACACCCTCGGATAGCACCGTAGGGTTAAGTTAAGCGGGATGAAAAAAATTATTAAAATAAAATAAAACTATTACCTCGGATGAACCGACAGGTAATACCAACAAATATCTCTCGAAAAAGAGAAAATGTCTAAAATGGCCGGCGGATTGAACCGAGGAACAAAAAATGTGAGTAGATCTGTCAACGGGAGACCGTTAACTCATAGGCGCGGAAAAACACAAGCCACCGGATTGCACCGAGAGGCACAGTGTTACCGACGAAGCAATATAAATTCAAATAGAAAAACAGAACTCACCAAGCGCTGTTAATTTACTCCAATCCTTGAAATGGCGTAGACGCGCGCTGTCACAGCTTGTGAGGACGAATCTCGCTGCTCTTGTAAGCTGCACTTGACAGCGCGAATAATCACTCAACCAAATACAACCTATCTCAACCAGACGAGAAAGCGAAAGAGGTAGAGTGCTGAGCTACTGTAGCCTATAAACCTCCAGAGCTCAGCATACGTCACGCCACGTGACTTTGTTGGTATATTCTCGCGACTTATCTAGCTGGCGCTGCGATAATCCATAGTGTTTACACTGCCTCTGGCGGTCAGTAAGAATGAAACAGAACACTTGTTTAGTAACAATTAATTTAAATGTCTCCTTCTTATATTTGACATATAAGCCTATTCATAATCATTACTTTTGCCGGTTCTTTGTGACAGCTTTTAGGTGCGTTATTGGCAGCGCCACCACCGCATCAGCACCGAAAACATTTTTTAGACAATAATCGCACAACCTATTCGATATTCTATAATTAAATACTCAGCGACTCATCCCAACCAAATATTGAAATCTGTGATTGAAATCATCTCCACAAAGGAGTTTAGTTCTGTTTGTTTTTCAACAGTATTTTGTTTCAAAGAAAACAGAAGTGTTATAGCTTTGGCTATTTATTTATTTTACTTATGTATATTGTTAACAATTTGCATAGTTAATATTGTTCTTTGGTGTTCAGTTTTAACAGGTTTTTCAAATGTTATTTAATAAACATATTTTTCCCCCCTCAAAATCTCTTCTTTTTTTTCTCTCTAGTCTTCTCATCAACCATGTGACTCTTCTCTTCAACTTCATCGTGAATCTTCTCGGCATATCTTCATCTTCTTCTTCTTCTATTGATTAATGGCGGATTGCAAACAACTTTTAGGTGCATACTGCCACCTACTGTACAGGAGTGTGTAACATCATACTATCAACCCTGTGTCTTTAAGAAATTTAAAAAGTGCCGTTGTGGTGATTATTATCCCTTCTCCCTCTCCTTCTGTTTCCAGTATCCCCATCAGATTCCACTCCCACCCTGCTTCCTGAAACCCTATCTTGAAACACCTGTCTTTCCACCTCATATAATATACAGTGCAATATGACATGTTCAGAATTTTCTTTTACCCCACAGTTTTTTGTTTAAAGCTACACTGTGTAGGATTTACTCCCATCTAGCGGTGAAATTGTATGTGACTACCACTGAATAGTACTTTCTAGCTCCTCCCTCCCATTCCAAAGGCGTTTTAACTCCTACGGTGGCCGTATTATTTCAAATCTATCGGCAAACGCGAGCAAATCTCCCTCTCGCATTCGTCACGGTGCCACTGCGTGTAAAAACGCAAAAGGCGAAGCTTGTATGTCCCTCTTTGTGTATTTTCAAGATGGAGGCGCAACATGGCTTCCGCCATTCGAGCGACTCGCTCGTATGTATTCTAAATGGCAGATTATACACTTACGAAAATACTTAATTAGTTGGTTGAAGTGATTACAAATTAAATAGAACGTATAATTTTGAAATAACAACGTGTTTTTTGCTAAAAATCTACTTAAAATATTACACAGTGTAGCTTTAAGGCTACAACGTACCCGAGCTACATTCAGGCCTCCATCATTTGAACATTTGAAGGGTATTTCAAATTAGGCTAGGTTATTGCCGGCTATTTTATTTTCTTGGGCCCTTATGTTTTGAATGTGAATTTGAATGCATTTGTGATCAGAAAAGTGATTTTGACAAGACACATTTAATTACTGACCTACTTGTTCTAAGTAAATCTTTTAACCACAGTTGTGGTTAATGACTATTTTGATATTTTAAGTTAATTAAGAAAAAGAGTGTTTTTTTGTTTAAAAGTGGAAGTGTTTATAAGATAAAAGTAATTCCAAGACATTTCATTTCATGTTAAAGTGTAAATATTAAAAGGCAATTATTACGGATTTTTGAAAATGACCTTTCATGTTGTGTGTAACATAGCTCTAAGTGAATGAAAACATCCTGCAAAGTTTTAAATTTGAAAGTTCACCGTATATAAAGTTATTGTCTTTCAAAAGTAAGAGTCGACTCTGAGTCAAAAAAATTTACCGTTTTTCAAACGAGTCATAAGCCGTTTCGTTGTGACGTCAAGACGAAACATTAGCATACACGCAGACACCAGGGAAAACTTGAACCAACTGGCAACTGATTCCAGTGGATACTGGATAGCATCATGTTGAGGAGAAGCTGTGCTCTACAACTTGAAGGTAAAGCCAGTTTTTTTCACTGCCCAAGGACAAGCATGTGAAGAATTAGTGGTTAAAATGAATGGTAACACTTTATAATAATGGTCCGTCATTAATAAGTAACTATGCAGGAAGTAATGAAGGACTAATGAATAGTTCTACATTAAAGGTGGTATCAGTGATTTCAGGCCCAAAAATATTTTTAACACATTCATCTAATTTTTCCTAACGATCCGCTAGCTGCCCGCCCCATAAGCATGCCGTCAAAAAAACGCGTCTCTGTAGGCAGCCTAGGCTCTGAGATCTGCACACAAAAACAAATGGTTTAGCCAAACACTCAAAACCAAAACAAATAGTGTTCCAACCAATCACCGACAGGGGGAGGGTGCTGTGAGGTTTTGTGCTCGTGCACGGCTGCACGCGAAGTCAGAGCTGAAGAAAAAGCTGGCTCAAAACCTCACAACACCCTCCCCCTGTCAGTGATTGGTTGGAACACTATTTGTTTTGGTTTTGAGTGTTTGGCTAAACCATTTGTTTTTGTGTGCAGATCTCAGAGCCTAGGCTGCCTACAGAGACGCGTTTTTTTGACGGCATGCTTATGGGGCGGGCAGCTAGCGGATCGTTAGGAAAGATTAGATGAATGTGATAAAAATATTTTTGGGCCTGAAATCACTGATACCACCTTTAACACCTCAGCTACTACTATTAACTAATATGTAAACAATATTAACTAATCAGTAAGTAATATTGAATTTAGGACTAAGATAGTTCCTTATTAGGTAATCAATAATTATTGAATGAGATTGGCATCATTAAGAACTAATAAGTAATTATGACAACTTATAAAGAATTACTAATGAATTACTAATCACAACATTATCGTGTCTGAGATGTTAGCAATTCTCTTTTTTTACCTTCAACGTGGTCATAAAATTCATCACTACTTACTCAAGTGTTACCTAGTCACTCTTCAAGGACTACTTGTGATCTAGACCATTATTTTAAAGTGAAAAACATGTTTTTCACTTTAAAATAATGGTCCAGATCACTAGTAGTTCCTAGGTAACACTTGAGTAAATAGTGATGAATTTTATGACTATTTTCATAGTAAAAATTATGACTGATTATGTCTCAGACACACGATAATGTTCTTTATAATTTGTCAGTTAATAGTTATTAATGAAGCTAATCTCATTAAGTAATTATTGATTACCTAATAAGGAATAATCTCCTAAATTTTATATTACTTACTGATTAGTTAAGCTTGTTTCTTTATTAGTTAATAGTAGTAGCTGAAGTGTTAAAGGAGACATATCATGCTTTTAAATCGTTCCTTTTTACATATAAATCATACATTTGTGGTCTATATAAAGCGGAACTGCAATGCTTGGGTCTGAATGGTAATAATAACTGATTAATAAACAAATAAAGGAATACTATACTATGCTCATTGTCATCATTCACAACAGTACAGTACAGAAAATAATAATTGACGTTAATACAGTGCAACAAAATATGTCACTATATGCCCTTTAATATCTATACTGCTGCACCTTTAAGTGGCTATGCAGCATGACACTGTATCACTATTACACTCGATGCAGGTAGCACCAAATAAACAGTAAATGCACTGCACTCGAACGCAGAAGCATATCTCTAAATAACTAACACAAATAAGGTCTAAATCGACATATATAAGGCTAATTATTGCACACAGGAAACATGTCGCATATTACAGCACGCTCTGGCATCATGACTACACTAATTAGTCACGCAGTTCAACAAATAAAACTAGTTTGCATGAACATACATAAATTTCACAACATTCATCACAACGCAGTACAAACATGCAACAGTAGTAAAAACGTACTTGCTTTTCATAAAACGCACACAAAAGTAAAGAAAAGGGTCTCTGAGTCTTCTCTCATCATCCCTGAGCACGAACAACTGAGCAGCGCGCTGCATGTACCTTTTTCTGGCTACAACTGAGTTCCTACGGGACTTCGGCGCGAGACTACAGCTAGCCGTCTAAAACACTATTTAGGTGAATTTAAACAATGGCTAAGTTGCTAAACGCATCTTGTTGTCATGTAAGGGCCCTGTTTATGTTGGACAGACATTTTAATTGCATTTTGTGTCTGTTAAGAGGCACAAAGACACTCTTTATGTATATGCCCCCATAACTGCCGTTTTAGCTGAGTGGGAGCTCTGGGCATTAGCTGTAGCAGCTCCGTGTTGCAAGCACCAATCCGGTTCGTTTTTTTTTTCTATAGACAGTACTCACAAAAGGTATAACGATCGAGATTAACTTAAAAATTGCCCGGAGTTCTCCTTTAATAAGGGTGTGGCGTATCTGGCTACTCCATCTACTGTAACTCAGATAACTCTGTTTCCCCCCCCATACGCCTCTTTGCAAAGCTTATATTACATTCTGACAGGTCTACAAAAGCCAGAAACAACACAATGTTTGCATCTCCCCATCTTATTATTCTTATTGTTAAATACAAACAATAGCATCTTCTGCTGCTGTTTAGAAATTAAAGTATCTATTCTACTTCCTCCTCATTACATCACTGACTGGGTGAGCCAAGTTACTAAACACCAAATCAATAACGTGTACACTGTTTGTGTGATTTTCTTTCAGTAAATGGTCTTTTTATTTTATTTTATTAAATTAGTCAAATTGTTCATTCGAAATAAACTTGTATTTTAGTTGAGGTATAATTTCTCACAGATAACTAACTGGTAACACTTTAAAATAAGGTTTCATTTTTTTAACATTAGTTAATGCATAAAACAATAGTTAACTAACATGAACTACCCACAAAAAAAACATTTGTTACTGTATTTGTTAATCTTTGTTAACGTTAGTTGATAAACACACACCTGTTTTTTGTTTGTTAATGTTAGTTCACATTGCATTAACTAATGTATTACTATATGTTAACATTAACAAAGATTAATAAATGCTGTAGAAGTGCAGTTCATGTTAACTAATGTAGTTCACTAATGTTAACTAATGAAACCTTATTGTAGAGTGTTACTGTAAGGCCGTCTATTGGTCCAATGAGGGTTTCCAATAATACGGGGAAGGTTTCTCTGTGTTACTGTCTTTTCTCGAGGCAAAGTATTTTTTGATTAAATGCAATACATTTGAATATGTATTTTCTCGTTATTTCATCTGACTCTATAAATGAAAAGGTTTTAATTATATCTGTGCATCATTAAATGTGAGCGAATGTTTGACTATTCTTTTTAACTCTTTAATGAAAATAATGTCAAAGTCAGTTAGAATAATCAAATATAACAATTTATTATGTCAGGTAAATGTATCATGCCAATTACATAATCAATTCAAAGATAATCAATACAAAAAATCAAAAGCTCTTGATTAAAGAGAAAAGATGCGAACCCGACATTAAAATACATGATGCTAAGAATTTTGGTCAGTCTTAGCATCATGGGCCAACTTGAGTTACAAAAAGGCCCCGATCTTCTCTTTGCATTCCATTATATAGACAGAACCTCTTTCACATGGAAACATCTTCTAACAATGGAAATTTGCATTCAGAGTTGACACCTTTTGGGGGTGGGAGACCATTTGCCAGGAGACCACCATCCTTTGTGTGCCAGTTATCCCTAAACTCTTAAAAACCTTATTACCTTTTGTTTTACTTATTTGGAAATGAGACATTTGTACCAGTCGCCCTGAGACATTTCAAATGATACCAAAATGTACAATACTCGATGATAATCATTCACATTAAACTATATATTTTCTTGGGTGAATTCAGGTGATCTGAGCATGAGAGAGAGGGCGTGAGGGATGAGGGAATGAAATGTAGATTAGGATGACTCGGAGGTGAGACTTTCGTCTCGATAGTGCACAAGGGGGAGTTCAAATGTTAATTTCCAGAGAGGTCTTTTCCAGGGTCAGGGTCTGGTCGCTCTTCAACCAGACTGTCCGGCATTTTCTAATTTCTCAATTCTTACATTACCAACTAACTGTTACTATAAAGTATGTGTTGTTCTTTTAAAAAATGAAAAATTTTGTAAAAAACTAAATTCTGTTAGTCTCTTGCTAGTAGTAATAGTAGCAGCTGAGTGGTGTATTAGCCATTTTGAAGAGCTACTTGTCATTAGATGTTATTTGGTTAGAGGGATGCCAAGAGCTTCATGGACTAGAATTGAAGACTCCATGGAATCCATAAGGAATGTTGACAGGCACTTCAGCTCTTCCCAGTTCTTCAAAAGTTTTGGCATCTAGGACTAAGAGAAATGTACTCTTATCCTGCAGAGAGAAGAGAAGAGAAAGAAAGGGTTTAGAGTTTAGACAAAATACGCATGTTTGTTTTTTAAATGTTTTTTTTTTTTTTTTTTTACACACACATTCAGGGTACCTTAACTGGTGTGATGATCACAGACAGGATGACTCCATCGTCCTCTTCCTCAGCATTGGGTGAAGGAATGAAGACAGGCTCTGATGGGTAGAGATCAGGTTGGCGCCATACCTGTAAATCAATTCATTTAACAAACATAAACACTCTTAACATTGTGAGCCAAATGGACAAGAAAAGTTTTACTGCTGTCATATATTACATATTTTGGGATTTTTTGGTCATTGTAGGTATCAGTCATAGTCCCAGTTTAGCAGCTATGGTCATAATTTGATCTCACCTTGAACTTTTTGCTCTCCAGATCCATCTTAATTAAGGAGTCACCCACTAGGTGGCGGAAACCACAACCATAGTAGTATCTATAAGGTTTGGTGTTATATTTGGCATAGTTAATATGAGGAAACTCCAAGCCACCATAGTCTTTAAGGTCTTCACCATGGAGATCCTCAAATGTGCAAAACACCTGTGAGAGAGACATTATGTAGTCCTAAAAGAGCTGAAGACTCGCAAACACGCAAATGCACATTTTGTGACATGTATCAATCACTGTTATTTTGAGCACATCAAAATGTGAAGGTCTAAATACTGTAGTTACACTACTGTTCAAAATAAGTCTCTTATGCTCACAGAGGCTGCATTTATTTGATCAAAAATACAATAAACAGCAATGCTGAATTATTACAATTTAAAATGTATTTTTTTATATATTTTCAAATGTAAAAATGCTGAATTTTTAGCAGCCATTACTCCAGTCCTCATAGTCACATGATATTCTTATATATGAAACATTTCTTATTATTAACAGTGTTAAAATTGCTGTGCTGCTTAATATTTTTTGTGGAAACCATGATACATTCTTTGAGGAACAGAAAATTCAAAATATTATAAATGTATTCACTGTCACTTTAAATCAATTTTAAGTGCCCTTGCTAAATAAAAAATACTGACCCCAAACTTTTGATTTGTGCTGTGTGTGCTGGCAAATATAAGCAAACAATACTACAGACCAAATTCCATGAAGGACTGTGAAGAAAAAACAAGCACAAAGACAACACCTGGTTTTTAGTTCGGCAGACAGCGGTGGCGGTGCTGTCAGGCCTTGTGTTGAGATTCTGTTCCAGTGGTGTTTCACTGGTGATGTTGAGAGGAAGCACAAAACGACGGGGAAGCGGCTGGCACATGGTGTTATACATCTGACAGAAAAATAGAGAGTGGCAGGACAAATGAGACAGCCATTTATGTAATAAAAATAATAATAATAATAAATTGTATAATACTACTACTAATAGACTTAATAATAATAGCAGTAGTATTGTTAACAATGTTTTTGTAATAATAATAATACACCTGCTGGCAGATGGTGTAATACATCTGAGAGAGAGAGAGCGACAGGACTGACAGAATGTAATTTATGCTATAATAACAATAATTATTAGTAGGATTAGAGTTAAAATAGACAGAGAAAGAGAGTTTAAGGACGAACATAACCTCATCCAGTGCCTCTCCTGATTGACGCAGGTTCTGGACGAGGAAGTTGTTTATGGCCTGGCCGTCGTCGGAGCAGCACATGTCTAGCATGAGGAATCCATCCTGCTCAAAAGCATTGATCTGATGGAAGGTGGACAAGGCCTTGGTGTAATACTTCACTGGCATTTCCTGCAAAGAGAGATACTGAGTAGTTGGCTAAATTGTTAAGAAATCTTTAATTATTTTTTTCCCTTAAATATAATCTGATAATGTATTTATGTCCTCATCAGATTTCGTTGAACCATATGAAGCACAATCAGTGAACAAATATAGAATAACCTCATTGTGCCTCTGTGTTGCCTCACCTTTCCAGTTTGTTTGTCAATAAGGTGGAAAATGGTTTCCTGGTTGGGGTCCCAGTAAATACCCTCATTTATGGATTTCCCCCTTAGTTTACCAGTCACTATCTTAAACAGATCCATCTTAATGGGCTGCTCGATGAACACTACATAGTTCTCTGACATGCCTGAAAGGTTCAGGAAAATAAAATGTTTTTTTCAGTGCTGCACATTCATATGATCACTCCATTCATACTATATGATTACACCATTCAGAGTGCCTAGCAATAAAATGACACATGACTTTAAGAACATACAGTGGATGTGCAATAAAATGACACATGATAGTCATTGTTGAATGACTACCTGTCTGTCTAGGAGATCTGAACATAATAAACATGACAGATTTTCTTCTTCACTCACCAAAGCTGTGATAATAAGAGGGTTTGGATTTGTCATGAGGGGCGATAGAGCATACTATCTTGGCTCCCTCTAGAGTATCTGTTGAACTGTCTCTTTCTGGGGGCACCCTGATGATGTTATAGAGAGCCCCTATAAAACACATCACAGCACAACATCATGCCTCCTAAAGATCGGTCAGTATAAAAGGAGAAGACCAGATCCTAACCTTTGTTTCGGTATGAGTTGCCCATGTTGTAAGCCGTGCCATCTGGATCAATGTGTGGATGAGCAGTAGCACCGTTCACAGCGATGAACTTGCTCCAGTCCACCTACAAAAATTCATCCTTCCTAAATTAGACATAACTGGTTGTTGGTCTAGGTTGGTGACTAAAAGCTGGTTATTCGTCATACCTTCTGTTTGGACTTTAGAGTATCTGGATCCACTCTGTGCATGTAGTTTGTCTCTGTGCTGACGTAATAGTCACCCTTGTATTTAACAAAGTTGACGCTGGCATTATCTGTTGGCTCTGGAATTAGAGAGAGAAAATTACCTTTTATTTATTTTTGGACTTTGAGGTGGCAATGGATTTAAAACCTTAACCTTTTTGACTCAAAGGACCCTAATATTCGAAGGTATTTCTTATGTAATTTTGACAAAGCTGCTTGTTTTCAGACTTTTTTCAGACACTATATCATCAAAAGGTGTAGGCTATACATCATCAAAATGCCTCATATCATCATCAATTTTCTTTTTGAATAAGTCAATACATTTAGTTATTTAGGTTAGGTTATTTAGGTATTTTTGTCTTACCCTGATTCACTATGGTAAGCCTATTCTAGGTGTTTATATTTTAGACCTGACAGGATGGTTTTTGCGGGAAATACATAATTTGCCCATGCGTGTCTCATTTTACACGTAAATAGACAAAAGTTGCTCCGGCAAATTCGACAACTTTGACGCGTGCATGTCTCGTGCATGGTGTAGTGGTGGTTAGTTGTTTGTAACAACGAGCGAGAAAGGTTGACATGGAGCACGCTAAATCTTGAACCTCCATGGAATCAACCGTTTTAAAAAAAACACTGAACAGAGGAGAGTCTGCTAGTGAAAAGAGAGCGTGACAGAGCTAGTAATACAGCGAGAATCAACATTGGCTTGGCTTGACGAGAACCGAGGGATTTGAAATGTTGTAAAAGTGACACGGAGATGGCGTTTTATCACTCAACAGGCGAGTATGGTATTTTATGCCATATGAACTAGCTTTCTGACAGAGTTAATCAAAGCATTATCTATTGTATTATGGGTTGTTGTATTGCTGTGCTGGAATTTACTTTACCGTGTCTATTAATGGGTACAATAACGTATTCAGCTAGTCAACTAGAGATCCTTTCCATCCAAACAGGTTATGTCTCTTAATGAGCAGATAATCTCTCTCTCGTTTTTTTAGTCATGAAAAAGACCCAAATAAATCACGCAGAGCCGAAGCACAACCAAAACAATATTCTTCCGCAAAATGCATGCGGGTTTTGATTTTTTTACTGTTAGAAGACTAAAAGGTACATAGTGTACCTTTAAATTAACTACAATTAATTTAGCATTTACAAAAGTTTCAAGAACTGTATATTATTCAATAAAAACAATATTTATTGCAGGGGAAATGATTTCAAAATGATTTCAGTTTCACCTTGATTTTTTGCATTTTAATTTAGATTCCAGTTTAAATTAGATTCGAGATAACAATAATAGTTTATTATTCAAACACTTTTAAGTCAGCCCTCTTAAAAAAAGTCTGATGAGGCCCCCTATGGGCCCCAGCCCCCTGGATAAGAACTACTGGTTTAAAATGATGAAATAGTTTTTACAGACATTTTTATTTACAGTATATTTCTTTTCATATTGATTTTAGTTGTGTAACCCACTTATCCAAATGCAAACCTCATGATGGCATTAAGTCACACTGAGAGCTTAATGGATTTTTTTTCTCCATCCAGTGGTGGGTTTTGCTTATTAATTTCTTAAGGCATTGATCTTAAAGATGGTTGTGCAATATTTTATTTTAAAAGACCCATATTTAATTGATAATTATCTCAGTTATAGTGTCCAGAACATTCTGCCAGCTCCATCTCAACACTTTAGTAGTCTTGTCACTTTAGTTCATCCTAATTGAGTGCTTATGGTATCTGATTTAAATGTGTTCTCATGATTACAGACATAGAGTTGTTTGTCTAGGACACACTTTAGACACACTTGGACGCTTCCACTGACCACTCATGTCCTCTTGAGCAAGGCTCTCATGCCTCTTTACTCTTTCAGAAACAGAAAGAGCTTTTTGTAACCTGTTTAAAGCAGACAGCTGTTCATGATGTTTACATTTTCTAAACTGATTGAGATCCGTTTCACCAGCCAGCACAGCTAACCTCCTTACTATCATTCACACACATATTCAACATCTATACGTACTTATCATCTCAAATCTGGACAGGAAGCGCTGAAAAATGTTCTTGCAGGGATCAGGTAAAGCCAAAGTGCCAAACTCTGACACCATAATGCGGTTCCTCTCACTGTTCTGCTTATACGAGTCGCTGCTCAAAAAACGGCTTCTGTATGTCACCTGACCGTCCTCGATCCGAAAGCGATGCATCAAGGCCATGCCATCAAACCAGTGGTTATAGCTGAGGAAAAATTGAGGTGAGCAAGAGTGCACCTGAATATGCATGTTAGAGTTTGAAAGACATTATTGTGATCAAACAAATCACAAATCGAAATTTAGAATAACAGCCTTGTGTGAAAGGTTTCATTAGTTGTCCCTAGTTTGGTCACTATACCTCCACCACGGCATATCCCAAATTATTGAATTACACCTTTCAAAATGTCATTAGCTGTATAGCCAATTACTAACTGCTAACCAAACAGAGTAGTTAATTTCTTTTACTATTCCTTACATTCCAGTGATGTTCTTGTAAGATAAAAATAAATCACCATATATTAACAGTAGAATAGCCATACTCACTGCTGATTCCCAAACTCAAACTTTCCTGGACCATTCCGCAGCAGACTCCCACGGATCCAGGTTGGGATGGTGCCCTTGACCGTGGTGGGGATGGGCTCAGGTGTCTCCTCTACAGAACTTACCAAGGGACTGATGCTTGGCAGCCCATGTACTTTTGTGAAGTATGTTCTCTGAGCAGCAGCTGTAAAAATCACAAATGATTTACATGATATACAAAATCTGATTATATGGCAAGTTGACAGAACAGAAACTGTTCATAAAAATAATGAACAATAGATAAAAGTTATAAAGATGCACTTATGAATACAAAGGATCTAAAATCATGATAATGGTAATACAATGTCATTTTATAAAGAGTACTGTCACTTTTATATCAGCAATCTAAACTGCAAGCCTGAGTTATGTTAAATTAGCCGTAGTAAATAACAGATTTGCAGACATACAACTTTGCTCTAACCATCACTATTTGGGTCAGCTAAAAGAACAAAGGATTGAAGACAACAAATGACAGAGTTGAAATGGCAGAGAGTCAGCGATATTACAAAGAGAAGTATTACCTTTAGAAAAACAGTCCCTCTCTACACACTCACATGTACGGGGATACTGATACACTAATGCATAAATAATGAAGCAACTACATGGACATGCACAGACATTTCTTTCAGAGAAGTCAAAGTTAAATTAAGGTATTCATAAGTAAGCTGTGACTGCAGCTAAATTTAAACATATGATAACACTCAGACTCAAAGTATATCACCCTCTCTCATATGAATACACAGGCATGTGCACTGCCCTCATACACTGCATTGCTTCACCCACCCACAAATGCGAACAATCGCAAAGCCTGTGCATTAGTGTACAACAGAAAGTTAAACTTGCAGATGTGCATCCGTGCAGAAGAGCTCTCATTCTTACCAATTTGTTTAGGCTTTCTATAGGACATCCTGTAGAGATGTGAGGCTGCACCCTTGATCAGAACAGAGGATGAAGAAGAGTGTACGACAAATTGTAAAGGGCAATAAAAACGATGTGCACGCAGAAGGGAGGAGACAAGCTTTCTTTATGCAAGTCTGATCTTTTGCCAGCTGTTACATCACACGATTACGTGACAGCGGGGGAGGGGAGGGCAGTGTGTGAGAGAAACGACAAGGCTGAACAGTGTTTATGAGAGGACTTGGATAACACTACAAAATGCACTTAAACGGTTAAATTTATCATTAGGAGAAATTTGCTTTGCATTATTCCATGCAAAAGTGCATATGGTACAGGGTTCATATGCATTGTTCACATTAGAGATGAAAATTTGTCATTAAGCATTATGCAACCATGTGCAACACATCATAGTTGTTGTGGTTATTTATAATTATGTAAATATTTAATGTCATTAAAACAATCAATACAAATAATGACATTAGCCACTTGTTACAATAAGCTAAATACTGTGAAAGTTTGGTTCAGACTGAGAGCAACAAAAACCAAATCCCTCAACTGGTCTAGTGGTTTTTGTTTTACATTCAACAGATGTTTTACTTTTACTTTCAATCACTATTTACATACAAGCAATGCTAGATGCAAGTGGTAAATGTTTTATACTTATCTATTATCTTTGTGTTACATATACTGTCTTGTGTTGAACATTTGTCTGGATCTCAGTTTAGTTGGCAACATAAGCTAAATTGTCACAGCTCTTGGTTACAACAACAAACAAAGTTATGATAAAATGCAGAGATAATCAATAATAAAAGCTTACCTTTGCTAGTCCTAAATGCATTTTAAGCACACTTGTTGGCATGATTAATGCAAATACAAGAGAATGCCGTCAGCTTAAAATTCTTATTTACACTCGACGGAGCAGTATGACCCACTTTACGTGCACTTTAATCTCAATAAACTCATTCACTTCCTGGTCATATCATTCTTTGGCTCACTGTTTTCTTATACCTTCAACTGATTCATTGTTTTGAGACTTAAGTATTACTATGCACAACATTCTTATGAAAGTCCATTTTTCATGTTTATAATGACAAGATAGTTGCAGTGAATGTCTGTCAAATCAAAGATTATAGGAGACTTTGTGATATTTTTATATTTTTGACCATATGATGCAGAGGCCAGGTTTCTCTTAGCCTTCTTTAGAAAGTATTACAAGTATTTCATTATAATCAGAATACAAAAATAGGAGGTAAGATTGATCTTACAAGGAATTTGACTTTGAAATGGATAGAAGTTCATTCACTCAAGTCTTAGTGCTTATATTGTTTGTTTTTTGTTTATTACTTTTTACTCTGCGACTGTTGGCAGGTGATGGTGTCATTATCATTTCATTTGTTACATGTCTTATAATGGCTCTATATATATACAACATAGATATATGTTGTATATGAATTTAACCAGATTTATGCATTTAACCATATGCATTGAACATATAAAAAGGTTATTTGTATAGCTTTCTGGTTAAATGCATCCAAACTAACCAAAGAACTTTGACTACTAAATGCAAGTCCACAGCAGTCTGGAATCATTATTTACCTTTTATTTGTATTCTGTGAAAATATAAAGGTCCTGCTGGCGTTGCAGAGGGGTGTTCAAATACTTTCAAATCAATCTTACAAAACATATTTGGTGCCAAGTAAATAAGATTTTGGTCAAATATCAAACTCAAAAAATATATCTATTTGAATTTTTATTGTATCATATATTTGTAGTGCACCGGCAAATCCCTGCTGATTCCCACTGCTAAAGGAACAGTGAGAGAGTCCAATAATTTAGCATTATAAGTTTAACAAGATGATTTCTTTTTCTTTTAACAGTTGGGGTTAGTAAACTCCAACCATGAATCAACTTAAAAAGCTATTCAGAAAAATAAATAAAATAAAAGCAGTAATGAATCTTAGCAGTTTATTCACTGTACAATAATCTGATCGTGAATTTGCTCAAGTTACAGCATTTTAATACATTTAACATTTTAAGAGGACTATATTATCATGCTTCAAGTAACAAATACACAAATGTATACACAAGTAAAGTTCTTGGTTTTAATGCATATTGTAAACAGATGTGACCTAAACAGACAATGTGATTACGATCACACATTCCCAATAAAACTGAAAAACATTGACCTCTGCTGGAGACCTGCTGAAATAATAAATACTAACTAACAAACCATAGAGATTTGTCCTAAACACACACATACTCATATACCAAAAAGAAAAATCAATTATCAACAACCATGGTGGCATGGTTTCTGCACATTTTTTAAAGTCAAAGTTAAGTTTTTTTTAAGACTTGAAGAAATAAAAATGAATACTGTACATTAGAGGTGTGCAATACTGACAAAAACATGTATCTCGATATTTTCAAAGATTTTGTTGATAACAATAATAAGATGATATTTTGCTGAATGTGTTTTTGTGCTGGTACCATGGCTGGTTTAGACAGCTGACTTACAAAGACATTCACATTATTCATATTCAATGTTTGCAAAAATGTAAATCACAATGTTAACTTATTGTTCATTTAACTGTTGTATAACATAAATATCACTTTTGCAATCATGCTGATATTTGGGCAAAAATGCCCGTGTATCTTGAATTTTGGGGGCATATAACTGCATACATCACACAGTTAAAGTACAAGTGACATACTTGATGTCACCTCGCATATTGTTAAAACAATAATTACAATATAATACATATCACGCACCCATAAAGAATAAACTTACATTTGGACTTACATTTACCAATTTTCTTCTCCTTCTCTCTTCCTTTCACGCATGCAGGAGACAGTAGGCTATAATATAAATTATAAGGCTATAATTGTCACGTGAACAAGTAAAAATCCAGAATAATAAAAATCACATAACGGTAATTTTTTATTTGGTAAAGTATTTAGATAGGCTACATCTAAGTCAAAGTGTCATCTCAAATGTAAGACCTCTGAAAAGTAAAAATAAGACTTAAGACTTCTTATGGCCTTACATTTTTGAAAAAATCCAATTTAAGACTTTTTAAGGATCTGCGGGAACCCTGGGTGGTCCTCGGCAATGCTCAGTAATTACAGGTCATCGGCAAAGCAATATATATATATTTTTTTTTTTCACATTTCTCTTCATTTAGCTAACAACTAAATTGTCTTTGTGAAATATCATTGCAAATATTGTAAATCAAACATGTAACATATGTAAAGAGACCTTAAGTTGTCTTCTGTAAAGCTGAAGGCATGTACCTGTTCAAGTACCCAAACAGCAATAAATCAAAGTCAGTAAGTTATATTTATATTTGCCAGAGCAGGGCCACTGCCTTACAGAGGCCAACATCATGGTAATTGAAATAGCAGAGACCAAAGAATGTGGCTGTAGAGAGCATAAAAACACCAGCTTTAGCCAGCTTGATCTTAGCATCACCATGGACATAGTCGGTAAGAACTTGACCAATCCCCCTGCAGAAGGAGAAACGTATTGGAGAGTGTAACGTGAGTTTACATAATTTAAATACATGACCTCACTGATGAATTAAAGTTCACTTTCAATAAAACACCTGATACAACAAGCATAATAGAGCAGGACTTTTCAGACACACGAGTGTGACACGCACTTACCAGTGTCCGTGCAGTGTGAGAGCTGCAGCAACGGAGTAATCCACTACCGGACCAGGACACAGGTATGCGGCTGGAACCATGCCTAGCAGAACTATACTCAATACCCGTTCACCTGTCCAGTGCTTGGAGGCTGCCTTTGAACTTAAGACAGCTAAAAAAACAATTAGAAAATTTCATTTAATCTGTTAACGTCCAATTGTGTATGCAAAGTAAGAGAGTTCAAGAAACAGTGTCTTCATTTTTGCACAAAAGGAAATTCACTTGTAATTTTTATAATACAACTAAGTTTTAAATGTTAATGTCCTTATTTCAAAAATATAACAGCAACAGTTTCAAATTCAAAGTTTCAAAACAGCAAACAACAACCTATAAAAATCTACACTGTTAAAAAAATAAAATAAATCCACTTATTTTAGATTAAAAATGTAAGTTATGTTGCTGCTTTAAATATAGTACAATCAAATTGGCTGTACAAGTCATTTCAACTTTAAAACTGATTTAAAAATCCAATTGAGTCTCGTATAACTTATTAAAGTTGAAATTGCATAGTTAAAGTAACATATGTTGCCATATATTGATCAATATTATTTTTACAGTGCACGCTTAAAAGCGGAATAAATGGCTCTTCTATCAAGTATGTCATTACAAACATTAAATTAATTAATCTTTAGATTTTCTTTTTAAACTAAATAGTGAGAAAATTTTTGTATTTACCTTATGTCTTCCAGCAGTATGGATGAACTCATCATAATCGAGTGTCTCTGTCAGTTCGCGTTAAAGGAATCGCTAGACTTGGTTTCTTGCAGCAGTCAGTCAGTATGGATCGAGATATTCAATTTAGGCTTAAGTTTGAACTGATCGATATTTGCTTCGCCCTTTCAAATTCAACTCCTCAAACGAGCAAATCACTATTACACGTTTTACAACCTTGCGTCGTAAAGATAACATTGTGGACGCGACTAACAGAAACTGAGGAATCGTTAATGTTTAATTTTGTCAAGCGTTAACTGTCCTGTATGGGGAGAGGGAAAACTACGAAATCGCCTGTAATTGACCATGGAAACGTGCATTTAATCATTCTTAACTAAATAAATAAAGATATATAGTGTGATAAGACTTTATTTTAATTATTATTGTTTATTAAATTATGTCTTAGGCTTTGGAAAATGTCCAACTTTTGACTGAGTGGGCCACATTTCAAAGTGGGTGGCCCACCTGGACCCACTCGTAGCTTCGCCAATGGGTAAGAAAATGACTGAAATGCATTTAATAATCAGTTATCATTGCTCACTTGAGTGTGATGAAGCTGCGTGGATCCTCCCAGCAGGCAATGGGGAAGGCTCTATATCTCTTTTCTTCTGATAGGCAACCAGCCCACGAGACAGGTGTGTGTTGCAGAGAAGTACCGCTGCATATATTTTACGTTTGAAAATGTATATTACAGTATACAGCCAGGCTAGAACAAATATCAACAACTTAAATAATAATAATGCTCCGTGACTAATTTATGTGATGCTAAATCTGTCAACATGGCAACAAACAGCATTTATGTGCAAATAACATATAACTCTCATATTAATTAATCCGGATAAAATGTTAAAATGGTGACTTACGTCTTATTCCTCTTTGGCAGACCGTGCTCAAACAAATCAAGCTCGCCATGATTGTTTAACTAAGGTCACATCAGTGACGAGCGGTTTCTTTAACAGCGGGTCATTTTCTCATGAGTCCGTTGTTTCACTAAAACTACTCGCTTACGCCGTCTATCGCTCTGGGGGACAGTAGTCAAACAACACGCACAAAAATGTTTTATTCCCTATCACTATCACAGAAAGCTTTCTGCATTTTTACATTTAAAAAACAAACAAACAAGAAAACACCATCATTTAGTGCTATGTTAATTAATCCATTTCCCTCGTGGGGACCGCTGCCTGGTCCCCATGTAGGTGATGGTTACTATTCTAGTGGGGACGTTTGGTCCCCACAATGTAATATAAACCTATACACACACATAATATAAAAATGAAAATAGAGCTAATTAGAAATAGATGGCAAAGTTTTCTTTAAAATAAAAAAAAGGTGTTTTCTTTAAAATAAAAAAAAGGTGTTTTCTTTAAAATAAAAAAGGTATTTTCTTTGAAAATGTACATTTATAGTGTAAAATTAAGGAATAGTAAGATAATAACTTACTGTGAAAAGTGTCTCTTTTCAAAGAGTCACCATACACATTTATTATTATTATTATTATTATTGATGTATTTTTTTTTATTATTTTTTTGCCCAATAGGCTACAGAAGTTTCAGAAGTTCATTTTTACAAAATTAGAAAAGTCAATCCACACCACTTTGCAAAAAACAAATACATTTTACAAAAATAATGTATAGTTTTTTGTTGTTGTTTTAAGTGATGACAAACGGAGCAATTGTGTGAAATACTTCCGAAAAACTTTAAACTTTTAAAAGTAAGTTCAACATCATTTTGGGGGATAAGAGATTTTTGTTGAAGAAGCCAGAATTTTTTTATTATTTTTTTATTAAACTTCAAACCAACAACGTCAATGTAGGCTACAGTCAGAACTGCAATAATACATAGGCTACATATAAAAACATACAGCCAGGGGGGTATAGGCTATACATTATGTAAATATATTAAAGGACTCACAGAAATAGTTTTAATTGCTTTCTTAATATGTGAAAGAAAAATAGTCTTGATATAGATTTGAATTTCTTTTTTAAGAACCAAAAACAAAGGTTGGGTTTTACTGTAGGCTACTTATATTTATGTAGGCCTATATGAAATTTAGCAAAAATCTAAATTACATTTATAGTATTCTTTCATTTTATATGAGGGGATATTAGAAAAAACAAATATAATGTTTCCTAAACACAAATAAAAAGTGGGGTCGATGTTATCAATTATAAATCGTCAAATCTTTCCAAAATGTCCTTACATGAGCAAAATGACAAAATAACCGAAACAAGGTTTCAGCCAATGTATTGCAAAAATAACAGGTCAAATCAATATCCTTTTTAAATTTAACAAGAAAATGATTTACATCTGTGTAAAGTTTTGAAAGTTCTTTGCTGAACTTTATTTACTAATAAATATTAGTTTGGTATTAGTTTGGCCTTGCATAAAGTTTATTCCAATAAACAATATTGGTATGGTGACAATGGACAAAATTATTATTATATATATTTTTTTTTTAAGTAAGGAGCAGATTTTATTAACATTAACATTTTTATTAACATACAACTATGGGGGCAAAACAAAGTTTCCCAATTGCAGTAGTAGGCTTATCAAATCAATCAAAAGCAGAAGGAGGCGCAAAATACTGTTTCAGGTATTAGCTCTGATTAGACCCTGTGGGAATCGCATCCATAACAATAGAAAACTCCCTTGGTGTCACTGGAAATTTATGGACATTATGGATTTCTTGATTTAATAATTGTTCAACTCTTATTATGCCTGCTAAAAAACATCTTTCAAAAAATAAAGATTTATTTAAAAATAATATATAGGCTAATTGTTGCAAATTATCTATGGGTCGGGGGTGAAAAGTTATGCTTATAACAAAGACCAAGGACCAAGCAACTTTCGTTTTTCAAAGCAAGGTAAGTTCAGAGGGATTTTGAAAATGTTGTAATTGCAAATAAAGAG
The DNA here is from genome assembly GCF_965113295.1 of Leuciscus leuciscus. NCBI lineage: Eukaryota > Metazoa > Chordata > Actinopteri > Cypriniformes > Leuciscidae > Leuciscus > Leuciscus leuciscus. The sequence continues at coordinate 35,122,013 of NC_138729.1, read as the reverse complement.
AAACAGACCACCTAATTTGGAGAAGAAGAAGCCAGAATTCTTTCAATTTCAACCAGGATTTCAACCCTGTTTCAACCTCGTCATGATGACGTCATATTTCTGCGGCGGAAGTAGTTCCCTTTACGTCCATGCCTGTCAGCGAGCGCAGTATCTTTGTCCTTCACACATGTCCCTGTGTATATTAATCTGTTAGTAAAGTCTTGCCATGGCTGATTTTAATTCTAGCTTTGACATGCCGTCGGCTAGTTTATCTGAAAACGCGGAATCTGCGGAGCTCCAGCGTCTGATTGCGGTGGAGCAGCAGAAGGCTCAGTTTCAAGCCCAGGTACCTTCAGTACTGCTTTTCTGTCATTCAGCACCAGTATTAGCAAGTCTGGTGGCTTTAACAGTGTTTAACGCTCTTTTCTTAGGTTCACAACTTTACAGATGTTTGCTGGGATAAGTGCATGGAAAAACCGAGCTCTAAGTTGGATTCACGAACTGAGACTTGTCTCGTCAGCTGCGTGGAGCGTTTCATCGACACGACGCTCGCAATCACCAACCGCTTCACGCAGATGGTGCAGAAGGGCGCGCACTGAGTGAAGCACACCGTCCTCAAGGACAATTGGCACATATTCTTTATGTTCCTGGTGTGCGTCCTGGAGACTGTTTTACTGCGTTTTAAGGGTCTGTCGGAATTTTTTTTTCCAAAGCCCTTCCTCATAATGTTTATGATATGTGTATAGCGGGTCTATTAATGCAGCCTGCCGTGAACGATTACTTTAGCTGGAAATGATCAATAGCTTACTACCCACTTCTGTAAATCTGACTGGTTTGATTGTGAATAAATAAATGATACTTTTCAAAGTAAGGAGGTGAATGATCTTCTATTTTGCAAATGGACAAAAATATTTGTGAGAAGGGCTTTGCAATTGGGAATCACTATTGGCACCTCATCAGTATCCAACATTGGGCATTTATCAGATAATACTTCCTGTTTAGTGATTTAGATCATGCAGTAACTTAAAGGGATGGTGATAGATGGAATCAAAACTGACCATTCATATTTTGTTATAGAATATTGCAGCATTTATTATAAATTATTTAACTGTGAATGTCATTTGCACTTATTTATAATAAAAATAACATCCCCTACTACTTGCAGCTATATTCTCTGATGATGTGTTTAGGTGTTAGGGTGGGACAACCGGTCAATCACCGTGATAACAAAGACAACAATCCAATCAATTCCCCATGGACAAAATCAAGTCATTCCACATCTTTTCTTGTTCAAGCAGCTGTTTTCTTGGATATAAGTCACAATATGGAAGAAAAGACTTGTAACTTAATGGTGACTTTGTATACCTAAATTTAATTGTAGCATAAAAGTTATAGTGGTTCATCTTTCTTTCTTTCTTTCTCTTTCTTTCTTTCTTTCTTTCTTTCTTTCTTTCTTTCTTTCTTAATAATACATTTATTGGTTATCGACCATAACATGAAGCATACTTAGTTATCAGCTTATTGGTATTGGCCAGAGTTTTACAGTTAGTGTATGCAATGAATGATTTTTTTGCAAAACATCTTATTTGTTTATATTTTTGTTGTTAAGCAAAACTGATGATAATGACAACCTGTTCAACTATTATTTTTATTTTTTCATCTGGCACAAGGTTGATTCCCATGGAATCTAGAATTGATGATTGATGTTATAGTTTCATAATACTAAAGTGTGATAGAAAAGTTCAAGGTCCTCATTGCAGCATGGCTTTGTTGGTCAATACTTTCCTACAGAAATTGTCTCTTGGATTTTCATCAGCAGTCAATTAGACAGACAATGGCATGAGATAATAAAAAAAGCTCATAATTACACACTAACTCTTCCAAATCTTAAATCAGTTTAATCAGATTCTGGTCTACTCTAAAACCCCAATTCTGGTTTTGCCTTCTAATCCAAAACAATACCATTTTGTAAGAGGACTCCATACAGCAGGATTAATCTTAGGGCAGCAGAGGTCTGCTTCTTGGCTTTGAGGCGATACCCTTCTTTGTTGTTTAGTATGCTCAGTACAAAGTGGCCTTTGATAGAGCTGTGTGTGTAAATCTTGCAGGCAGGGCTGCTTTCAGCCGTTCTAATTAAAGTCAGGAAGCAGATAGGTTAGCTTAGTGCTCTAAATTGATTATCAGAGCATACAGGAAGCCTTCAGGGTCCTCAAACAGAGCCTTTGATGCTTTGAAGGAAATGGACTGGACACTGTACCACACACTCTGGAACAAAAAATCGTAATATTATAACAGCAAAAAAATATATTCTAAAATCGATAAATTATATGGGATCAGATTTATAATTTGGTTTTATCATTTTTATTATTTAGTTGGTAACATAGTGTGACACCATACACTGTAAAAAATAAAATAAAAGTTGGCTTAAATTTTTAAGTACAATCAACTTGGATGTTTAAGTTATTTCAACTTAAATTACATTAAACTGACTTTAAAAAAGGAGTTGAATCTTGTATAACTTTTTTTTTAAATTGCTTAACTTATTTTAATGAGTTAAAGCGTTGTAAAAACGTGTTGTCATAACTTATTTATCATGTTTTTTTACAGTGTAGTTTTTAATATTAGGTGGACCATTGTTTAAATTATCTTTACTCAACCAGGAAAAATATATAGGGCAACAGAAAATATTTTGCTGAGATAATTGTTCAGACTACCTTTAAAACAAAACAAAAAACATTCAAAATCGCTGAATTTATAGGCATTTTTGTATTATTTTGTTTATTATTTATTGAACTACATTATTATGTCTATTTTATTTTTATTATTGTTATTGTTAGCATTCAAACATAAGCTAATAATGCAAATCGAATAAGTACAGAAATGTCAAATACAAAAACACTGTATTTTTTAATGTCCTGATCATTAAGGTTTTTTTGGCCCTTTTTCTAAATACATTGCGATGAGTGTAGAAAAAGCGGGATCAGAAAATGTCATAAGCAGGATTCAAACTGGTGTTTCTGATATCATTATCATTTTAGTAAGTAGTAGTTTTTGTTATTATTAAGGTGTCTTTCATTATTTAAAGTGTATACGAACAAATATTAACTATGTAAAAGATCAATATTCGTGTTTAATCATTCATTTGAACATACAAATAAAAGCCAGCACTTCTGTGTGAGTCAGTGTGAGACAGAAGCAAGATGAGTTTGTTAGCTTTGATGGCTCAATCTTCAGATGCTCTAGTTATGTTCTGATGAAAGATTTGACTGTGCAGCGGGAACACAGTCTTGTGATGTAGGATTCAGTCTCAGTCTTATCAAGGATGCCCACTATGCCTCAGTTCTCTCTTCAAACACTTTCTTCAAAAGAGAACCCTTTGAAAGAAAAATACCAGAGACATCGTGGCAAGATATGCAGAAGAGTGATCAAAGAGTATTTTCAGAATGGTTGACATGTAAAATCCTTACCCCCTTTTCCATTTTTCTGCCTCTGCATATGGCCACTTAGTGTCCTTTTGTGATAATGAATCTACTTAAAAAAAAACAAAAAAAAACATCCGGATATAATAGGTTAATGTAGGAAACAGTATCTGATACTGCAACAATCCTCATATCTTTTTTAATTATATGGAGAAAATAAATCCCTATCCCTAACCTTCACAAAGACCCACTGTAAAATTATGCCAGGCTGAAGCTTCAAGATCAACAACTTCTTAATTAAAACTTGTGTATAATAGGATCTAAATCTGGCATGATCTGCCATCGCTCTTCCTGTGTCAGTCTGACATAGTCTGAAAGAGCCCTAGTGTCTGAAGCTTCACTGTACACGTTGAGCCTGACACCTCAGGGACAGAGGGACCTGTGTTTGCTTTGGACAGCAAAGGGGCCGTCTGGGATATCCATCCTGGTTTGGCCGCGCTCCATTCTCTGTCAGAGTGCTGCTGTCAGTGATACATTCATTATTTCCTCTGAAATCTGCGGTACTTAAAGGGATTAGGAACTCTGTGTCAGTGAGGTCACATAGCCATCAGTGCTTCACACAGCTAACAAAATAATAAGTTAAAAATATCAAGTACATTTTGTGATTATGTCACACAAAGTTTCCCAGTTGATTCAACCTTACACCTCAACCTCATACAAACAACCAATCATATTTGTACAAAATATATATTTTTTAAATACAATAATTCACAACAAAAAACTGAATATGTAGCTTATAGTGCCCTCCACTAATATTGGCACCCTTGGTAAATATGAGCAAAGGCGGCTGTGAAAATAAATCTGGTTTGTCCTTTTGATCTTTCATTAAAAAAAAACTCACAAAATTCTAACCTTTCATTGAAGCAAAAACAATTGAAAGTGTATGGAAAATTTACATTATGAAATTAATGTTTTTCTCCAATGCATGTTGGCCACAATTATTGGCACCCAGAAATTCTTATGAGTAAAATATCTCTGAAGTATATTCCCATTCATATATATATATATATGAAGAGTTCAGATGCAAAAGCCTCTAAGTGCCATCTGAAATTTTCTTCTAGAATGATAATTTTTATCAAGCTCGTATATTTAAGTTCAACAATTTCAATTAAATGGCAATGCAAACGACCTATTAATTGTCATTTAAGTGAAATTACTGAACTTAAATATACAAGCTTTATAAAAATGATCATTCTAGAAGAAAATTTCAGATGGCACTTAGAGGCTTTTGCATCTGAACTCTTCATATATATATATTTTTTTTTTTTAAAGTAGCACACCAGGGTGAATAGGAGAATGAAATTGTCCAGCCATGAGTTCCTGTTCTACAGGAGTATAAATATGAGGAAATACAAAGGCCAAATTCCCTTTATCCACCACAATGAGTAAAACCAAATAAAATAGTTCTGATATGCAGCAAAAGATTGTTGAGCTTCACAAAATAGAAAGTGGCTGTAAGAAAATAGCTAAACCTTTTTCACCATCAGGGCAATAATTAAGAAGTTCCAATCAACTAAAGATTTTACGAATCTGCCAGGAAGAGGACGTGTGTCTATATTGTCTTAATGCATGGTGAGGAGGATGGTTCGAGTGGCCAAAGACTCTCCAAGGATCACAGATGGAGAATTGCAGAGATTAGTTGAGTCTTGGGGGTCAGAAAGCCTAAAAGAAAAATCAAACAACTCCTACATCACCACAAAATGTTTGGGAGGGTTTCAAGAAAAATCCTCCTCGCTCATCCAAAAACAATCTCCAGCATATTCAGTTGTCAGACACGACTGGAACTTCAAAAGGGACCTGGTTCTAGGTGAAACTATAAAAAATATATACAAATAAATAAATAAATAACTTTTTGGCAACAAAGCCAACAGATGGGTTTGGTGCAAAGAGGGATAAAAAGTACCCCATGCCCACAGCCAATTTGTTTTTGCTTGAGGTCCTGGACATCTTGTTCAGATATGTGGTGTCATGGATTCTAGCAAATACCAACAGATAAAAAATCAAAACCTTACCACTTCTGCTATAAATCTTATAATGGGCGTGGTTTGATTTTCCATCAGGACATGATCCAAAACAAACATAAAATCAACACAAAAATGTGTCACTGAGCACAAAATGAAGCTTCTGCCATGACCATCCCAGTCCCCTGACCTGAACCCTATATAAAATAAGTGGGCTAAACTGAAGAGAAGAAGCACCAACATGGATCTGGGAATCTGAAGGATCTGGAGAGATTGTGTATGGAGGAATAGTCTCTAATCTCTTCTCAGGTGTTCTCCATACTCATTAGGCATAATAGGAAACAACTCAGAGCTGTTTTATTGGGAAAAGGATATTGCAATAATTGGGTGCCAATAATTGTGGCCAACGTGAACTAGGAAAAATGTCATAATGTGAGTTTCCCCCCACTTTTCGATTGTTTTACTTCAATGAAAGGTTAGAATTTTGTGTTTTTTTTTTAATGAAAGATCGAAAGGATAAACAAAGCAGATTTATTTCTGATGTGTAACCTATCTCTAGCATGATTGTGGGCTATGTGTATAAATATTCACAAACACTGATGGGTAATTGTAGACTGGGTAAACCCAGCCTGATCTGCCGGCGATTTGATTTCGCCTTGCAGCTCAGGCTGGAAACCTGTACATTTATCTCTGCTGCTTCCTTTACAAATTTGCGGGAACCAATCACAAACTGGCTTTTCCGCCTCGCGCTATTGGCGGGTTTAATTCAATCCAATTTCGGGACTGTTACGGCTCTGTCCAATTCCTTTTAACCTCTTGATGATGCTCAATGGCTTCTTTTTAGCCGGCAAATCACTCAAGTGGGTGTAAATACCTCTAACTTTCATGTTCTTTTTGCATAAGCTTCAAAAATCGCTCGATTCCATTGCTGCTTCTGCAAACCACTGATCAACACGTTTGGGTACACATTTCCCGCCTAGAGTTTTCCCGTTGCTCTGCAAAGTACGTCACCCAGATCGTTGGTCTGATTGGTTGAAGGACTATCCAATTGCGTACAGAGTCATTTGAACTATGCCCGTTGATCACGCCTCTTGTGCAGTAGAAAATACATAGCAGATTCCCCAGACCAATGTTCAATCTTAAAGGGGTGGTATAATGCCCTTTTCACAAGATGTAAAATAAGTATTTGATGTCCCCAGAGTGTGTATGTGAAGTTTTAGCTCAAAATACCCCACAGATATTTTTATATAGCATGTTAAAATTGTCACTTTTTGATGGTGAGCAAAAACACACCGTTTTTTGTCTGTTCCTTTAAATGCAAATGAGCTGCTAGAGGGCGGAGCTTCAACAGCTTGCACTCACACACACATGCACTGAACATTTCAAAAACGTTTAGCCTTTTATGTTCAAACCGGATTCAGACAATGATGGAGAGACTCAAGAAGAGGTGACAACATGTAGAATGCAACAGGACATTTCTGAATCAGAATCAGAATCAGAATCAGAAAGAGCTTTATTGCCAAGTGTGCTTGCACCCACAAGGAATTTTTCTTGGTACTGAAGCTTCCAGTGCACATATACAAATACAAATACAACAAGAAACATAGTAATACAAATTCTAAGAATAAAATATATAAAAAAATAAAATAAAATAAAATAGTATAAAAAGTAAAAAAAAGGGGTCACAGTTGGGTTTAGTCTGAATAAACATTTACAGATTATGAACATATTTACAGTATTTTGAGAAGTATGAATAATATAAATATAAATATCACCTGAGTTAGAGAATATTACACTAGACAGTGGGAGTCTAGTGCATGTTACAGATTATGAACATATTTACAGTATTTTGAGTAGTATGAATAATATAAATATAAATATCACCTGAGTTAAGAGAATATTGCACTAGACAGTGGGAGTATTGCACTTGCAGGCATATGCCTTGGGGGGCATGTTAAGTGTTCAGAAGGGAAATGGCCTGTGGAAAGAAACTGTTCCTGTGCCTGGATGTTCTTGTGGCCAGTGATCTGTGTCGCCGTCCTGACGGTAACAGTTCAAACAGGGGGTGTCCAGGGTGAGTGGAGTCTGTGATGATTTTACCTGCTCTCTTCCTCACTCTGGAAGAGTACAGGTCCTGGAGGGTTGGCAGGGGGGCACCAATAATCCTCTCTGCTGTCCGGACTGTCCGTTGTAGTCTCCTGATGTCCGATTTGGTAGCTGAACCAAACCAGACAGTGATGGAAGTGCTTAAAACAGACTCAATGACGGCTGAGTAGAACTGGATCAGCAGCTCCTGTGGCAGATTGAACTTCTTCAGCTGGCGAAGGAAGTACAGTCTCTGCTGGGCCTTTTTCACAATGGAGTCAATGTGATTTGCCCACTTCAGGTCCTGAGAGATGGTAGAGCCCAGGAACCTGAATGACTCCACTGCTTCCACAGTGCTGTTCATGATGGTGAGAGGGGGAGTGCTGGGGATTTTCTCCTGAAATCCACAATCATCTCCACTGTTTTGAGCGTGTTCAGCTCAAGGTTGTTATAGCTGCACCAGACAGCCAGCTGTTCAACCCCCAGTCTGTAAGCAGACTCGTCACCATTTTGGATGAGACCGATGACGGTGGTGTCGTCTGCAAATTTCAGGAGCTTGACAGAGGGGTCTTTAGAAGTGCAGTCATTAGTGTACAGGGAGAAGAGCAGTGGGGAGAGAACGCACCCTTGGGGGGCGCCAGTGCTGATGGTGAGGGTCCTGGATGTGAGCTTCCCCAGTCTCACTCGCTGCTGCCGGTCTGTCAGGAAGCTGGAGATCCACTGACAGATTGAGGATGGCATGGAGAGCTGAGTCAGTTTGGCTGTGAGAAGATCAGGGATGATGGTATTGAAGGCCGAACTGAAGTCCACAAATAAGATCCGTGCATAAGTCCCAGGTCTGTCAAGATGTTGCAGGATATAGTGCAGTCCCATGCTGACTGCATCATCCACAGACCTGTTTGCTCTGTAAGCAAACTGAAAGGGATCCAGAAGGGGTCCAGTGATGTCCTTCAGATAGGCCAACACCAGTCTTTCAAACGACTTCATGACCACAGACGTGAGAGCGACAGGTCTGTAGTCATTAAGTCCAGTAATTTTAGGTTTTTTGGGAACCGGAATGATAGTGGAGCGTTTGAAGCAGCAGGGAACTTCACACTGCTCCAATGATCTGTTGAAGATCTGCGTGAAGACTGGGGCCAGTTGGTCAGCGCAGGCTTTTAGACAAGCAGATGAGATGCCGTCTGGGCCTGAAGCTTTCCTAGTCTTCTGTTTTTTGAAGACTCGGCTCACGTCCTCCACACAGACCTTAAGCTCAGGTTGGATGGCAGAAGGGGGGAGGAGAGGGGTTGCAGGAGGTGATGGTGGATGTGTGAAGTGCACATCAGAGCGGGTGTGAGGTGTGAGTCTGGGCTTCTCAAACCTGCAATAGAATGCATTGAGAGTGTCAGCCAGTTGTTGATTCTCCACAGATCGGGGGGATGGTGATTTGTAGTTGGTGATGTTCCTCAGGCCTCTCCAGACTGATGCCGGGTCGTTGGCTGAAAACTGGTTTTTCAGCTTTTCAGAGTAGCTTCTTTTAGCAACTCTGATCTCCTTTGTCAGTCTGTTTCTGGCCTGGTTATACAAGATTTTATCCCCACTTCTGTAAGCATCCTCTTTGGCATGACGAAGCTGTTTGAGTTTCCCAGTAAACCATGGTTTATCATTAGTGAATGATAAGAATGTCCTGGTAGGAATGCATGTATCCTCACAGAAACTGATATATGATGTTACAGTATCTGTGAGCTCATCCAGATCGGTGGCTGCAGCTTCAAAAACAGTCCAATCAGTGCAATCGAAGCAGGCCTGTAGATCCTGCTCTGCTTCGTTGGTCCATCTTTTTACAGTCCTTATTACAGGTTTAGCTGATTTCAGTTTCTGCCTGTAGGTCGGTATAAGATGAACCAAACAATGATCAGAGAGCCCCAAAGCTGCCCGTGGGACGGAGTGATACGCATTCTTTATCGTGGTGTAACAGTGGTCCAATATATTACTGTCTCTGGTAGGACATGTAACATGCTGTCTGTATTTTGGCAGTTCACGGGAGAGATTTGCTTTGTTAAAATCCCCAAGAATGATTAAAAGAGAGTCTGGGTACCTTTGTTCCATTTCAGCTATATGTTCAGCCAGCTGTTGTATCGCCGCGCTCACACACGCGTCTGGAGGAATGTAAACATTCGCGAGAATGAATGAGGAAAACTCCCGCGGCGAGTAGAAAGGTTTACAGTTTATGAAATGTGCCTCTAAATTAGGAGAGCACATCTTCTTCAGTGTTGTTACATCTGAACACCAACTTTCGTTAATGTAGAAACACAATCCACCACCTCTCGTTTTCCCCGTTAGTTCCGCGATGCGATCCGCTCGGAACAGCTGAAAGCCCGGCAGATGTAGTGCGTTGTCCGGTATGGCTTCACTCAGCCAGGTTTCAGTGAAGCACAGAGCAGCGGAGTTTAAAAAATCCTTGTTAGTGCGGGTGAGGAGAAGAAGTTCGTCCATTTTGTTAGGAAGAGATCGGAGATTCGCAAGATGAATACTGGGGAGTGCAGTACGGAGGCCGCGCTCGCGGAGTTTAACCAGCGCGCCAGCGCGCTTCCCGCGTTTGCGTCTGACGGCGCGTTTGAACAACACCGCTGCCCCTCCGACGAGAATGTCCAGTAAAACGTCTGAGTAATCAAAATCTGTAAAAAAGTTGTCTGGTGTGTGTTTCCTAATGTCCAGTAGTTCGTCTTTGGTGAAACTGATAGGAAAAGAATGACTAAACGCAGAACAAACCAACAAAAACAACACAATAACTGGAGAGCTCCACACCGAGGCAGCCATCCGCGGCGCCATCTTGGATATCGGCTGAATGGTTAGTTGATGAATTTATGTTGCTTATGTGTAGTTATCTTCTAGTCATTGATTAGCATATTCTGTCTTGATAATCTATAAATCGTGTTCAGGGGTCGGGGTTTATGTAAATTCTAGGGTTGGTGATGTCACTAACCCTGGAGGAATGTGGTGTAGTCCCTACCAGCCATTTGTTGCAGTCCTTAAAAAGCAATTTTTTTTTAAGCAAATATCTCCCTTTGCTTTGAACATTGTAACTTTGCAGAAGTGGTTTGTGCTCAAACAGCAACATTACACACTAACTAAAGTTAAAAAAGTGAAATTATAATCAACCACCCCTTTAAAAGATTGAGCTTGGTCTGTTTATAGCCAGACTAGGGTAATTGTTGAAATTTCACCAATACTAAAAATGTATGGAGAACACGTTTTTGGGGGTTAATTAAATTAAATTACCATAACTTTGAATGTCTAGTTCATTATATATTTTGTAAACTTATTTCATAAAAAGCAACAGATTTTATATTAGGCCTTCAACCAGTTTATTAGCAACAAAGCACATGAGCGTGAATCACGATCTCAAGGAGCCTGATGATGACAAGCACTTCTGTGAACTCAGTAACGACTCCTATCGATTCACTGAGTGTGTCTGATTCAAACTGCTAACTCAACAGCGGGGCATTTCACGTTTTTTTTTCTGACTCGTTAAGAAGGACCGGTTCATAACCAGTTTGCGCGCAAATTGGACATTGCGGCTCGCGCTGTGTTCCCTGTTGCGTGCAGGAAACACTAATATGACATGAGAAGAAACGTATCGGTTACCTAACGTAACCTCTGTTCTCTCTAGAAGAGGGAACGAGTATTGGGCCAGTAGCTTACGCTGCGGGAAAAGTAATATTTTCTCGAGATATGAAGCCAAAAATTATCCTTAATTTTTATAATCTTGTCAACGCAGTGCAGCAGCACGCAGACCTAGAGCAGGCTATCTAGCGTGCTCATTGGCTGCCCTGCGGCAACTGCAGCAGCCTACCAGTGAGCCTGGCGTGACGTCACGCGACCTCACGCGTCACGGCCCGTCAGAAGGGGCGCGGCTTAGCTTATAAAAGAAGGCTCGGGGGCTGCTTTCTCTGGTTTTTGTCGCTTGAAGCGAATGAGCTCGTGGCGCGAGCACGGCGGGTTACGCAATACTCGTTCCCTCTTCTAGAGAGAACAGAGGTTACGTTAGGTAACCGATACGTTCTCTTACGAGAGGTTCTCTCGTACTGCGTAAGTAGCTTACGCTGCGGGAACTCCCTTGTCAACGTCGTGCGCGCCCAGCATCCACTGAATGAGTCCCAGGGAAAGTCCGGGGAACACAAAGAGTGTGAGCCAGGCGGCCAATATGATGGCTAGCGCAAGTACATAAGCACACAGTAGGGCGTACAGAGCGGCGCGGCCGGTCTGACTGACAAACCCTTGTATAGTACAGCTCAACCAGGAGAGCTAAATCAACAGCAGTAGCCCGCGCACAGAAGTCGGCCGGCCTACGCGAGATTTAGACTGATAAAAGTTTAGCCTGCAGGGTGGGAACTTCTAGGTTGTAAAATCTAACAAATGTAGAGGGGGAGGCCCAGCCCGCCGCTGTACAAATGTCATGAATGGAAATTCCGCTAGACCAAGCCCACGACGGGGCCATGCCTCTGGTAGCTCTGCAGGTCTTTAGACGCATAAGCAGCTGCAATAGCGTCCACTATCCATCTGGACAGACTGTGTTTTTTTTAGGCGGCGAGACCTTTAGTGCGCCCACCAAACGAAACGAAAAGCTGCTCCGAGCGCCTGACGGCGGCGGAGCGCGTAATGTAATTTCTCAGCGCTCTGACAGGGCAAAGGAGATTACTGTCAACCTCGCTGCCAGTTGCCGGCAAAGCTGAGAGAGAAATGACCTGTGCTCTGAAGGGTGTGCCCAAAACTTTGGGGACGTAACCGTGCCTCGGTTTGAGAATGACTTTTGAGTCATTAGGTCCAAACTCCAGGCATGAGGTGTTAACTGATAACAAATGAAGGTCACCCACACGTTTGACTGAAGACAGAGCTATCAGAAAAACGGTTTTGAGCGTGAGGTATTTAATATCCACAGTTTCCATGGGTTCAAAGGGATGCGCTTTCATGGCCTCTAAGACCAGGGAAAGATCCCAAATAGGAACCGAAGGGGGTCGTGGGGGGTTCATCCTCCTAGCTCCTCTAAAGAAGCGGATGATGCACTCGTTCCTCCCTAATGCGCGGCCCAGCGCCAAGTCGGCGAAGGCTGAGATGGCCGCAACATACACTTTGAGTGTGGAGGGGGACCTGCCCAAGTCCAACAGCTCGTGGAGGAAACAAAGCACATGCTTGTGGATCCAGCCCTTTGGTGGTGCACCATTTACTAAACACAGACCATTTAGACGTGTAGAGCCGTCTCGTAGAGGGAGCTCTAGACTGTGTGATCGTTTTCACAACCCCTATTGGCAAGTCAACGGGTATCCGTTGAGAATCCATGCATGCAGAGACCAGCGCTCTGGATGAGGATGCAAGATCGAGCCGCGGGCTTGAGAGAGAAGGTCTCTTCTCGCCGGTATCGGCCAGGGGGCTGTGTCTGCCAGCCGTATTAATTCCGGGAACCATATCTGATTCTCCCAATACGGGGCTATGAGGAGCACCGTGTGGCGCGCTTCCCTGATTCTCCTGATGACTTGTGGCAACAGAGAGACCGGGGGAAAAGCGTATAGCGGGCCGCTGGGCCAGCGCGTCCTCGCTCTTTGAAAATAACCTTGGGCAGTGCGCGTTGTCTTTTGACGCAAAGAGGTCGACTTTCGCTCTGCCGAAACGGCGCCACAGTGACTGGACTGTTTGGGGATGCAAAGACCACTCCCCCGGGGGAACGTTGTCCCTGGACAGTCTGTCTGGACCTTCGTTCAGGCGACCCGGCACGTGCGCGGCTCTCACGTGCTGAGCCCACACAAGGAGGCGTTCCACCAGGGTGCAGAGCGTTTTGGATCTGACACCGCCTTGACGGTTCACATAGGCCACCACTGACGTATTGTCCGTACGGACTAGTACATGGTGGCCCTGTAGGTATGGGAGGAAGTGCTTGAGCGCGTTCTCGACCGCCAGCATCTCTAGACAGTTTATATGAAGGCGACTCTCCTGGTCTGACCAAAGGCCATAGACCGGTCTGCCCTCGAAGAGCGCTCCCCAACCTCGGTTGGACGCGTCTGTCGAGATAACTTTCTGGTGCGAGACAACTCCCATCGTCACTCCTGTGCGATACCATTCGGCTGCCAGCCAGGGCTGCAGGGCTAAACACAGCCCTGATTCACCCTGACTCGTAAGCTGCCAGCAGTCCAGGCTCGGTGAGGCACTCGCGCTTTCATCCAGCGTTGAAGCGGGCGCATGCGCAGTAAGCCCAGCTGGAGCACCGCTGCAGCTGAAGCCATATGCCCCAGGATTCGCTGGAATGTCCTCAGCGGAGCCTGACTGCCCGTCTGGAAAGACGCGGCGAGATGTCGAATGCGGCGCGCACGCTGCTCTGACAATCTGGCCGTCATAGCCACCGAGTCCAGTTCTATTCTGAGAAAGGAAATTGACTGACGGGGCAGTAATGAGCTCTTGGTCCAGTTGACTGAGAGACCCAGGCTTTCCAGATGGCTGAGAAGCGCTGTTCTGTGAGACATAAGCTCTGTCTCTGACTGAGAGAGAGCCGCGCACTTCCATGCACTTCGTAAATGTACGGGGTGCCAAAGATAGACCGAACGGCAGGACGGTGTACTGATATACCCGACCGTCGAAGGCGGATCTCAAGAATGGCCTGTGACGGGGTGTTATCTGGATCTGAAAATATGCGTCCTTCAGATCGAGAGAGATAAACCAGTCTCCCGGGCGAATTTGCGTTTGGGAGCTTTAGAGGATCTGCGTCCCGGGATAACTGTGTGACAGAGCGGGCAGTGGGTAGGTGTGGGCACAGAATTGTGGGCACATTCTCTACACTTAGCACTCGAGCGGCGCGTGCCCGCTTTATGAGAGTGCGCTCTGTGAGTGTTACCGGGGAGATCGTGTTTGTGTGTAGTGGTGAACACAGGGGTGTGGGCACATTTTCTACACTCATGACACCTTCGGCGTGAGCCAGAAAACCCGAAACAATACTCTTTATGAGATTTCTCTGGGTCGCCGTAAAAACGGCGTTTGTGTGCAGGCGAGCGAGTTGTGTTACTGGCTCGTTGGCTGCGATGTAAGCTGCTGCAGTAGCCCAGCGGTCAGCGGGATTGTGGAACGTTTCTCGGAGGTACAGAAGGCGTCGCAGGATATGAACCTCTTCCTGCCCCGCCGCTCGAGCTCCTCTGCAGGCCGCTTTCAGAATCAGCCTCCTGCACGCAGCTCGTCACAGCGATCTGCTCAGCCTCCGTCTTCACAGCGACGCCAGGGCGGCCGCCCTACATCGCGCTCAGCCAGCCGCCACAGCCGGACCGCCATCTTTTCCTTCTTGCGGCTGCTAGGAGGACTTCGTGGGCTCAGGTTTCAGCGCTATCTTGTGCCGGGGTCCCCGGGGGGGAGGCGGTCTGTGGCGGCTGGCTGAGCGCGATGTAGGGCGGCCGCCCTGGCGTCGCTGTGAAGACGGAGGCTGAGCAGATCGCTGTGACGAGCTGCGTGCAGGAGGCTGATTCTGAGAGCGGCCTGCAGAGGAGCTCGAGCGGCGGGGCAGGAAGAGGTTCATATCCTGCGACGCCTTCTGTACCTCCGAGAAACGTTCCACAATCCCGCTGACCGCTGGGCCAAAAAGACCGGAGGGAGAGAGCGGGGCGTTGAGGAAAACGGAGCGCTCAGATTCGCTCATATCCGCCAGCGGCAACCAAAGGTGCCTTTCGGTGACGGTGAGCGAGGCCATTGATCTTCTGATGGCTTGTGCAGCGGACTTAGTGGCGCGAAGCGAGAGGTCCGTCGCGCTGCGCAGGTCCATCAGTGCAGCTCGATCCGGGCCTTTCTCGTCCAGCTCGCGGAGGAGATCGGCCTGGAGAATCTGGAGCACAGCCATGGAGTGCAGGGCGGAAGCAGCCTGGCCGGCGGCAGCAAAGGCGCGGCCGACGAGAGCTGATGTGGTCCTGCAGGCCTTGGACGGCAGGGCAGACTTTGAGCGCCATCTAGCGGATGGCGGGCAAAGGTGCGTTGCCACAGCTTCCTCAACCGGGGGAATTTGTGTGTATCCCTTCTCGGTGGCTCCGTCCACTTGGGAGAGAGTCGAAGAGACCGGAGAGCGGAGTCTAGCGGAGAACGGGGCGTTCCACGACTTAGAGAGCTCAGTGTGGAGCTCAGGCAGGAAGGGTGCTGACCTAGAGAAAGGCGCTTGGAGGCGGCTAGGCAGAAAACACCCGTCGAGCCTGTTGGGCGCGGGCGCCTTCGGTGGGGACCAGTCGAGTCCCAATTGGTCGACCGCTTTGGTGAGGAGGCGGAGAAGTTCCGCGTCGACACTGGAGCGGGACCGGCTAGACTCCTGTGTTGAGGAGGAGGAGCAGTGAGAACCCGACCACTCCTTGCTGTCCGAGGCTAGGATAGAGCAGCTGTCTGCGATAGCAGCGTGGTCCGCTTCATCCTCTGAGGCGACGGTAGTGCGGGCGGAGGCCGGCCGCTGCGCGTCGGGAAGGGGGGGAGGAGAAGGAGATAGCGAGGCTCGCGGGAGGGGCTCCGGCGAGCGCTCAGCTGCTGCTGCAGGTTCCGGTGGCCTCTGAGAGCGGCGTTTCTTCTTACACGGCCCGGTGGAGGTAGACGGAGAGACAGCGGGAGCGTCGAACAAGGCGAGTCGAGCCCACAGGGTCGACATCGGCAGTTCTTCGCACAGTTCGCAGCCGCCCGAAGAGAGAGCGAGGGCTGCGTGGTCCGGTCCCAGGCAGAGAGCGCAGATCACATGGCGGTCCCTGTCGCTGAGCGGAGCTTTGCAGGAAATGCAAGGCATTTTAAAATTAATGCAATGAAAGGATATAATTGCCGGATAGCGAAGCAGGCAGGGATGTTGAAGGCGGCGAAGTCAGCCGGCTTCCTCAGGCGAATCCTCGGCTTGCAGGTCGCTTGATTCGACGGCGGCTTCCTCAGAGTCCAGCGATGCGGAGAGCTTCGCTGAAGAGACAAAAACCAGAGAAAGCAGCCCCCGAGCCTTCTTTTATAAGCTAAGCCGCGCCCCTTCTGACGGGCCGTGACGTGTGAGGGCGCTGAGCCCCCCCATTGGGCGTGACGTCACGCCAGGCTCACTGGTAGGCTGCTGCAGTTGCTGCAGGGCAGCCAATGAGCACGCTAGATAGCCTGCTCTAGGTCTGCGTGCTGCTGCACTGCGTTGACAAGATTATAAAAATTAAGGATAATTTTTGGCTTCATATCTCGAGAAAATATGACTTTTCCCGCAGCGTAAGCTACTTATGCAATACGAGAGAACCTCTCGTAAGAGAACATTTATGGACGCACACAAAAAAGTTAATGACTTGAAGTTAAATTTCAAGATATTGTCGCATTTGCGAGTGTTTTAGTCGCATCTTGGAGTCCTGGTAAAAAAAAATAAAACAATAAAAAAAAACAGCAACTGCAGCGATTTCTTTTCTACACAGTCATTCTCAAGAAGACAGGCTACAGGATTTATACTGCCGTCATTTCAACATTAATCTCCTCATGTGGGCCTACTTTCTGACAGCAAATGACAGACGGATTCCCATGATATATGGCAACATTTCCCTTACAGAAACAGACAGCGTGGACCCTGAGGGCATGCTTCAAACATGCTGGCAAGATCCTACAGTAGACAAACCCAAGCAATGACGCTAATGTTGTACTAGTCTAGAGGTCAGGCTATAGGGCTTGTGTTTACCTAAGGCAGAAGCTCATATCCTCAACTCCTTTCATTGATATGTTTTTGCCGCAGGTGTCTATTGTGAATGACCTCACCTGAGTACATTAAGGGGATGAAGTCATTATTAAATTAGTTTGTTGCTGCAGGGCCTCTCCACCCAGCAGGTGAGCAGGTTTTGTTTGACTTTGTTTTGTGTATCTATGTGTTGTAATTCCTCTCAACAGTATGAATGTCTTGAAGGTACTGACTCAGGACTTCTGTTCTCCAGGGAATGGTTTGTGTAATACCTCCGAATATGTGCAGTATGTGTCATTTTCTATGTTACCACTAGGAGACACTGTTCCTGCAACAATCTGTGTCCTGCTAGGTTGTAGAAAAACCTCCTCTGACAGTTGTGTTGACAATATAATCCACTTAAGTTATGGATATTTAGACTACAGACACTGTTCAGATGGGACAGCCATGTGGACTATATAAGAAGCAGCATGAATAACTTCATCATTAATCCCAACAGTGCAAAAAGTGTTTTTTCCTCACTTCTTTTCTCTGCATATGGCTCTGTTTTATTTCATTAGTTTATTTTCGTTCAAATAGTTTAGCATAACAGTATGGAAAGGATTGATGGCTCAGCCCTGGTGGCTTATATAATGTGTTTTTCTCGTTAAGAAACAAGCATTAAAAATTAATGACATGGTGCTTTATGATGCAGTTATCATGGTCAACCAAGTACTTACAGTTTAGAGTTTAACAACATTCCTTTCATTCCTCAGAGCAGATATAAACTTGTATGACATGTGTAGAACACTTGATGGTTTTACCATCTTTACTTGCAAACATGTTGGAACCTCTAAATGGTCAATCTGAGAGTAGAGGATGCCTGAAAACAGATGTCTATGGTTATTTCAAGTCTTTATTTACCATAATATGAAAGAACATCAGCACACCCCTGGGAAAAAAGGAAGTGTGGGCAAAGAGGTGTACCATACTGCAGTATATAGCAAAACAGAGTGAAGTGCTTTGCTCAGGGACACACGCCAATGTTCAGAAGACATGGAGGAATGAGAACTTGCTGCCTTGTGCTACAAAGTCTCTTAAGCCTTTGTTTAAGTCCACACGGTTTCTTTTAACCATCATATTTTATTGTCATAAGCAGTGTCACACACATGGTACTGTGATGAGAAACAAAGATTCATGGCAGTTTAAGTGCGTGTTTGTGTGAGAGAGAGGGATGAGTTTTGAGGATGTCTGAACTCACTGTTCTCTTGATACAGTTCACTGCACTCCGTTGTGTTTTGCAGAGTGTGGGTGATTGAGGATTGGTGTCCAGATGTGAACTATTTAAGTAGAACATTGTCCAGCATGCATAAACGTGTCTGTGTGTGTTAGATCCAGTAGCACATTCCTCATCTCTTCGATTTTTATGCAACCTCAAAAAAATCTTACCCATAAGAATCTCTTTTTCCATCTGTTTATGTGTATGTTTATGTGTCTGTATTCAAGCATTTTGAAATAACAGCTTGTAAATAGCCTATCTTCCCCTCCCGTTTAATCCTTAAAGACCAATGCATTGATATTGAAGATGTATTATTATTAGTATTATTTTTTACGGTTATGAAAATCATGGTTTTTATGCATGTTTAGTTTTGGGATAAAGTTTAGAAACGTTTTTCCTGGAATATTCCTAGACCTCAATGACCTGCCTGTAAAATACCTAAAACTGAAATACCTCAACTCCTCTATAAAATCCTTCCCCGTATGCTAGAAAAGCTGAAATGTCAGTATATTCTCAAGGTATATTCAGTCAGAGTTTCATTAGACTACATTGAAAATCATTTGAAATATTTAGCTACAATTTACTAATTGGGCTGTTGTGTGAATAGCATTAAAATTGGTGGTTAGAAAAGTACCATTGTTGCATTTATGCATTATTTATATTGCATGAATATATATGTATGATTTGATACATATTTTTTTTAATTAATAATTTATCAATTTAGTATTTTATATGTTTATCACTAAACATAGAGAATTGTGGGAATTGACAACCGTGTCCAAATAACTTAATTCAATCACGTGGACCACTGTCCATGATTGAATCATGTTCAACCAAAGAGCCATTTTTTTTTGTGTAGTCACATAACAAGCAAGATGTGGGAACGCATTTTAAGTGAAAATGGGGGATGCTGAAGTTTGTAACTCATGGTAAATTCAACGGGTAAAAAAATCTCCTTTTCTGTCATCTTGCACATATATTTGTATTTAACTTCTATTCTACTCCATTGTTCTGTATCCTGACACGTTTCCCCTCGTGCTTAAGAGAGTAAAAGTCAGGTTTCCTCCCACAGCTAAGCTTATATAAAGGTCAGACAGTCGGTGGGTGGACTAAGCCTGGGTTCTGCTGTCTGTGAAAGCAATCACAATGGCTTTAGGCAACTGGGAAGGAAGTGAACACATGCTAGTGTCATCAGTCGCTCCTCCTGATGGCTTTAGTTAGGCCTGTCCTTCTCCTCAAATGTTTTTCTTATTTATGATGGGAAGGACCACACTTGGCTGGACACTGTTTCTGTGTCTTTTTTTCACCTTTTTTTGAGGGGCAGGCTGATTCACTTCCTAGCGTGACGTCATTGGGTTTTGCTCCAGACACATGGGCCAGTGATGGTTATCACAGGGCAATAGTGGAAAGCTGAGCCCGTTTGCAAAGACAGAAGAGGTCTGATAGATTTTGTTACTGAGAGAATAATTTGTTAGCAATAAAAGTCAGAGTTCTAAGTTTTACCACAAAACAATCAGAATTATGACACTATCTTCAAAATATCAACCATATGATTTAGTTTACTGAATGGCATATTTCTGTCTGCTGGGACCCATTTCAGATGGGAGAGAAATGCCAGAGTTGTTGTTGTCTCCTCATCGTGAAATGAAGAATGCTCATCCAACTGTCTCAGAGCAGCATTTGGCTGCCGTGATAACAAACATATCTTTGGAAGGGAGGAGAGATTCCCGGTTTGCGTCAAACCTGCTGGATCACATTGAACAGAAAAATATCTGCTCTTATTAAAGTGACTCAGCATATGTGCTGGAATTGTTAATGTGTAGTCTATTCTGCAAATTTACTTTATTACAACTACGGGAGCTTTAAAACTTTTTCTGGACATTGTGTAGAGAAACCGTTTTTTTAATTTCTTTGGAAAATTGGGGTTTGGGACAGTGGAAACGTGACTGGTCCTGGAACGCACTAGCACGCTCACTTTTGGCCCGACAGTGGAAACACGGCTATTGTTTCATAAAACTCTTCTTGTAAAACTGTGACCTCGTAAGAAATTATCATACAGCACGCAGTTTAGTGTGTCAGAAGTGTGCTTTTGACGTGTAATTTGTGGCACCATGGAATTGCAATCTGAGCAACATCATAATATTAGATCCACCAATGGTATGAGTTTGGGTCGGGGTTACTTCTTTATCCAAGACGTGGCAGACTGGGGGGGGGGGGGGGGTGGGGGGGGGGGGGGTGGGGGGGGGGCACATGTATAAAAAAGTGAAACACTTGACCATTCATTTTATAACACTTGTTGAACCAAAACTACTGTAAGCTCCCCAAGGGAGGAAATGTGCACTAGTCAAGTCAAGTCAAGTCAAGTTTATTTGTATAGCGCTTTTCACAATACAGATTGTATCAAAGCAGCTTCACAGTATTAAATTAAAATAATACAACAAAGTTTGTTTCAAGAGGAATTTATTGATTGATAAAATTAAATTAAATATCCCCAAAATATCCCCAACTGAGCAAGCCAAAGGCAACAGTGGCAAGGAACCGAAAAACTCCATCAAGTGACCTAATGGTGTCCTAAAACTCCATCAGGTGACCTAATGGAGAGAAAAAAAAACCTTGGGAGAACCCAGGCTCAGTCGGGGGCCAGTTCTCCTCTGGCATTTATGAGCTAGAGGCCGGATTGTAGTTTGAACTATAGGATTATATGAATGCCTGGCTGAAGAAATGCGACTTTAATCTAGTTTTAAACTGGGAGAGCGAGTCTGAGCAACGAACAGTATCAGGAAGACTATTCCAGAGTTTTGGAGCCAAATGTGAAAATGCTCTCCCTCCTTTGGTGGTTCTGGATATCCTAGGTATGACCAAAAGCCTTGAATTTAGTGATCTTAAAGAGCGCGATGGATTATAGGGCGATAGAAGATCCATTAAATAGACTGGAGCTAAGCCGTTTAGGGCTTTATAAGTCAGAAGCAATACCTTGTAATTAATACGGATCTTTATAGGTAACCAATGCAGTGATGATAAAATCGGTGTTATATGATCATATTTTCTTGATCTCGTAAGAACTCTAGCGGCGGCATTTTGGACTAACTGTAGTTTGTTTATTGAGGATGCAGGACAACCAGCTAATAAAGCATTACAGTAATCCAGTCTCGAGGTCATGAATGCATGAACTAACTTTTCTGCATCAGAAACTGATAGCATATTACGTAGCTTAGCAATGTTTCTAAGGTGGAAAAAGGCTGTTTTTGTAACATATGAAATATGATTTTCAAAAGACAGGTTGCAATCGAGTATAACACCCAGGTCTTTTACTGTAGAGGATAAAGTAACAGGACATCCTATGATGTTAAAGTTGTATTGTGCGAGGTTTTGTGGGCATTTTTTTGAACCGATAAGTATTACCTCTGTCTTGTCTGGATTTAATAAAAGAAAATTACGCGTCATCCAATCTTTTATATCTTTAACACACTCTGTCAATTTGGAAAATTTTGCGGTTTCATCCGGCCGTGATGAAATATATATTTGAGTGTCATCAGCATAACAATGGAAACTAATTCCATGTTTCCTAATAATATTTCCAAGTGGCATCATATATATTGAGAATAACAGAGGGCCAAACACAGATCCCTGCGGCACTCCATAGTTTACTGGAGTTATGATCGATTTTTCTCCATTTAAATAGACAAAATGGTAGCGGTCAGATAGGTATGATTTGAACCAGCTTAATGCTTGTCCTTGAACACCAGTATAATTTTGTAGTCGATCTAAGAGTAATGTGTGATCTATAGTATCGAACGCAGCACTAAGATCAAGTAAAACTAGTATTGAGATACAGCCTTGGTCAGAAGCTAAAAGTAAATCATTTGTGATTTTAACGAGCGCAGTTTCAGTGCTATGATGCGGTCTGAATCCAGACTGAAACTTTTCATAGATATCATTTTGTTGCAAGAAAGAGCCCAGTTGAGCGGACACCACTTTTTCTAATATTTTAGACATAAATGGAAGATTTGAAATGGGTCTATAATTTGCTAGATTATTATGATCTAATTGTGGTTTCTTAATGAGAGGTTTTATAACTGCCAGTTTAAATGTTCTTGGAACATGACCTAAAGATAAAGACGAGTTAATAATATTGAGGAGAGGCTCTTCCACTACAGGTAACACTTCTTTCAGTAGTTTAGTTGGTATAGGATCTAATAAACATGTTGTTGTTTTAGATGAAGTGATACGTTTATTTAACTCTTTTTGTTCTATAGTTGTAAAGCACTGTAATTGTTCTTGCGGGGTGATAATTGAAGCTGAATTATAAGGCGCAATTGAAGATTGAACGTTTACAATTGTGGTTCTGATGCTTTCTATTTTCTCAGTGAAGAAGTTCATGAAATCATTACTACTGAACTGTAACGGGATATTTTGTTCGGGTGACGTCTGTTTATTTGTTAGTCTAGCCACGGTGTTAAATAAAAACCATGGATTGTTTTGGTTGTTTTCTATTAGTTTGCGGAGGTGCTCAGCCCTGGCCGCTTTTAGGGCCTTTTTATAATGTGACATACTGTCTTTCCACGCGATTCTAAAGACCTCTAAATTAGTTTGTTTCCATTTACGCTCTAAAATACGGGTTTCTCTCTTTAAAACATGCGTAGTATTGTTGTACCATGGTGCTTTATTTTTCTCTCTGACCTTTTTTAATTTAATAGGTGCAACCACATCCAATGTTCTAGAGAGAATGGTGCTCATAGTGCTAGTTAGTTCTTTTAGTTCATCTGTTTGTTTGGGTTCAGGCAGCAGCTGAGACAGATTAGATAAGCAATTTGAGAAATTATC
The DNA here is from genome assembly GCF_965113295.1 of Leuciscus leuciscus. Classification (NCBI taxonomy): domain Eukaryota; kingdom Metazoa; phylum Chordata; class Actinopteri; order Cypriniformes; family Leuciscidae; genus Leuciscus; species Leuciscus leuciscus. The sequence continues at coordinate 35,098,766 of NC_138729.1, read as the reverse complement.
TATGGTGGATGGGAGGATTGTTCTGCCTGGTTGATAACGCGACGCCGCATGACATATTACAGCAGTACGTAATATGCAAGTTACCATGTAGTGATCAGTGACATCATCACTTTGTGGAATGATATCTATATCGGTTGGATCGGTTCCATGTGATATAATTAAATCGAGTGTATGATTAAGACGATGAGTTGGTCCGGTGACGTTTTGCTTGACCCCAAATTAATAAATCTGTAAACGCAGCCCCTAACGCATCATTTGGATTATCTACGTGTATGTTAAAATCTCCAACAATTAATGCTTTATCGACATTGACTAACAGGTCTGAGAGAAAATCTGCAAACTCTTTTAAGAAATCAGCGTAAGGCCCTGGCGGTCTATATACAGTAGCCAAGGCTAGAGATAATAGGGATGTTTTTCTAACATCTAAGAGCGTAACATTTAGTACAAGTACTTCAAATGAAATAAACGTATAACCCGTTTTCTGAGTAACATTGAGAATATCTCTATAGATGGTTGCAACACCGCCGCCACGACCAATCAGACGGGGCTCATGCTTATAACAGTATCCAGGAGGAGTAGACTCATTAATACCGAAATAATCATTTGGTTTAAGCCAGGTTTCAGTAAGGCAAAGTACATCGAAGCTATTATCTGTGACTATTTCATTTACAAGAACTGCCTTAGGTGTGAGTGATCTAATGTTTAGAAGACCTAGCTTTAGAAATAGTTTTTGTTTACTAATAGCAACATTTTCTGTTTTAATAACAATTAGATTTTTCCTAGATCCTGCAGTAGATTTATTATTTGATCTCACTAAACGAGGAATAGACACGGTTTCTATGCAATGTTCTACACTAGTATTTATATCAGTTAAATTGGTGCAGCAGAGACTATGATTTGGACTTTTGGTTACTAGTCAAAGGGTATTTAACATTTTGGAGATGTTATCGGACAGAATATCCGTTCCGAATCTGCTTGGGTGTAAGCCATCAGCACGGAAAAGCCTAGAACGCTCCCAAAACAGATTCCAATTATTTACAAAGAGCAGTTTCTGCTCATTGCACCATGACATTAACCATTCATTTAGCGCAAATAATCTGCTGAACTTTTCATGCCCTTGTCGGTGGGAAGCGGTCCTGACACAATGATCGTTGTTTCAGGCGATGTGCTGCGTATACTGTATCGATCAGATTCCTGAAGTCTTTTTTCAGAATCTCCGTCTGGCGCAGCTTGATGTCGTTCACTCCCGCGTGCAGGACCACAGTTCCGACGCGCTCGTCACCGTTCAGGATCTCGGGAACGCGAGCAGCGATTTCAGAAACATGAGCACCAGGAAAGCAGTGACTGTGCACCTTACTTTTACCTAACGTAGCGTGTACGTGCCGAACGATGGAATCGCCGATGATCACAGCATCGCGTTCTGTTTCGCGAAGAGGGGAGAAGCGGTTTTGTGTGGATAACTCGAAAACCGGGAGGGTCGGAGAAAGTCTTGGTCTAAACCTGACTCGCGTCTTCCGCTGCGGAACCACCCAGGCTTCGTTGTGGCGTGTTGGAGCCGGAGTGAACGAGACCATGGCTGATCGCGACCGATGCTGAGGAACGCACGGAGTAGACGCGGTCGGAGTCAGCGGGTTAGTAACGTTAAACACTGATTTGTGTGCATCGGCGCGTGATGTTTCAAGAGCCAAACACCGGTCTCTCAGCTCGGCCTGTCTCAATAAAAGGTCGTGGATCTGTTTCTCAACAGCTTCCAGCTCAGACTGCAGTGCGTGCAGCTCAAATGTGTCCTCACCTGCACCAAAAGGTAGACTACTTACATCTGATATATTCGTCATTTTAACAGATGGACAGTGAGTTAGCAACGAAGCTAACAGTGATGCTATCAATATTAATACTAATTTATGACTGAAGTCTTGGATATAATCCGTTTTTTTTTTAGTGGTAGGGGTGTAGAGTAGACGCACGATAGGCGAAAAAAAAATGTTTTGTTTGTAAATGAGTGTGGAGAAGACGCGTTCAGCCGTGATCCACAGATGTAACCTTTACCCCTCATTTACACTGCACACCTCTGCGGCGCATTATGGCTGCGACACGGCTACCGGAGCTGATCGCGCCCATTCTAGTCAATGCTTGTGTTTACACCGGCCGCGACGCGGCGCGTTTCAGAAGCTTCGCTAAATATAGGCGCCTAGTCTATTTTTGACGGACGCGCGTCCAAGTCGCACCGGAAATACAAAATAAAAGTAAAATAAACATTGTCAAATTCAAAATAAACACCCTGTGCAAACTCCCAAACGTATTACACACCAATATCCTTGGTAGAAACCATAGACTGTATGGTAGAAACTCAAAAATCAAGAAAAAACACGTCGGACAGGCAAATCACGTGGTCTCGTGCATCCAGTCGCTCCGCTTCTGAAATGCTCCTGGTGTGAGTTGGCACCGCGTGGAGGACGGAATAAAACCTTGTCGCAGACGTAATGCACCGCAGAGGTGTGCAGTGTAAATGAGGGGTTAAGAGTATGCAGCGTTGGATCACTAATAGGCTTGAGACGCGTCTGCTCAACAGTCCGCGTTGTAACTATGAGGTTTGAGCAGTAACGTTAGTGCTTCTCAGCGAGGAAAAGTAGAAAATGTTCGTTGTAAGTGAGTTTAAAGAGAAAAATCAAGAATTATAAATCAAATCGATAGAGCTCCAAAAACAACAACGCGTTCACTACTGTTTAAAAAAAACCCAAAACAAATAAGTATCAATCACAGAAGCCGAATGTTATGTGTCAGCTAAGCTTTAGGCTTGGTTTCCTCAATGACATCTGTAAAACCTGAGCTACAGTATTGCAGTTTTGAACTTGTTTTGTCAGTTTGAGTTTGGCACATCTATGCAGGATTAGCTCAGTATATCTGAATGACGACAGAATGAGCTCATCATTTGTGACAGGTAGCGCTCTTCATCATTTCATCTGTGGGCTGCTGCTTCATTGACATGAAGGAGATGAACTCTTGCTTCCAGACTCTTTCCACTCACTCCAAAGCAGAGCTACGTGGACCGTTTCCTAGGCAACAGCACCAAACATCAGATGACAGTATGTCTGAGTGTATATTACAGTTTAGTGACGTGCCAAGAAACTGCTCTGTTAAAGAAAAAACATTCTTGGGCTCAGAATGAAAAATGAGTCAGGGGAAACATTATCTCTGTATGCCAGTTCATTGGAATGTTCATTTCATTTCATACAAAGGAGGAGAAAAGAAAATCGAACATTTCTCTGTCACTTAATGTGTTTAATATTAGCTACCTTTGTAAGTATAGGTCATCAGGGTTTTTCTTAGAAATCCAGACTCCGTTTCAACAGACAAAGTGTGGAGAAATAGCTCAACAGGGCTCTGTGTGATCATGACGTACCTTTCATTACACAATCTGTTGGTATAACACCTCATTCATTTTCAGGTCATCCCTAATTGCGCCTAAAGAGTTATATCAATTTTTTGGCTTCATGGTCTTGACGTTTGATTTGTTGTACATGGCAGTGATCTCAATAGCATAGCATTATACTATGCTCTAAGTGCACTCAAACATTACATCGTAAAGTACCGTACTTTACTTGAATGTTTACATGTTAGTTTTACTTCCGCTCTAGTACATTTCAGTGGTAAGTATTGTATTTGACTTAAAACGTAAAACTAATAAAACATGCTTCAACTTGTACAACTTGTACTTACTTTGTTCACTGAGCGAACAACAAAATTTGTCAGTGTTGATGTCAAGAGTAACTGCCAACAGAACCGTTTGATATAATTGAACAACACCAAGCATTCAAACACCTAAGGATTAACTGAAATAACTAAAAAGGGAAAATCAAATTAAACTTTAAATAATAATAAACTTTGTATTTTATTTGAATAGTGTAAATGTCAGCTCATGAATTGCTTGTTACTGTTTTAACTTGATAAAATCTACTGTACTTTCCATAAGTACTAGTAGTCAGCTACAAAAGTGTAAATTCACATCAGTTGTAATTATATCTGTTGTTTGAGTTGCATTTTGCTTTTTGAGCATAATCTTTCATTTGCAAAGTATTTATTTCTTTTTCTTTTCCTCTCTCTACCACTAGTTGTTGAAAAAAACATAAAGGTTTCCATTGCACTGCATTTGATGAGTTACAAAAGAGTGTTTGTTTTGAAAATGAAGCTGAAACATTTGTCAAACATTTTGGATAAACATATCGTGACCTCAGTTTCTTTCCCATTTTAGTTATGCAAGAAGTTACTGGTAATTTCAGTGTGTCTAACTACAGTTACACATAAAATGATAATTCTGGATATTTTATAACCCTTACAAAAATGAAGTTTATTCTAGTGTGCTATTGGTATACTTCTTTTAAACAAAAAAATAAGAAAGTATACTTTCAGTGTACTTTTTAGAAATATAGCCTACTTTACTTAATTATACTGACAGAAAAGTCTAAGTTTATTTGGCCTATACTTGTGCTCAATTATACTTTTAAGTATATCTCGATCAAAAGATTGAGTACAAGTATAGGCCAAATAAACTTAGACTTTTCTGTGAGTATAAGTCAAGCAGTGTAATGTAGGCTATATTTCTAAGCAGCACATAAAAAGTACACTGAAAGTGTACTTTCTTATTTGTTAGTTTATGAAAGTACACTTTGATAAATACTCTCAGAAAATTAGTATTTTAGTAGTTTTAGTCTACAGTTTTCTTTAAGTGGACTTAACATCATACTTATACAGTAGTTTACTATTTATATAGCCTATTATTTTAACACTTTAAATGTACTACTGTTTTCCTATTTAGGATTTTTTTTTTATATATATATATTTTACTTGAAATACCTTTAACTGTACTTTAATTAGATTTGAATTAAATTCCTATATACGTGTAGCTCTCATGTGTAAAAATTCTCATACTCAGAATTATATCTGTTTTCTTTAGAAAAATATTTAATAGGCTACTCAATCAAAAGATTAAACACAACTACAAGCCAATAATACTTAATTATACTTTTAAGTATATCTGGATCAAAATATTAAGTATTCTTGTATAATTAAGTATTCTTGGATTGTTTTTACTCTTTTGATTGAGTAGCCTATTCAATATTTGTCTCACATAGTTTCACATACTGTCTTATAAACTAACATTGTCTGAAAATATTGATTTATAAAGAAAACATATAATTCTGAGTATGAGAATTTTTACACATGAGAGCTACACGTATATATAAGAATTTACTTCAAATCTACTTAAAGTACAGTTAAAGGTATTTTAAGTATAAATAATAATTCTTAAATAGGAAAATAGTAGTATATTTAAAGTGTTAAAATAATAGGCTATAGAAATAGTAAACTACTGTATAAGTATGATGTTAAGTTTACTTAAAGAAAACTAGTAACTACTAAACTAGAAGTTTTCTAAAGAATATTTATTAAAGTGTACTTTCATAAACTAAAAAATGCTACAAGTTTGGACTAGTAAACTATCAGTACTTATGTTCATTAATATATTTGCAGTACAAACGAAAAACCTAGAAATACATAAAGTATACTTAAAAGTATACTTTTATATACAAAAAAGTGGGCTAATTTAGTACCAAGTAGAATTGAAATAGTACACTTACAAGTATACTAAGTACATTGATATTAGTATACGTACTACTGTAAATAAAGTACACTTAAAATATACTTGAACAGTGAACTTTACTTGAAGTAAATAAAAGGAACATGAATAAAATTAACTTGAAGTATTTTTTGTAAGGGAAAGTTTCAGGGGCAAATCTATGGAGTCAATATAGGGCCATATATATCTGCAAAATAAAACAATGTTTTGCAAACAAAAAAAATGTTTTGCAAAAAAAAAAATGTTTTGCAAATAAAAATAAGAGTATTGAGATTTTTTTTTGCTTTTTTGCAAGTAAAAAAAAAATTATTGCAAAAAAAAAGTTAACCACTGAGAGAAAAAATAAAGTTTAGCAAAGTAAAACTTCAGCAGCATTGACTTTGCAACACATATTTCCCTTTGCGCCGCTCCTTTAAATCCGCGTTTCAGTCATCTGTGCCTCTGCGGCGCAAGCTTTCCTTTGCGCTTCATTTTTCTTTGCGCTTCGCTTTGTGTCCCTGATTTGACGTGGGGGGAGGGGTCAAGAGGTTGGGGTGTGTACAAGGGACGAAGGCGCGTCCCTCTCGTAACGTCATCAGCGCGAGCCCCAGACTATTATTGTCAATAATACATACCTGTGATCCATCACCCGGGCTGCGTTCCAGTCCAAAATTGTCATGCCCTTCACTCGCTAACTTCCCTCCGTCTCGTTCACTCGGATGTACGTCATTGCGAGTGCTCACTACTGGCGGAAACTGCAATGGGCTGAAATGGAACGTCCTAAGCCCTTGATCACTTGGAATCAGCTGTGGAGTTGATTTATTATTTACATTTTGTTTCCCTTTAAGAATTTGTTTAATGCAGCATCCAAATGTTTATAGGTGTGTTTGGGTTGTTTTAAATTAAAAATATATATTATTAATATATCATAGAGTTGTCTGTTGTGGTGGTGATTAGATGAGATATGTGGTGACGTCACAATCGTACTGCATTGTGGGACATATAGGTGCCTGAAGTGTACATTGAAGCAGACTCGCTCCCTCGGTCAAAATCGAGGGAACGAGGGTCTGTCCATATAAACTTCCCTCGTCCACTTCACGAAGTGGAACGCACTTCAAAATGGCGGCAGGGATTCCCCCAAGGGGAAGTGCTTAGGGAAGTTCGCAAGTGCGTGTCTAAAAGTGGACTGGAACGCAGCCTCACATGTCTCTGCTCCGCCATTTCGATCGATCCAGTCGGTCTGGGGCACGCGCTGATGACGTTACGAGAGGGACGCGCCTTCGTCCCTTGTACACACCCCAACCTCTTGACCCCTCCCCCACGTCAAATCAGGGACACAAAGCGAGGCGCAAAGAAAAATGAAGCGCAAAGGAAAGCTTGCGCCGCAGAGGCACAGATGACTGAAACGCGGATTTAAAGGAGCGGCGCAAAGGGAAATATGTGTTGCAAAGTCAATGCTGCTGAAGTTTTACTTTGCTAAACTTAATTTTTTCTCTCAGTGGTTAACTTTTCTTTTGCAATAATTTTTTTTTTACTTGCAAAAAAGCAAAAAAAATTCTCAATACTCTTATTTTTATTTGCAAAACATTTTTTTTGTTTGCAAAACATTTTTTTTGTTTGCAAAACATTGTTTTATTTTGCAGATATATATGGCCCTATATTGACTCCATACAAATCTCTTTTATGACCCATCTGTTTTGGAATCTGTTTGTTACTGCACAATTTGAGGCTTCCTTGTTGTTTTGAGAACAGCCTCATCCAACACAGGTAGACACTGACAAAATCACCTCCAGATAGATATACGATCATAGACTAGACTGTGGCAGAAATTAGAGAGAAAAATGGGAGGGTACAGTGTTACAATATTCATTTGGGTTAAGCTCAGTCAGTATACATTTTCAAGGCTGTGTTTTTATTTATTAAATGAATACAGCCTCCACAATCTGAAAATAAATCCAGTCTATCAGGAGGTAAATCAAACTCGCTGAGGCATCACACTTCTGATTATGAAGTGCTGTCCACATCTAAAAGACTAATGGTACTTGCTAATGGTCCTGGTCAGTGGTCTTCTGCTGTGCAAACCACATCAGTGCCAGATGTTTCAACGGACTCATTTTTATACATTATGCGAACGCTCCACATCCAAGGCGTCATATACTGACGCTTTTGACATTTCGTCTACATCGAACGCACATGGCACCCTTTAGCGTCAATATGAGACGCAGATAGATATGGGCCAGAAGGCGCCTCCTAGCGGTCTAACCCTAACCCTACCCCAGACCTAAACCTACCCATAACCGAACAAAGCTCTGTGCGTGTCATATTGACGCTAAAGGGTGCCATGTGCGTTCGATGTAGACGAAATGTCAAAAGCGTCCGTATATGACGCCCTAGGATGAGAATGTGTTGCATATTTAGACAACCTCAGCTGCATCTGGAGAACATTTTGCATAGGCTATATCTACTTTGTTTTATTTGGGGATCCTGTTTGATAAATATGATTTTACTGGTGCTGGAACTATTCTTAAATGTTTCTACTTGACTAAGAGGCTTTGGCAAACAAGAGAAGAAAATTGATTACGGTGTTTATAAAAAAAGGAGGCATTATTTGAAATAGCAGTCACTGGAACAAGAATCATGTTGAAACACTTTCCAGTTATTCTCTTAGGATTGGCCATTACATAACAGTGGTGACGGTGGAGCTCTCCATGCGATCACTGACCAGCGTGGAACAATTTTTTCTTTTCAAGCCTCTACACAAAAATCGTTTGAAATATAATAAGCAATGAAAACAAAGGTGCTGTTGCTATTTTTTGGAATACCACACATAAAATGTCCCTACTTGACATGATCATCCTGAGAAATTAGAGGACAATCTCAAGCTCAGCAAAAAAAAAGAAAAAAAAAAGCAGCCTGCTCTTTTTCAGCTGGTCAGAAGCGGTCTCTTGCTTGTGGATAATTGTGTGCATATGCATTTGATGTATCTTTGAAAGTGCAGGATTTTGGAAATAAATGTTGTTGAAATTTGCAAAGTAGCAGAAATAAGTAATGTCTGAAATAATTTTTAAGATAATAATTTTCAATAAATCTACTTATAATATACTTTATAACTTTGTAATCTGATGTTATGTATGAAAGTGTTGGGTGTCGCCCAGCCTGTAGCACTACAGATGTCTGTTAGCGAGGCGCCATGCGCTAAAGCCCAGGAGGAAGCCACACTCCGGGTGGAGTGAGCCCTCACCCCTAGGGGGCATGGTCAACCCTGCGTCTGTTAAGCCAAGACAATGGCGTCCACTATCCAGAGAGACAACCTTTGCTTGGAGAGAGACTTTCCCTTCAGCTTCCCACCAAAACAGACAAAGAGCTGGTCTGAGGTCCTGAAACACTGCGTTCTGTCTACGTAAGCACGGAGGGCGTGTACTGGACAGAGCAGTGCCAAGGCTGGGTCTGCCTCCTCCGAGGGCAGCGATTGCAGATTCACCACCTGATCCCTGAAAGGAGTAGTGGGAACCTTGGGCATGTATCCAGGACGGGGTCTCAAGATCACAATTCTTGCGGAGGCCCTGCGGCCTGCTGTGCGCTAGTGCATCCGAGCCGAGGGTCCCCTCGGTCAGGGAATATAACCAGCGGCAATGGATCTACCTGTGCGTCGCTGAACTGTTCCTAAATCAGCTGAACCGTCTGGGGATGGAATCTCCATTCCCTGGGATGTGGCCGAAATCGTGAGAGCTTGTCGGCTGCACGATTCAGCTCTCCCGGAATGAAAATGGCTTGAAGCGACCTCAGGTGCTTCTGACTCCATAAGAGGAGATGGCGGGCGAGTTGCAACATACGGCGGGAGCGCAGACCACCTTGTCGGTTGATGAACGCTACTGTTGCCATGCTGTCTGAACGGACTAGTACGTGTTGGTCCTTGAGCAATGTTCGAAAACGGCGCAGAGCCGAACGTACTGCCAGCAACTTGAGGCAATTGACATGCCAAAGGCGCTGGGGTTCTGTCCAGGAGCCCGCGGCAGCATGTCCATTGCACATGGCACCCCAGCCCGTGGCAGAGGCATCTGTTGAGACAACAGCATGCCTGGACACTCGTTCTAAGAGCACTCTGGCCCCTAGAATGGAGAGGTTCGACCACGGGGTGAAGGTCTGATGGCAGGTCGAGTAACTGGTACTCTGAGCGTGCCCTTTTGCCATGCCCATCTCGGGACTCGATCGTGAAGCCAGTGCTGAGGCGGTCTCATATGAAGCAGCCCGAGCACTCTTGCCCTCGAATTGACTCAAGCAATTCAGCAGTGACTGCACGCGCTCGCTCTTAAGCTGCGCGCAAATGGTGACCGAGTCGATTTCCATACTGAGAAAAGAGATCCTCTGCACGGGGGATAGTTTGCTCTTTTCCCAGTTGACCCGAAGGCCTAGACGGTCGAGGTGCCGGAGCACCAGGTCCCTGTGTTCGCAAACCTGCTCTCGAGAGTGAGCTATAATCAGCCAGTCATCGAGATAGTTCAGGATGCAAACCCTGTGTTGCTGAAGTGTCACAAAGGCTACCTCAACGACTTTCGTGAAGATGCGAGGAGACAGGGCTAGCCCGAATGGAAGTACTGTATTCTGGTATGCCTGCCCCTCGAAGCAATCCGTAGAAACGGTCTGAACAGATTTGAAAATGCTGTAGAAGCCAGACTTTATTTCAGCTGGAGGGACGGTCTCGATCGCACCCTTCGCCAGTATGGTGGCGACCTCCGCACCCATGACAGGGGCATTGCCACCCACCATGGTATAGCGGGCTCCCCGGAAGCAGGGAGGAGACCGTGCAAACTGAATCGCATAGCCGAGCCTGATGGTTCTCGCGAGCCAGCGGGACAGATTGGGAAGCTGTAGCCAGGCTCCCAAAAACTGTACCAGCGGGGTCATGTGAACCACAGACGTACCCACGATGGGGCAGCGAAGCGGAATGACTGGCCCAGATGTGGGAGGCGGAGCGTCCCGGTGTGGAGGCACGGTCATATGCCGCGTCCTGACAGAGGAGGCCAGGGAAGGACGAGCGTTCCGCGGCAACCTCCTCAGACAGGGGTCTGGCGACAGACAGAGGCCATGAGGCCAGCAGCGGGGAAGGGAGAACAAAAGATTATCCCCAGGTGGAGGGCCGGCTACCACCTCCTGGGAAGAACTGCAACCCATCTCTGAGCTGCCCGTATCAGGAGCGCCGGTTAACCTGGAGTTTGACAGGCTGCGGGGCTGGTACGGGCTGGGGCGCCTTCCTGCGGCTACCTTCATGGCGTGGCCCGGGTGAAGGCTGCTGCTGGGGCCGGGCAGGAGGGGCAGGAGCTGCAGGAGGGCCCCCTCGGTGGCGAGCGGACTTGAGGCGTCTGAGCCGGCGGCTGGGTGGAGGCAGCAGCTGGCCGCCGGGACAGAATGTGTTTAATCGCCTCAGTCTGCTTCTGTGCGGCCGAGAATTGTTGGGCAAAGTCCTCGACCGCTCCGCCAAAGAGGCCAGCATGGGATATGGGGGAGTTGAGGAAACGATTTCGCTCAGTCTCCCGCATATCAGCCAGGTTGAGCCATAGATGCCTTTCCTGAACCACACAAGTGGACATCACCTGACCCAGGGAGCGTGCGGTCACCTTCGTCACCCCTGGAGCGAGGTTATTGGCAGCACGCACTTCTTCCATGAGGCCTGGATCAGCCCTACCCTCGTGCATGTCTCTGAACACCCTGGCCTGGTAGACCTGGAGGATGGCCATAGCATGCAGTGAGGAGGCAGCCTGCCCCGCAGCTCTTTAGTTCTTTGCCACCTGAGTAGACGAGAACCTACAGGCTTTGGAGGGGTGCTTAGGATCACCACACCAGGTAGAAGCGCTCTGGGGACACAGCTGCATCGCCACAGAGCGCTCCACCGGGAGGACCCCGGTGTACCCTTTAGCTGCGGCCCTGTCGAGGGTAGAGAAGGCGGAAGAGGTCGATGAACGATCACGGGAAGTCAAAGGAGACTTCCAGGACCGCATGACCTCTTCATGCACCTCCGGGAAGAAAGGTATTGGGGCCGCCCCCAAAAACCAATCGTCCAGCTTTGAGCGCTCTGGACAGGGCAGAGGGTTCCACTCAAGCTCGATGCTCGCAGCTGCACGGGAAAGCATGGCAGTCAATCAGACTCGGGCAGTGCTGGCACACCCGAAGGAGGCAGCACAGCCGAGTCTTCATCTCCAGAAGACTCTAGCCCACCTTGTGATGCAGCGATAGACATGGTGTCATCTTCTGGAGCGCCGAATGAAACACGGGGCGCGTCCGAAGACGGGCCCGCGACCTCATCCGGCCACCTCACGGGTTGCAATGTGCAAGATGGGGGTGTGGTCAGAGGAAGAATCGTTGGGGCTTTGTTCCACACCGTGACCCTCAGATCACCCTGGCCACCAGCCAAAGTATCCCCTCTCGTGGAGGAAACAGATTGGGGTGTGGCGGAGGGGACTCTACCTCTACGGAGGTCATTGAGTCTCAATCGCAACATTGCGATGGTCAGGTTCCCGCAATGAGAACATGACTCATCCGCGAAAGCTGCCCGAGCGTGATTATGCCCAAACACGCCAGGCAGCGATCGTGCCCATCAAAAGACAACACCTGTCTACAGCACCCAGAAATACATGGGCGAGACATCTTTAAAAAGACGTGCCACGTGCAGCTCTTTTAGAGAGGAGAGAATAAAAGCTTGACAGTGTGTTGAAGCACCCAGGGATAAACACTCACTGTTGGCAGATCACTGCACAGACCAGCAGCAGGCAATGTGATCTCGCTGGAACACGGCGTAACACCAACAGCACTGAGGAGTTGCTTGTCTCGTAGAACTCAGAAAAGGCTTGCAGAGGAGTGAAGAAAACTCTTGGCTCCGAAGCAAAAACATGATGCAAGATTGTTAGCAACATGTTTCTCCTTTTATACCCACGTGGTGGGGCGGAGTTGCGCTATGCAAATTCCGCAGACCCATGGCATTGTTTTGCCATTGGCTTGTTTTCTAGAACTCAAAGGTGATAGGCTTCTAAGCGAAACCCCCATTTCGTCATTCACTGATGTAACTCGTGGTGACTGAACGAAAGGGAATTAAAAGTGGTCAATGTCACGGACATGATTATAAAATAGATTCTGGACCAATTTTTGACATTTAGTAGTTAGATAGTAGTTAATTTGCAATGAATCAGAACCATTTATTTTGTGAACATTATCTGACTTGACCCATTTTGAGGGCTTTCTTTAACCACCCCTCCAGAGCTGTTGTGGGTCAGACAGCCGGAGGACACCAAATCACAAGCAGGTGCTTGGAGTCTGCAAATACTGTGCTGTGTCACAAAACTTCATCTAGGAGGCCAAGGCAAAACTAAAAGCCTCTAGTTGTTTCTTTTAGCATGTGTTTGTGCACCTGGTTGCCAAGAATTTCCTTATTAGTGTCCCTCCACACACCAGAGCTTGTTCTGGGCTAGAAGCGTCATACCATCAAACCATTCTATAAAATATATCAAAATGTCATTCAATAGCCTTGCAAATAACTTTCTCAGCAGTTGACGAACATGATGTCATGTACATATACAGTAAGAATCTGATTTAATCTACTTTGTTTAGAAATCATAATATGCTGATTTGGTGCTTGAGAAACATTTATTATTATCAATATTGAAAACAGGTGTGCTGCTTAATGTTTTGGGGAACTTTTGATACATTTTATTCAGTATTCCTTGAAAGTAAAAAAAAAAGCATTTATTTGAATTTTCCCCCCACCCCCGTTTTAATTAATTTAATGTATCCTAGCTGAATAAGAGTATTATTTGTTTTCAAAAAAAAACTTTGAATGGTAGTGTACATGTGTGTAGGATCATTTTAAGAACATAAACCCGAATGACTATTTAGCAATAAAAATGGAAGCAATGAATTTAGGCACACTTGGAGTCTCAGGCTGTAACCATTTACTGTAAATCTTAATGTACATAATGTTTTTACAAAACATCATTCAATAAATCTGAATTGGCACAGAAACAGATGATAAGAACCACTGAAAGGATACAAAATGACTAATACATTTTTCTTTATGAAAATAAACAAAAAACATACAGTTTAAACCGTGTCGAATAGCACTTCAAAAATATTTTTAGTTTCAAGCTACATTTGAAGTCTACCAGCATTCTGTCTACAAAACATTATGAATTCATATCAATGCATGTTTATGCCAATTAAAATACAATACAGATCCAATATCCAAAGGCACAAGATACGACTAAAACAATAGGCTTTAAAAAAAGAATATAGAGTATATACCATTAAGACATGGTCACAAAAGCGAACACTACAAGGCTCAAGTCAAATAACTACTCACACTTACATTGATATTACAAATGTACAAATTGACACTTTACAAGGTAACCGTCATCGATGCAGATTTTGGAAAAAAGCATTATGACTACTGAAATATCACGTTTTCTTTCTGCTCAAACAATTGAACACCAAATATTGAATATTGTATACAAAATGGTAGTTGCACATATCTGAAACGACATCCAACAAACGAATCAACCCATGCTATATTGATTCCCCCCATATTTCTATTTGCACGGAAAACATGCAAGTAGCACAAAGAGCAATCTGGGACAGACAGCCAATATTGTCTTATGGATAAATGCGTCACTACAAACTCTCAGACTATGAAGTAATTGAGTTTGAGCAACAGCCGGTGGTTGCAAAAATGGAGAGAGTGAGATGAGCGGGAGACCATCTCAAGGGAAATGACATCAGAGAATGATATTGCAACCTAGTTTTTGTAACACAATATGATTTCTATCGCTCCTTGTATTTCTTATGAACTGTTTATCGAAGGGTACATGCTTTAGCTTATTCCCTCGACTATCCCCCTCCCGCAGTTCATTATCTTCACTCATTCAGCTCATTGTCCACTGCAGTATAAAATGTTTTAATTCACATAATTTCATTTTGGAACACGTGAATCATCCGAAACAATATTGCACAAAGCCTATTAAAATGTTTGTTCCCTACAAAATGTTGGAATGGAGCAGCTTCGAGACTGATTGCCAGGTGCAATATCACATGGAGGAAGCAGATTTGTACGCAAGATACACGATCATTACAATCACCAAACAAAATAAATGCTACATATCTTCAATCAAGGCTCATGCCATAGTCACAAGATGTTCATAAACTTTGTTTTGGAGACTGTTAGGCACATACAACTATGGCATCAAGTTATGGAGAAAAATTCCATAGAATAATTCCAACAGCAATAAAATGGGAAAGGCTATGGAAATATCACCTTCCACTCTATTAAAACGTGACCCTTTTCATCCATATGTCACAATCAAAAGAACAATGTTAAACTAAAATAATTCACATACAGCTCTTTAGATCGAATTGACGAGTGGTTCGGAGAGCTGGGCAAGAGGCACAGTTTACAAAATTTAGCAGCATTACACACACAGCAGAAAAGAGGGCTAGGAAAACAGGGCTACTCTTCACATATACACTCATTAGATTAGTCACCATCCACGCACAACAGCCCATTAATAAGGTTTCATGGTTGTTTTGTGCCAGTCAGGTTCAGTGTTTTGTTTCCGCTCTGAACACACATGGAAGTAGTAACACAGACTTTCACATTTTTTTTAGGAAGGGTCCTCAGGGGGTCGAAGCTTCCCAGTTTATAACAGGTTTGTTTACAGTCAGAAGGGGCAGTTTGCTATAGTTCAGGCGCAGACATTAAATAGGAGAAAAAGAAGAAAAATAATAAAAAGAGATCAGTTATAGTTCAATGTTATGCAAAAAACACCACATTTGTACAATTAGATTATTTTCGACACTGCCACAAAGTGGTTAAAAAATTATATAATATAAAATAATAATATGTTCAATGGAACAAATTCATTATAGTCACAGATAATAATGGGTTACTAATAAATAAAAAAGTCACTTTTTTTATTTCGAGTTTGTTTATGTTTTTAAATTTAGAATTGTGATGTTCTTTCAGAAAGATTTGCAAATCAAATGTGATATTACAACAATTGGAACAAACAAATGACTGTTTACAATTGTCTTTTTAGAGCTGCTTCACAGCAGAATTGAATTCTGTTTGTATCATTGAATCACTATTTTCCTGTTATCACTGTAAAGCTGATTTGAAACAATCTATTGTATGAAGCGCTATATAAATAAAGGTGACTTGACTTGAATTTTAAAGTAACCCCAACAAATCAGAATGAACAAATATCAAAAGGCATTACACTTTTTGATAATGGAACACATCAGATTTGTAATCTGTAACGAGACGTCAACAACAGAAGTACTGAGTGTGCAACAGGACTGTTATTATACATGTTTACATGTATGGAACGTTTTCACTCAATTGTAATTGACACAAGTCTTTTCTTCTTTCTCCCCCCTCTCTCCTTCTCTACCTCATCTTCCTCTGGGTCTTGTAGAGAGGTAACAGCAGTGGTGGACTTGGGATGGTCCCCTGGTGTGCCCTCCCCTTCCTGCCCTGATCTGGGGTTTGGGGTTTGGGAAGGAGGTGCAGAAGTGTGGGTGTCATAGTTCATGGTAGAGGAAACTTGAGAGATAACTGGTGTTTGGACTGAGGAAGAGGAGGAAGAAGCTTCAAAGGTGTGCTCACTCATCTCAAAGTGTCCCAGACCCTCTTCCTCTTGCATGTGACTCAGGTAGTCTGGGAGGAGGAACTCACTAGGGCAACAAAAGGGAGAAAGCGCCAATGTTCAGAAAATCATCACTGCCATCAATACTAACTTAACATGAGATAAAACTGACAAGTTTAATGATCTTTACGATGATATTTCACAATCTTAGTATCTTCATTGGCTTTTTAGCATAAAAGCTCAAACTTCTTTATGAAAAATTATGGGGCTAAAACACAAAAATAGGTTATTAAAATGTAAAAGTTATTGCTTTCAATCTCCTCTGTGAAGCCACAATCAGAGGATGTCAAACCACTCAGGCGCAAGTTTGTCAAAAAACAAAACAGTAATTTCTTATGATTAACCCAAGATTGTGTTCCAAGTTTGGTATACGAGTCTAAGATTCTTTGGATTTTTTTTTCCACGAACAGCCAGTCCTTGCATGTTCATGTCTAGCAATAAACTTTGGCAAAATGTCCTCAGGCAAAACACTTCAGCTATCTAAACTAAAAGTCAAAATGGAAGCTTCAAAATTAGATTGAGGATTGTGGCTTGGCAGAAAAAGTGATATAGCAAGAAATTACAATTCAAACACTGATAGCTTAATCCATGAATAGGATTTAGATTCTAATGACATAATTTCCTATTTCTTTACAGTAAGTCTTTGCAGTCTCGACATTGATTTCCGAATTTAAAGTCCTTAGCACAAACTTTAAAGCAAAATATTGACAGGAAATTTTTTTCAAAATAATTTTTTTAAATGTCATGCGAGATGCCTAATTAACCCAGTTAGCACTTTTCAATTTGTACTTGTTTGTTCATCTTAAAATTACAATTAAACATTAAGTCCATCAAAGATCTCTGAAAAGTCTGACTTTAATGCCGACCGTTTCTTGTAATCACAATAATAAAACTTCATCGGGATACACTACATGACCGCTCCCTCTCTTAAGAAGCCAAACTATTGCCTCAGCACTGTAGCTTTCATTGACACTGTTTATTTGTGCCTGACAAAGATGAATAGACCACAAAGATCCTAAGAGCGAGAGGGCTTAAATCAAATAAACAGTTGGATGACATAAGGGAGTCTACGTGTTGCAGGAGCTCAATGCATAAATGCACCTGACTCCCTTCCCTCTGCTTTAATGAAGGGCTAGCGTCATGAAGATTACCTCAGACGAATGTCTCTTACAGTCTCCACTAAGCTTTTTTGAGAACTTCACTTAAAAAACCTATTCAGGATAGGATTGATTTCCCTGCCCGCTCCAACTGTTTACATCGCAAAGCTTCTTTTTCTAATACACAGTCCAACTCTCACTACTTCCAAAATGGAATCAAAGCCATGATTATTTCATTTAGAAAATACTTGTTTCAAACAGGAAAGTCACTTAATTTTTTTCTTTCTGAAGAACACATCTAAGAGAAATACACGTGCAATTTTAAGAATAGAATGCAAGAAAAACTGAAGGGTGTGCGCGTGTGTTAAATCTATTCAGGAAAAAATAAACATAAGCATAATACGGATCAGGACAGTCAATAGAGGAGATTTCAGTGATTTCCTGAAAGCTCTATTCAGTAATTAACGGTCTTCCAAATAAAACACAATGGAACTGGGCGTTAGCCTGGACTGGGGTAAACCTGTTAAAACTCAGCAGGAAAGACATTTCATCTGATAGAAGAATTTTGTCAGTCACACCTCAACGAGAAAAAACTGTCATCTTCAGTCATTAAAAATACATCTGTAATACTTTATAATAAGGTTATATTAGTTAACATTAGTTCATGCACTGGGTATCATGAATCAACTAACAATAATTATTACAGAATTCATTAATAGGTTATTGTTAATTTATAAATATACTATTAATTTATGTATGTTCATAGTGTATTGAAGTTATATAAATTAACATTAGTTTATGTATTAAGAACACACATTAATACTGTTCAAAAGTTTGGGGTACAGTAAGATTTTTTTTTTTATCAAGATAGAAAAAAAAAAATGATGCAGCAAGGATGCATTAATTTTATCAAAAGTTACAGTAAAAACTTTTACATTGTTACCAAAAAATGTATGATACATTTTTAATTTTTTTGACTGACTTTCCGGTTTCCACAACGGAATTACGATTTCCACAAAAAATATTAACCAGCATAACTGTTTTCAACATTGATAATAATAAGAAAGTATTCATTCTTGAGCACCAAATCCGCATATTAGAATGATTTATGAAGGATCATGTGACACTGAAGAATAGATTACAAGAATAAATTACATTTGAAAATATTCTCAAATAGTAAAGTTATATTAAATTGTAATAATTTTTTACAATATAACTTTTTTTTTTTACTGTATTTAATGAAATAAATGCAGCCTTGTTGAGCACAACAGGCTTCTTTTAAATTAATAAAAATACCTTAAGAAATTATTTAAAGGTAATGATCTTTGTTAATTCATGACACCCAATACATTAACTAATGTCAACGAATTGAACCTTATTGTAAAGTGTTTCACCTTATACATATATTCTTCAATACAGTTAAATAATCCCCCCCCCTCAATTCAAAAACGCATCTGCTACCTCCTCAACATGAGATGAACGGCCGACCGTACAAAACTAAATTTGTACTTCTACATATTTTCTTAGAATGTTCAGCTCCTCCTCACCTGGTCTGGAAGTAGTTTGCTAGTTCTGACGCCTCATGGTTGAGACTCCTCAGGTGTACGATTAAATTGCCGGAGTTGGTAAACATGGCGCCGCACGTTTTGCACTCGTAAATCCGAGGCTTGCGGATGATGTGGCGAGACACCCTCATGTGGTGCTTATATTCACCGAAGGAAGTGAAAGTGGCGCTACAGATCTGGCACCGGAAACAGCGTTTACCTTCGTGCTTCAGCCGGTGCATCTTCAAGGAGTAAGCCCGCGTAAACTTTTTCCCGCAGCGGTCACACTGGAATGGCTTAATACCTGTAGAGGAAACCCATGAAAGATTACTGTCTACCATATCCATATCAGAAAACAGGAGATAATTAGCAAATAAAGATGATAATGAAGTTGAATGAGACTGAAATGGACATAACAAGAATGTCTTTGTTTGAGTTTATTGTGTGCTAACTGCTAAATAAAAGACAAAATAACCCAAAACATCGTCCTACTCATACAAATAAGTCAGGATGTTTATTGTGAAGGTTCACTCCAGCAATGTGTCACAATAGGCATGCTGGTCACATAACCCACAACTAAACCAATTGCATACAATCGCTTTCACCAGTCCATAACTAATCGCTGTGATGAGTTCTATTTGGACAATCAACAGCAAACAAAACGGCACCTCTGTATAAACTAACAAGTCGATTAGGGTGAATCATGTTGTACTCTTCTGCAAACAAGAAGTTTATGTAATACAGAGCCCGACATTAAGTCTTTCCTGGATCCTGTCTAAAAGCTTACCACCTGTCTTCAGCTGTCCTAAAACATTTTAACAATAAAGCTTCAGTACATAAATCATTAGAAAAATGGGATGAGTCCAGTGCTTAAAGAGCTTGTAAATTAATAATTGCCAGATTCAAAACAACAATTAAAAGGCGCTGTGGCCGACACTGACCTTACAACTTCAGCTTTCCTTGAACATACAATGACGTCAATAAACGGTGATAGCACAACTAAGAGCATCATTCACAAGTGTCTGCATGGCCCTAACTACAGCCTAGTGTATTATTCTGTATCGTATAGCTACGTGGAGACCAAATATCATTCAGTTGATCAGTGAAATTCTCTCTCACCGATGACATCATTGCCTCTTTATTACACCGATTCTGACTGATCTAACTCCCGGTGCTCATGTCTCCTGCTATCCTGATTAGTATTAGCAGAATTGTCAAGGGGTGCAGTTTAATTTTCTCAGGATTTTTTATTTATTTTTAAATCAGAAACACCATCAGCTTTACTCGCGGATATGAAAAAAAATTATTTGCTTGACTGTCTTTTTGACATTTTTTCATATTTTTAATAAAATAATCTGTCAGGTATATACACTCTCCATACTTTGCGCTGCTCACTGTGCGCAAAACAAAGCCGCACATGCTCTGTCTCATGCAGACACGCACTATCACCATGCAATGCACTTGTTAATTCCAGATCGTTTATTTTCCAGGATCGGGCAGGACATGGCTTAAATCAAGCACTGGGTGAGGCATCAGGAATATAAAGTGAATATAATATAGTGTTTGAAGAAAGAAAGAACAAATTCTTAGCATTCACATCATGCACTGTCACGGTCAGTGTGGAGTCCTGTAATAGCAGAGGCTCTCTCACCAGAGTGGATGAGCATGTGCTGTTTGAGATTCTGTATTCGAGTGAAGCGGACGCCACATGTAGGACACTGGAAGGGCCGTTCAGGACCGTTGAGTCCTGGGCGGGTGGAAGGACTGATGTACAGGTGGTATGGGTACTGGACATTCTCCAGCCTGGAGAAAAGCAACAAGAAAAAAAGAAAAGAGACTAATTAGACGATCCAATTACACACTGACTCTTAGTAGTCACTAATGAAGAGACTTGTAGAACTTTTCTATAAAAAAATCTGTCTTGTCTCAAGTAATTATTTTAAGTTGAAAAACTCTTAATAGAAATCTAAATGACTAAAAAGGAAACAGGGTGGCACATGTGCCTCCATATTCCCAAAGTTTTGGGATCAGTAAGAATGTGTTTTGAATTTGAATTAGTAAGGATGTTGAAAAAGAAATTTCTACTTCAAATAAATGTTCTTTAGAACTTTGCACTCATCAAACAATCCTGAAAAATATAAAAAAATTCAGCATGCTTTTTTCTACAAAAACATTAATAGCACAACAACTTTCAAGTGACACTGAAGACTGGAGTAATGCTGCTGAAAATCCAGCTTTGGATCACAGGAATAAATTACATTTGAAAATATACTAAAACAGAAAACATTTATTTTAAATTGGAATAATATTTCACAATGTACAGAATAATACAGTTACTGGATTACAGCCTTGGTGAAAATAAGAGACTTCTTTAAAAAACATTTAACAAAATGGTATGGTAGTGTACCTGTGATATCACTATCTTCTTTAATCTTAGTGCAACAGATCGATTTATGGGTGTCCTGTTTGTCTTCACAAGACATACATTTAAAAATCTGTTAAAGGGGTGCATTTTCTTTATATTATGTTTTTATATTTTTATTACCAAAAATAAATTATTTAGTCAAATTAATGAATTCATCCTAATTTTCACTTTCACTCTCTGTTACAAGGGGGGTTACCTCTTTCAGAAATGCAAGTAATTGCCCACTAATTTGATTGGTGAACTTAATCGCACCGTATCTATGTCCTCACTCGCAGCATGTGTGATGTGTTTTTTGATGCTCAAAATGGCCAGTGCCGTAACAGAGCCGTATTGGTTTGAGCCCGAGTCAGAAGAAAATCAACCAAGGCAACTAAAACGATTGCAACGGTCTGTTTCAGCATGCTAATTGTAGTATGTTTTTATTGTAGAGTAACCTCTTAAATGTGTAAATATCAAGAACATTTTGATTTTCCATTTCATGAACCCTTGAAAGGAATACATGTAAATTTGGGTAGGAATTTAAAGAAAGTGCCACGAAAGAAAGTGTATTTGCAGTACTGCTACAATTTCCTCTGTCCACAGATATCACCCCAAAAAGATTTAAGGCTAACATATAACACATTTAGTCAGGCATATCAAGTTGTCATATAAAAGCAGACTCCTACTCCTGAGATGGACAGCAGTGTCTTTTTTTCGATCCCATTTGTTTTGCATCATACCATTTCCCTTCTCTTCCAGTATTCCAAAAGGCAAATTCATGTCCAAGAAGTTTCCAGAAAGCCTGCCAACTAGCTTCTCTGGCCTCTTGGCAAGAAATCTTCATCCTAATAGCCACTACAATATCACAGAAGCCTCTACTGCATATAAATAAGTATACATGAGGAAAGACGATGATGAGAAGTCTAAAAAATGATGTCCCTCCTCAGAGGGGCCCTTTAGTTCAATCATAAAAGTGAGACACTGTAAAAGGATACTCTGTAAAAACAACCCAGACACTCAAAGGGGTCTTACCTCTCATCCTCCTCCATGTGACCAGTAGTGTTTGGAGTGCCCTGCATGGACTGGAGACCCTCCGTCACCCCCTCATCCATGGAGCCTGAAGAGAGAGCAAAACGTTGTTTTTTGAACCTCTTCTCCAATAAAACTATGTCTCAATATTGTGTTGTTTATTTTAAACAGATACTGACTCTGTAGTTCTCAAAAGTGCATGAAATAATCAAAGAGTAAAGTTCTGATAAATATGAGGTTAATATGTAATTTTCAATTAATGACTTAAAGGGTTAGTTCACCCAAATGAAAATTCTGGCAGTATTTACTCATCCTCATGCTGTTCCAACCCCATAAGACTTTTGTTCATCTTCGGAACACAAATTAAGATATTTTTGATGAAATCTGAGAGCTTGCTCACTCCTTCATAGGCTGCTTTGAATTGCATCTGCCAGCCCAGAAAGTTAGTAAAGACATTGTTAAAATAGTCCAAGTGACTACAGTGGCTCAACCTTAAGTTTATCAAGCGACGAGAATACTTTTTGTGCGCAAACCCCCCCAAAAATAACGACTTTATTCAACTATTCATTTTATTCCGTGTGGGCCTCTGATGTGAGTTCACGAGAGCGCCACGACGCATGCGCGAGAACTGAGAAGATGACGCTCACGATCATTTGATGGGAAAGTGTGAAAGGTAAGCCATTCATTTTGCGGCATTGGTAAGGCACTTTCACGTTTTCTTGTTGGTTTCTCACGATTCGGACATCCAGGAAATTCACACTTTAGAATCATTTTAAACACTAAATCGAGACCCATCTGCGTCATCTTCTCAGTTCTCGCGCATGCGTTATTTTTGGGGGGTTTTGCGCACAAAAAATATTCTCTTTTTCATGATTCTTTGATCAATAGAAAGTAAAAAAAAAAAAAAAAATTGTAATGTTATTTCTGACATGACAACTCTCGGAGTGTTTGGCATGGTAATGGATATATAACAATGTTGATATGTTTGGTCTTGGCGGAATAGATCTGCTATGCTGCTGCTGCAGAGCAAGTACGGGACTTGCAACTGCCAATACATACACAACACGCTGCTGAGAGCAAGTAAGGTGGCAGTGCCAGAGACAAACGTTTGGAATACCAACTACTTAAATCAATCAGAATACTATAAAGACTGTT
Organism: Leuciscus leuciscus; assembly: GCF_965113295.1. Lineage (NCBI taxonomy): Eukaryota > Metazoa > Chordata > Actinopteri > Cypriniformes > Leuciscidae > Leuciscus > Leuciscus leuciscus. The sequence goes on along the minus strand of NC_138729.1, from coordinate 35,075,241 downwards.
ACCAATAAAATTGTATCATTAACAAAAGCCATCTTTACACAGCAAAGGTGGAACAGAAGCTAAATCTGAAATAGCATAAATGTTTATTTACTGTTTAATGTTACTCATAAATGATCAAATTAACAGAAACTCATTACAGGGTCAATTCATGCTCTTGATATTGTAATAGAATACAATAAATTGTTTTTGTGTTCGGGGAAACTGCATGTCATATTCTGGCTGCACAGATAAAACAAGAACCATTTATGAATTATTTTAATGCTTTTTAGGCATTAGAAAATGTATACTTCACATAATCTTATCAGCATGATGAAAACATTATATTAACTGGAATAAACTGTATACAGAAAGGGAGCAGAGAATGTGACTGATTGTGAAGCTGTCCATATCTTGGGTCTAGAGCGAGTTTAAGCACTCTCACAAACACTCCCGTTAAAATCACGGAAGCTGATGACACTGCGATATGATTCTCTTACATCGAATTTGTACTTTGTTGTTTATGATGGGTGAATTCGCGAGTTTCAGTCAGAATTCAGTCAGACAGCACATGCACTGAATAAAAGTCTTTTCAGTTTCAGTGATGACTACGCTTCGGACTGGTCATCACATTCATAAGCTCAACAGAAACGTGTGTGATTGGTTAAAATGCTCAACGCTGCTGCAACGAAATCTGATGGAATGCAACAGTCGGATGGATCGAATGAGCGTTAAGTATTGTAGTTTGTTTAACCAATATTTTTACTTAAACATATAATCCATTATATAAATATTCTGAAACTGATTTCCACGACTTTTCCAAAACTTTCTGGGTTTATTTATTTTTCCAGGCCTTGAAATTGCTATTTTAAAATTCCATTACTTTTCCAGGTTTTTCCATGACCGTACGAACCCTGCATCTAGAGTTTCATGACATAACTTTGTATAAATGTTTTTACAGTTCTTGCTCAATAAAAGTATAATTTCTTTAAAAAAAAACAAAAAAAAACATACTTACCCGAACGTTGTGAACAGTAGACCTCGTAATAACCATGTAATACAGACGTTAAATACATGCTCATCACAGAATAAGTGTAATCCAGAAATTGTATGTATGAATATAAGGAGTCTTACCAATGGATGAGGACTGGGGGCTGATGAGTAGATCTTCTTGGGTGTGTTCATTGCCAGGAACCGTCTGCTGGTCACTGAGAGAACTGTGTGGAGCACTGACCGGCTGAGAAGCCTCTTCATGCACTTCTTCATCACTCAGCCTCTCCACCTTCACCTGCACATCATCTTCTTCCTCCTCCTCTACCCCTGCCGCACCCCCAACCCCCAGGCTGCGCGGGCCCTCACAGGCGAGATACTCCACCAGTGCCCGTCCACTAGAGTCCTGCCCCGACGCTCCGGATGCTTCCAGGAGACCTTCAGGTAGTTTTGACTTCTCTGGCGTAAACCGCCGGTCTACACCAAAGGGGTATGACCAGGAGAAGGCCAGAGATGGTTCCAGAGCCTGCGCTGAACTCTCTGGGAAGGAGGAAGAGGAGGGAGAGGGGTTGGGGACTTGTGGAGAGGTAGAGGATGCTGGTTGTGGGCTCGCAAAGCCTTTGCGCTTGCGCCTAGATTCGCGGCACACAGGGATGGGCCGCTCCGGTACACTGCACTCGGATGAGACCGGAGACGGTGAGAGGGCATCTACAGGGGCGAGGGTGCAGCTCGCATGGCCTTCAGGTGGCTCTTGGGGCCTGTGTAAACCAGGGGGCAGGGTGCTACCAGGGCCTCCTGCTCCCGAGGATGCAGAGTTCCACAGGATACTGGACTTCATGAACTCAGAGCAAGTGTTGGCTACAGCAAACATCTGCATGTAGCTAGCCGCCGCGAGTACATCGATTATATTCTCCGTACTAATGGACAGGGTGGACGTGTAGGCATATTCCAGAAGAGGGGCGAAACCAGCGACAGTCACGTGTTGAAGATCCAGCACATGTTTGTTATCTTCACCTACAATCACAGTGTCTTCTTCAGCCGGCTTCCCAGACAGCTTCGCTCGAAGGAAGTCACTACAGCAGGCTAGTACTACTTTGTGGGCTGAGAACAGCTGGCCCTGTACACGAATGGTAACGTCACAGAAGTGGCCCTCACTGCGCAGGGTGTTAAGCTTATCCAAAAGCTCCTGGCTGTGGCTGGAAGAGTTGTGAGTGAAGGTTTTCACACCCATCCTTCACAGTAGGACGTCTGGGCTGTCTGGACATAATAAGATACATTAGTTTCACAAAATGGCTAACATTTATATGCAAACTACAACAGGTTTTTGAAGTAATCAAAGTGTAATTGAATATTTGAAGTAGGGATGTAAGTTTGCAGGAATATACATAATTGACTGTCATTAAAGTATCATTAAAAACATGAAGAGAACTCCAAATACCATGCACACATAGCCTATTTTTAAATTATAATTTAATATAATATTTACTATAAATTTAAATAATATTATATTTTATATATTTTAAATAAATGTTAAATACATATTGCATCATTACAGAATACATAAAGTTGATTTAATGAAAATAGATATGCTTAAAAATAAAATTATTTATGTTATTATTCTAAAAAAAAATCACCTAAAAGTTCTCCCAAGTAATAGTTTATCAATCTCACTGTCACTCGCAAGGAATATTCTTCCTCACTGCTGATCTAGCAGAGCTAGATATACAGACAGAAGACACAAGGCTTTACACCTTCAGCACTTTTTCATTTCCAGTGGTCCTTATGACACAAAGCACAAGCACATACTTAGAATGATTCAGAGCTAAAGAATCCTGATTTTGTAACTTTTCCAAGCCCAAATAAACTCCCTCAAATAACATCTGCCGAAAATTGGTTTAGAATTGCTTGGATCCAACTGACAGCTAACAGAGTGATGGCAGATATGTCTAAACTACACAGATGTCCAAATGAGTCTGTCTCAGTTTAGAGAGAAAAAGTTCATCTTTGGTCCTTGACTCACAATGTTAAACATTTACAACTGCAGTGTCTAATCAAACAAGGAGATGAAGTAAGCTGAGAATCTAAGAAATTCACTTAATTCTTAGAAAGATTATACTTTGAGTTCTTAGAACGGTAAGCTGCATTCCACACAGTGACAGAGACTTTACAAGATTTTTGGGACAAATGAAAGCGTAGAGCTATAAAATAGCCATACAAAAAAAAAACCTTTGCCTCTGCAGATTTCTGATTTATTGCTCCAGCAGTAACTGGACGCCACGGTTGAAATACTGATAAAAACCCTACCACCGCTTTTAAAGGTGTCAATGCTCTAAGCCAGGTTTTTTTTTAAACTGTGGTCTAGGTACCCACACCAGTTATTGGAGGGCTGTGAAAAATTTGAAGAACAAAAAAAAAGGTTGCTTTTAACAATGTTCAATGTGGTAACTTATAAATTAAAAGTAAAAATTAGAATTCATGAAATCAGATTATTTTAAAGGTTTACAGACTACATCTAACATTATAATATATATAAAAAAATGAGTTAAAAATATATACATTTTCAACAAACAAACTTATGGAAGTCCATTTCTTTGCCAAAGCAATGGCGCGAAACACAACTGTTATGTTATTATGAGAAGTTTAATCGGTTCATTATGAAACTGGCAGGACAGATTCTCTAGTTAATGAATGGGAAACATTGAATTATTAATTAGTATCTAATATTTTTTTATTATTATTTATGACAATTCCCCAACTATTTAAATAATAATAAACGAGTCACACAGTATAAAATTGTATACATGAAAAAACAAAGCAACCGTTCGAAGGCATCACTTGCACCAATATTCTTTCTTTCAAAGTTAATATCTCTGTGTTCCCCAGAAGAAAATGAGTCGTAGTGGTTTGGGAAAACATGAGGGTGAATATGAGACAATTTTAATTTTGTGGTGAAGGCCTCCCAAAACAAATATAAAGATGCCAGTTTCGAAATGTATAACTATTAAAAGTTAAATTATCTGTGGATTGTCCATGTAAAAATATTTTAGCTCAGGGAAAATGTAGCAAAAGTAGATACACTGAAATCTTAGTCAATATAAAATGCAGAATTTCAGACATAATTCATCCATAAGTAATGAATGGAGAGGAAGTTGCAGGAGACAATGACATCTTGTTGATGGCTGTTAAACTTGTCCTCGGGGAACGTTAAAGGGGCGTGGCTTTACACACGAGTTGCTTTTGTTTGAGAAACAAATCACAAGCATGCATTCTATAGTAGCCGTGACAATATCATTCACAACCCCCATACCAAAGGTTTAGATTCACGCATTTAGTGCACACTTAATTCCTGATCCCCAAAAGCTGCGTATTTTGACAGGTTGAATGTGGCCTGCTATTGTGCAGTGTGTAAAGTAAATTAGAGAGTAAGGTTACAATGTATATATGAAAAATCCAAGAGTTAACAATGAGACATTACCAGAAACGTGTGCAGAAAATATACTCAAGAAGAATAGTAAAACTTGTGCTTTACCGTTTACAGCCAAAAAAACAACGTCCAGCTAACCTGCAGCATTCATTGGCTAGCTCGCTAATCTCTGACGAATACTACAACAGTGTCGTCAGTGTCAACACAGTGTACAAAACATTACTCGAGTTGGATGAATGTCTTTCAAGCTCACCGGTAACAAAGAAGAACGGTCGAATCCGGTGAAATGTTATACAACTATGAGCGCATGAATGTGAGCCAGCAGCGAGCTAACTAGCTGCTAGCATTCTGACACTTGCACAGAAGTACTGTCGCTTGTTGAAATCAGAGTCACATCCCGATAAATCACGAAGTCGAGGGCCCCCCGTTTGTATTAAAGGGCAAAGTCATACAGAAAGAAGCCCGCTCAAAATTGCATTATGTATAAAATGCATTGGTATCTCCTCTGACAGGGTTGAGGCTGATGTTTACATACTGTATCCCAGAATGCTTTTCACGGGGCTTGTGCGACTGACCTTTCATTTTTAGTGATGACCTCAAAAGCGCTGTGATGACGCAGTAACACAAAATAAAAGCATGATTTTAATTTTTGTAAACCATTTGTGGAGTATTTAAGAGTTTCGTTTCAGACTACAGCATTATATGTTACTGGTTCTAGAAAGCTCTCCTGTCAAGTGTTGTCTATGTCCTTCTTCTTCTTTTTAAGAAAAAAGTCAACACTGACTGATTGTTGATTTATGTTACTTGTGGCAAGGTACTAGTCTGTTCTTATTTAAATACGATTTAATTAAAGTAGAAAACTTACCTTCCTCCCTGACAAAACCAACTGAAATAACCAAACTGCACACAGCCTCTAACACAGAGTCCTTATAGTTTACTACATTTGCATCTTCTCTGAGTTTTATATTGGTTCTCTGAAGTTTAATCTTAGTTCCTAGCCTTTTATTAGTATGGACATACAACTTTCCATGTTTTATGTATGTATACAGCTTTTTTGTTCATGATTTGTACAATTAAGTAACATTGTCTCTATAATTGACTCTTCAATGTGTTGATGTGGAAGCCTTACAAATGAATCAGGAACAATTTTATTGTAGACATATTTAATTGATTTAAATTCATACATCAATCATGTATAAGACAGACAGCAGCATCAAGGAAAAACATTAGGTGTTGAAGGTAGAAAAAATAAATAGTTTGTAAAAGGAAGCTATAACAATAGCATTGTGCAGACCTTCATTGAAGGGATAGAATGCTTTAGTTTCAAATATGCACCATTCAAAAACTTGCATACTTTTGACTCAAACGGAATGCAAATCTTTTCTCTCATTTTTCTTTACAGGTCCTATTCAGTTAAATTATAGGCAAGGTAATTTTGCAATTACATATCAAATTTAATCAAATTTTACCACATGTGAAAAAACTCTTACACTTATTGAAAAATATCAGTGTTCTTCTGGTTAAAGGGCAATTTTCAGAAAAATCAGGCTTGTTTACTCAGTAGTACTACTGCGTTTAAACAAACACTTGACCTATTGTAGTCACATTACATACATACACAATAATTTGAATGTTATATATATATATATATATATATATATATAAATGTTCAAATTATTTTTCTCTTCATTCTTATGATGGGTGTGAGGGTGATGTACGTTAAATGTATTTATACAGTGTCAACTAAAGCTTGGAAGAGTAAAGACAAATAAACCTAATAGATTGCAAAAAATGCATGCAATCTCAAAGTGTCTTTCACAGGAAATGTATTTTCATTTTCTTTTCTTTTCGGTAATAATTGCAATTATCTTGAGGGCACATGTGTGTCCAATAATATACAGTAATTATCCACTTCTAAATGAACATTAAGCAATAAATTATTTTCTCCTGTAAACTCACATATGCCAGTATCGATTATATTATATGATCCCCTTTTAAGTAATGTGCATCAGTGGATGCAATTTTTTTTTTTTACATTTAAGGCACGCTTTGCAGTCTTTACACTGTTGCTGTCAGACCGGGGTAGCTTATTGGCTAATGGCTGAATAACAATGTAAGTGGCTGAATAACAAAATAACAGTATGTGAGAGAAGGCAGTTCCACTTTGATTCTACATTACAAACTAAAATCATTCATCCAAATTAACAGTCGTAACCAGGTAACATTTTAAAAGTAAAATTAGCATATTTGTATCTATTCCAACAGCTCTTATCTGTTGTTCAAATACAGCTATTATGTGGCCAGTAAAGGACTGTACTTCCAAATACTGTTTTTTTCCAGTGTTGTAATATGAAAAATCTGAAAGCCTTCATGGGTAATACCAGTATTAAAAGTAGTAGATATCATTACAAAACAGACTCAATGCTACAAAGCTGGCAATTAAAATAAATGTGTGAAATCAATTTGTCTAGCATGTATGAAGAGTTTCATATGTGGAGTAAACTATATTGCATTATGGAGGTATCTGACAGATGTTTGAATAACATTTCAGCAGGTTTGTTCAAAGGTTTTGCTGTTTTCAAAAGGATTCCTCTCTAAACAATTGTGAACATTATGAAGCTTGTATTGACTGAGGTAGATCTCCGTGGGAGGTTACCTTTGTGGTTAAAATTAAACAAAATAAGACAGAGAATTAGATTAAACCATGATATAGGTAATAATTCATAACAAATGCCCTTGTTATGTCTAAGAGCTCCTTTGATTGCTTGTGAAGCTTGGTAGGGCTTTCTTAGTTCCTACAGACACAACGCATCCCACCACCTCCTCATTCTCTAACACTGTTTACTGTCAGCTTTAGCAGTCCTGGTAAAAACATTCTCCTACAACAACCTCTGGCCTCTTATCTGGGTTGCACTTCTCATGCCCTAGAACCTTGCCCATGTAGTCCATGCAGACTACGGTACGGTGGCGCTCTCCGGGTCCGCAAGTCCGTGAGCATGCTGACCACGGCCCCATTTGCCAAATGGGACAGGGCAGATCCCCGCAGGGCCGGATGTCTGCCGGTCGCAGGTCGGCATCGCAGAAGTAAGACAGGGATCCCTGCCCATCTCTACACTCAACGCTTCTCCTAGACCATCCAGCACCACAGCTCTTGGAGCACTCAGACCACTCACCTAAGACCCAGTCAGCTCCACCAAAAGGCAAGATAACATGTGCCGAAATCCTGCTCTCTGTGCCAGGTTTGCTAAAAGGCACATCCCTCGGCAAAAAGAAAGTATACTTTATCCTAGGTGGTGAGGTGTCCCCAGCAGTGGACAGCAGCTGGACAGTGATGGGCTCCCGAAGTGTGTGAAAGCTGAGTAGTCGCTCTAGGGTGGTGGAAGAGCCACTGTAGCGAAGCATGGCACCAGGCACTGGGATATCCTGCTCTGCCATAGACACTGAGAAATTCCCATTCAGGATGTAGGTTCCGCCTTCTGCCTTTACCGCCAAGTAGTTACCATCGTGTGCGATGCCTCGATGGCTGCGTTGCTTTATGTCAATATTTGTAGCCCCAGCCGGGATGGTAACAATATCAATGTAGCCAATACTGTGGAGATATTGTAAACAAACAGTATATCATAAACTAGGATGATATGCATGATATATCCGTACCATATTGGTTACTGGTTGACATTACACTCTTAAAAATAAAGGTTCTTTATTCGCATCTATTGAAAACTTTTAACATCCATGGAAGCTTCCCACTGCACAAAAGGTTCTTGATAGTGGAAAAAAGGTTCTTTAGATTATTAAAATTTTCTTTACTCAAAGTGTCACGGTTATGGTAAATTATTTTTATATTCTGTTTTGTTTCCTTCAGTTCCTGTTTAGTTTTGGATTCCTTGTTTACTGTTTATATCTCAATTAGTTCTTATGGTTACATATGATTTCCACCTGTCTGTCATTATGTTTGCCTGTTATTTACACTCCCTGTTATGTTCAGTTTACTTGTCAGTTCTCGTGCTTAATTTACGTGTTTAGTTTCCTATATTCTCTCAAGTGTTCTCCTGTGTTATTCTCCATGTTCAATGAAGACTTTTTTGTTATCTCTGCGGCCTGCATTTTGGAGTACTATACAACGTTACAATAAGACAAAAATGTATGTCTATTTTTCATTCTATACATTATAATGTTGTGATACCTAATTCACTTGTAGCACTGATTTTAGTGTTTTATTTTTCATTTATTTAGACAAAATAGTGTAGAATTTTAATATTGCTCATACAGTAACATGAAATTATTTTTGGATAGAATATTAATTTCAGTGCATCCTTATCAAAAACAAAATATGCTCAGTTATATCAACAGCTCACTCTGTCCTTTCCCAGAGTTTATTTTACAGTTTTCTAACATTTTAATAATGCTTAAATATACTTTTTTCTTTTTTTTTTTACTTACGTAGCTTTGTTTAGTGAGCCACTTATTTTCCTACAGGTCGTACTGTTGCCTCCGCAGATACCACACTTATCCAGCTTTTCATTTGAGCCTATGACCTGGTCACAACCGGCTTTTATGCACTGGCCCTGAACACAGATAGATGTGGTGTCTGGCCCGCAGGTGGTGCCATCCACAACCTGCCCAGAACATATAAAAGATATGCATTAGAATAGACAGAAACACTAAACAAATGCTTAAAGAAACAATGTGCATTTATATTGCAGTGGCAGGCTAAGTGCTAAGTTCTGTGTATTCTTTTCTCACATAATGGCTATTCCATGTAAAGTGGAATGGCCAAAACTCTGGGCTGATGACGCAAAACCAACTACATTTCAGCTGTATCTGAAATATCAGTTACAGAGGTGCACTCAAGAGCTTAAGGAAGTAGCTGGACTGTAGGATTCGGGTGCTCAGGTTTCACATTTTACAACAAGGAAAATATTTCATGCATGAGAGTTTAGTGGGAGTGTAAAGATATCAATGGGCCTGTGGCAAGAGGGAAGTCTAAGAAAGAGATCATCTGACATCTTAGTAAAGCTTTAGAGCAGGCAGTTACACAGAAGAGACTAACATTTATTTCACATATTTTCATTATTGCTGATCAAATTAGATTAAAAAGAAAGCGTTTTCAACGGATCTGCACCTTGGCTTCAAAAACTTTGAATTCATTGCTCCATCTGGCTCGGCAGACGAGTTTGCAGCGGTCACGTGGAGAGACACCAGAATATTTGGGGATCCACTGCTTTATGTTCCCTTGAATGTCCAAGTAACGATCACTGTTATGCTTCTCACACTGCTCCTCTCTGAAGCTTTTGCCTGTGAATAAAAAATAAAAGTCACTGGTGCACCACTAAGAATAATGCGATCATTACAAATGCATGGGTTTTTGACCTCTTGACTTCATTCATGTGACATTATGCTACCCAAAGAGGTTTATTTATAAAATGTTACCATGGTCTTCTAGGCAAGTCTGAGTATTGCAGGACTGGTATTTGACCCTCTGTCCCACACAGTACGATCCCCCATTCTGTGGCACTGGAGCAGTGCACTCACGGTGAGAAAACTCCACACCCCCACCACATGTCCGTGAGCACGGCCCCCAAGGGCCCCACTCTCCCCAACCACCATTTACTGGCACCTGGAGGACAAATAGAGGCTTTTTATTCATTTCACTGTAATATGTTGCACCTAGTAGAAAATAATCCAAAAGAACACAGTAAAATACAAAAATACAGTAAATTTGTTTTCTTTTATAATACATTTTAAAATGTAATTTATTACTTTGATGGCAAAGCTAAATTTTCAGCAGCCTTTACTCCAAATTCAGTGTCACATGATCCTACAGAAATCATTACTGTATATGCATATTATATTAATATGCTGATTTTATGCTCAAGAAACATTTCTTATTATTATCAATGTTGACAACAGCTGTGCTGCCTAATATTTTTGTGGAAATCGTGATGCATTTTTTTCAGGATTATTTGATGAATAGTGTGTTCAAAAGAACAGCATTTATTTGAAACAGAAATCTAACAGTTACATTATAAATGCCTTTACTGTCATTTTTGATCAATTTAATGTGTCCTTGATGAATAAAAGTATAAATTTCTTAAAACAGTGAAACAAAATTATATAAATAAATAGTAGAAAGCAATTATTATTATATAATTATATTAGTTTTTTATTTCATTTTATTATACACTGTATGTAAAATCACTATATTTGTTCTATGTAAACATTTATAAACTTCAAATATCTCTATAACTCTATAACTGTATTATCTGAGTCAATCACAGTGCTCATCTTGACCCCTGATGTAACCTTGCAAAGTCCTAAACATCACTTCCAGTAAGCGTAGTGCTGACAGAATGTGAGCATACCACACTGCATTTCTGTCAGGGTTTTTTATGAGTTGGCTGAAGGATGCCTTCTCACAGCCAGGCCGTCTGGGATCACAAGTTTTTTTTTACGTTTTTTTTTTTACACTACACCAAATATAATCACACTTTTTTAAGAGGCTTTGCTGAATACATGCATCTGAAAATGGAAGGCTCAAAAATAATTGAGTTTTTTAAAGGCTCCCTCTATATAAACTCTCTTTCTGGCATTTAGAAGCTGGATTTAAAGTAGATTGATTATTTTAAGCTGCTCAGAGACAGGGCCTGGTTGGGATCCAAGAGGAGGAATACGTTTTATTTATGAGTCTGACTCTTTCTTTTTCAAACATGTAAACAGTATGGTGAAAATAATGTGTCATCTTTGATGTCAAAGGAAGGGGAATACGTAAACGTTTTGAATAATCAAAAGAGAAAATTGGGACAGTATGTGCTAATGTTTACAATTTTTAAAAGGGAGTATAGGGTGATGCACAAGGGCCCATAAGCAAGGCGTCACCTAAAATGTCAGATATTTTTTAATAGCGGTGCCCATAAATCTGTACAGAGGTGTTTCCAGTCGTCGTCCCCCCCGCACTTTAGATGCATACGTGCTGACAGGTGAAGTGTGATAAAACTGGATGACGCACATACACATCCAGGCCATGCATACCTTCCCCTCTCCCGCCTCCTCCAGTGCACTCGACACACATAAACCCTCACGACATCGCCTGTCCTCCCCACAGGGAGTACCGTCGGCCCAGGGGAGGGTTCCATTCCGGGTAGTGCACTGTCTCTTTCCTTCCTCTTGACACCACAGCTGTGCACATGCGTGCTCTTTAGGAGCATTAGGACACTGGATGTATTTGTCCCCGAACGTCTGCTGGCACTGACGTTGTAGACCAAACGTATGGCCGGGGAGCTCAGCGGGTAAAGGGATGGTCATCTCAGGTGGATCCAGCAAACAGTCACCTGAGGAATACATATGCAGGGTCTTATTCAGCTATATGAATTTAGAGATATTCAACTTCTAGCTCCTGTAATGATGCTTATGAGGTGGTTTGGACTGTTTTCTTTAAGCCTGTTGCCATTGACCGAGTGTTTACTTCAAATAAAACAATCTCTTACATTCAGCGAGTCTAAAACAGGTGTGCACCTTAGCTTGAGGGAACTATTTTCATAGCAGAGAGATCTCACTGTACCTCCTCTAATCCCAATGTGCGTAAGACCTAATAGTCTCCCATCTGGAGATTTCCATTATGTAACCTATTATTGTGGAGTTAGCTCACTCTAGAACAAAAAATCGAATCAGTAACAAAAGAAAGTATAATTTTACTATAAGGAATGTCTATACCCTGAGTCCTTCCTAAACATAGTTTTATCCATATGGATAAAGATATGGAGACAGTATAACACCATGAAACAATAATGCAGACTTCTTGACTCCCTTTGTGTTTTTCCAAGACTGATACTGTGAAATCTAATTAGGCTTAAAGTATTGAGGACACATTAAGAATTTGGACAAGTTTCAATACAGCTTTGCACACCTAAATGAATGTTATGAATGCTTAGTAATGAAAGGCTTTTGTTTAAACGGATACAGGCATAACAACAATAGAAAATAACAGCCTTGAAGTCGAATCAGTTCATAGTCTACCTGTGGCAACAGTACGACCGGTAAAGACGGCATGTGCTTGGCTACGCATAGGGTTTCTGTGAGGGAAAACAGTTGTTAAACCTGGAATGTGTGAGTCACTGAAGATGAGTCAATGGAAGACTGGGAACGAGAGCGTGTAGACTGAGATATCGGCGGAGATAAATCAAAAACTGGAGAAAATATGTCTACCGTATTTCCTGAGCTGTCACTTTTCTTATCTGAGCTCATCTTTATTGTGAATTGTTCTATTTAATTTGAACAACAGTTAACTCCAGGTATGCCTATAGGCAGTCTGGACATATCCCCTCGGTGTGTCAGAAATCTAAAGTCCCTTTTGAAAGATCTTTTACTTCATGAAGTTACATCACAACTTCACAGCTTCATAGATAGGAAACTAACATTCAAAAGTTTGGGGTCAGATTATTTGAAAGTGATACTTTTATTCAGCAAGGGCATATTAAATTGATCAAAAGTGACAGTAAATACATTTATAAAGTTCCAAAAGTTTTCTACTGTTCTTTTCAACTCTCTATTCATCAAAGAATCCTGAAAATATCAGTGTTTACACCAAAATATTATGCCTCACAACGGCTTTCAACGTTGATAATAAGGAATTTTTCTTGAGTATTAAAGGTAGTGTAGGCTAATTCGGAGAGGCTAGCAAGATCCCACCCTCCCCATTTAGAGCGCTCTCCAAAGCCACATCTCCTTCAAAACACATGAACACACACAGCGCCTGCAAAGCGTCAGGAGATGGTGTTAAATTACCTCATCTCTCAAAGCACATAACATTACAATAATAATGAACGTAAACAACTTACAGAGCTCTTACTTCTACCACCTGACTGCAGCAGATTCATTTCGTTGTTGATAGTGTTGACATAGAAACGCAAAAATCCGAGTCTGAGGATGTGAACAGCTGCAGGTAGAACGTCAAGGGTTGCCATCTCCTAATTACGGTTTCAACATGGCGTGAACGTAGCATAAGTGCGTTGTTTTGGTTCAGGAGGAACTGTAAAAGGTGGCTGCTGTTTGTTTGTGGCACTCAGTGACTGTCCACAACTCTGCATAGCCTTGCGGAACGCACTGATTACGTGTGATGTCTGCGCGGAAATTTTTTTTGGTCCTGAGACTTAGACAGAAGATATGTACTTTTTTTTAAATTTAGACCACTTCCATTATTGATTGCTCTCAGGATGAAGAAAGTTTAACCAGTATAACAAAAAGTGTTTATAAAAAATCACCTACCCTACCTTTAAATCAGCATTATAAGAATGATTTCATCATGGATCAATGGCTGTTGAAAATTCAGCTTTGCCATCACAATAACATTTTAAAATATGTTAAAATAGAAAACAGTGATTTAAAATTGTATTACTATTTCACTATATTACTGTTTTACTGTATTTTTGATCAAACAAATACAGCCTGGGTGAGCATAAGAAACATTAAAAATCAGGGGTCTTACAGATCCCAAACTTTTGAACAGTATTGTATATATTCATACAAAGCATGAGTAGATGAAGTGAGTAAGAGTGAGCTTGCTCTGCAAATACTGTTAGTTTTGACACTCTCAGCAAAATTACACAGTGTGGTCCAACCAGCCCATTATTAGTGGTTAGGGAGTAAGTTCAGACAGAAGAGGCATTTAAACAAGAAACGTGCAAAACACTGGAAGAAAGTAAATTCATAAAACGCAGGCATCTACATTATAGAGATTTTTCACCGCACATTAAGATCAAAATTATACAGTAGATTCTCTGTGACATGTTTCCATTAACTTTAGAATGACAGATTTACAATTTAAGCCAAATGTCTCAAAAACTTCACTGAATGTTATTGTATTTTTTCCCCTCTGGGTCTCTGGGAAATATGCACCATTATGTTCTATGGCCAAAACCAAACAAAAACTTAAAACCTAATGTTAACCGAGAGAAAACAGCGGTTAATAAAAGATACACTCAGAAAGACAAGAGAAAAACAAATGGTACTGCTTTTCTGTGAGTACTTTTTCACTGACAAGAAGAAGGGAAATGATTAAAACAGTATCCTGACAAACAGAGAAGGATCATACCGTGGCCATTGTCGAAGAACTCTGTGATGTATAGAGCACTACATGGAGACCAGGGAAGAGTTTTGTTGAGGTGAATGAAGAAAGGAGCCATCATATGATGTCCATTGAGATGCCCAAACCATTTCTCACAATTTCTTGAATCATCATGTGGCATACTGAGTACATGGCCTGAAAAAAGGAGAGGAAAACAAAAAGATGTACATGTACAGTGTAATAACTTTCACACATTGCTGAGCTCCTCAATATGACTGTGCTCTATATGTCTTTCATTGATGTTCATCACTGCTGCTCACTGTGTAGTTTTTTACTTTTCTAGAGGGTGTCACTTACAATCAAACATTTAAAGAGACAACAATACTGCAGCTACTACTGAAACTTGGTGCTTAATAATTGAACGTAAATGTCTGTAATGTAAGTCCATAAATGTACATGTATTTTGAACACCTATTTGTGTGTGCATACTCTGTATGGGTTGTTTAAGCTCACTCCTGAAAATATGATTCCAGAAAATAGCACAGATGGAATATAAGAACTTGTCCTTGGACGGACTGACAACTCGATATAGAAATAGAAATCGGCAATATAGTGACTTCTAAAGCCACTTCAATATGTAAGTATATTCAATAATTTACTAGTCTACTACAATAATACAATGTCTTTGAATGATCTTAATTTTGTCTCTAAAAATATTGACATGTGATTCAGCATTTTAGAACCAAATTCTAACTTTAATCACTTTAAATTCAATTAAAATTTGAAATCGTTCTACAGCCCTAATATTCACACAAAGCTCTCAGTGTACTTTAGCTGCTGAAAACAGCTGGTTTACATCAATTAATGACTAAGTCTGGAACACATGCTCTTGTCCAGACAGTCAGTTAGGGTGAGATGTCCAACTATAGACATGGAGTCTGTTCATGTGTGTGAACATACCGAGTTCATGTGACACAGTAAATGCTGCCTGAAGGCCATTGTCCTCTATAACTGAGCAGCTTCTTTTGGGGTCACACATAGTGCCAACATCAGCTACACCCAGAGTGTCACAATCCTTATATCCACAAATATCCTGAGGTCAAAAAGAGAGAGAGACAAGTGGGCAAATGAGAAAGAGAGATGTGAGACAAAAAAAAAAAAAAAAGAAAAGCGAGAGGAGAGGATAGGAGAGGAGAGTAGAGGGGGACACATCTGAGACACTGATATCCAGCCATCGCTCCATTAGTTCCAGACAGCCTTTTTTCCCCCAAGCAGGCTCTTGCCAGCAAAACATATTTGTCAGTGTTTCCATCGTAAAATGAAGCAAATACATGGCAGACTGCGTACTAGAAAAAAAAGGGGGGGGGGGGAATTAACTGTGAGATAGCTGGACCACACAGCACAGGCAGACCAATAGGTCTGTCCAGCACTTCCCTGTCAGACAAGGATAACCTTGACTGTGAAAGACGTCTCAGTGAAGCCATGTGAGACGACCAGAGACACACAGGCCTCCTCCACTAAATAAAAACCACCTGTTTCTCCATCTAGCCACAGAAGGGCCGAGACCTCCATGAGTTCTGTTGTATTGCTCTCAGCTGGATGTCCAGCCAAATTTTTGTTTCTCCTACATCTATTTTATGCTGTGCTAACCCTCTGGATTTGGCAGTACTACAATCTCATGTGTGCTGTCTTGAAGATTGAACAAGGGGCCCCCTGTTGAGCATTGTGATCATGACCCTGTCATTGCCTCAATGAAATGATGTCTTGTTTTGGAAAAGTGCTAGCCAAGTGAGTTAATCAAAAGCTGTAAAATGTGTGTGGACTGAAAATGTTGGGGAGAAAGTTGCCATCTTTCCTGATGAAAAAATTACTTAACCTACATATTTCTGCTTTTAAAAGTAAATCTGCTATTACACGTCCAGTTGTTTCATAACTTTTTTTGATTGCAACCATTGTAGGATACTGACATTGGTGCACAAGATGATGAGATCTCAATTACTGTTGCCGTTCGATTCAAATTTGGATTATTTTGTTATGGAAAAAAAATGCTTTGTGTTTCTCACCTCTCTAGTGAACAAGATGGCAGTATCATAGTGTTCAGGATGCCTCTGGCTGCCTGGGTTGAAATGTTGTTGCCACATGCAGAAGTTTCGCAGGGCAACACCGCCATTGTTTGAAAGCTCAGGTCCCACCTCCTCATCCTCAACAACGACCATCTTTACTACCACCAGACTAACAGCATTTTTCAGACTTGGATGTGCATAGATCTGAGCTGCCATGGACATCACCGCCAGGAGATAGTGCTGTAGAAATAAAGAGAGAGAATATAAATTTAGTAATGAAACAAAAATGGTCTGTGGATACACTGCATAAACAAATCTCAAAGATACTTAAAAAAATACACCCCAGTACCAACAATATCTCTTGGCATTAAAATTAGATGATTGTCTGATCGACTGTTTTCAGTTTCATTCTTTAGGAGACTATGACTTGATAAAAGTTTTAAAAACAGGCATAAGTTTCCATGTTAGACATATTAATGCAGATGATACACAAACATCACAGTAGACTTAATAAAGACTTCATTAAACTTGACACTACATTTTGGGGGAGAAAATAAAGGGGTAGCAAAAATCTGAAGGTTTGTGGGCCCAAAATATTTAAAAAATTGTTCTTCTTTATATCAATAATATGGGACAAAAATAACTCCTGTCTGTCCTTCTTTTCCAGATGGTCCTTTCACCCCCCTCTGTATTTCTGATTCACAGACTAGTTTCATATTTTGCTACAATCAGTATAACCAACCCCACAGCCACCCTCAAACCACAAGTTTGAGTGGTTTGCCTGATTTATGTTACTTTTCAATTCTAAACCATAGACCATTTAGAGCTACATCGTTTTAGAAATTGTACTTCAATCGACTTGTGAATACAGCTGAAAATTATGTTTTAATAACAAAGTTCGGGAGGAACACGTTCAAATGATCTACCCAATCAGCACAAGAGGAACTCTTTACTGATTGTATTATTATCTGATTATTTGTACGTGTGAATTTTACATAAGAATAAAGACTGCAAAGGAAATGTGTCCCTGAATGATAGTTTTACCCTGAAATCCTTGATAATGTGAAACAGCACATATGACAGCTGTTTTGAGTGCACTCATATTTAGTTAGTGGCACATCAGCTATAATGGATAAACACATTCCCTACTTTCAGTGTTTACTTCAGTACAGACCTTGAGGGTAACAGTGTGTGTTACAAAATGTGTTTTTCATATAGTTTTATAAGAATTTAATATCCAAAAACTTGCATCTTGGACAAACACGAACAGTTAGTTTGCAAAAAAAAAAAATGTTTAAACTCGCTCCAAAAGACGCCATCAATCAGTGATGTAGAGGA
This sequence comes from Leuciscus leuciscus, assembly GCF_965113295.1. NCBI lineage: Eukaryota > Metazoa > Chordata > Actinopteri > Cypriniformes > Leuciscidae > Leuciscus > Leuciscus leuciscus. Next base: position 35,057,390 of record NC_138729.1, on the reverse strand, counting down.
CGGGAACGCGATTTCTACCAAGGGAGGGTCACGGAGTTGCGGTTCGGGGAACCCGCGGATTTGAACCACTGCCCGGTTCACATTTCTCCAAGAAACGCAAGTTGGGCTCACTGCAGAGCCAAATGACGTCCAGCACCACCTCTCTGGACGTCACGGGCTGAGCTTGACCTAGTCTAGCTCCACCTCTATGCAACATGCAGACTGAAACCCGCACTATGCAGGTAGAGCGGAGTGACAGATTTCGCTCAGAGAGTTCTGAAACGCCAATCTACTCCGGGTTTTCTATTTCAATGAAAGAAACCCCGCTGCGAGCGACCATGGAGAGAAAGAAGACACGTTTTCAGTTTCCAAAACACATCCCTTGGTACAGGCAAAATTATGCTAATCCGCTACATTTCACTAGAGAAACCATGCCTCGACTTTCAAAAAGCCTGTTCTTCGCTCCAGGATCCTTGCTCCCTATAACTACACTGCAGTAGGCTATATTGACCGAAAATGTCATCAGAAGTGTAGCCTACACTTTCGTGAGACCTGCACATGCTCAGAGATGTAGCCCTACCCTTACAAAAAATAACAATGGTTTTATTGCAAAAAAAAAGAAAAAAAAAAAAGAAAAGAAAAAAAAGAAAGAAAAAAGAAACCTTGGTTATCGTAGTTCCACCATGGTAACCACAAATTAAGCACGGTTTTGCTACACTAAATATACCTACTGTTGTAGGCTATCCTAAATGGTAATCAATCCGTAAAAAATAAAAAAAAATAAAAAAAACCTGGTTAGCCTACACACGTTTACTATAATAAAACCATGGTTAATTTTCGTAAGGGTATTAAATGTCACCTGGAAAACTTATTAAAGGCGGGTGCAAATAAGTTACAGTTAAAAGTATTTCTACAAATATTCTATAGATAGGCATGCTATAAATATTGCAGTCACAGTTTTCCGCATTGCTACGGACAATAATTGGGGTACATTATTTAAAGATATTAGCTTGTAAAACGCAATAATAATAATAATAATAATAATAATTAAGGTGTGTGTGTGAGAGAGAGAGAGAGAGAATGCTACCTTCCGTGAAAGCTGAACTGTAGCTACATTGTGTAGCCTACAATGAATTAGTTGACTGAAACGTTGTTTATGCAACTGAGGGGCAGATCTAATAGCCTATTAACCACTGCTAAATTTGTAAATTAAAAATGTTAAATGAGCAATTTGCGATAAAAGATACAGTTTACTAACCTTTATCTCATCTCCATAGAAACGTGTCATTGAAGCGTCGGCCACTAGCAGGGTCTCGATGTATCTCGCAGCAGACACAAATCTTTTTGCGCGTCTCATTTTGCCGTCTTCGTCTTCACTGGAGTTCAGGTTGCTCTCTTTCACAAAACGGTCCACATTTATTTGATCAAAGACCATATTTGACGCTCCCCTGTGGTTGGAAAAGACTCGCCTTTTAACTACGTGCACCTGCGTAAAAGATTTCCCGGTGGTCTTGACACTTGCTTTAGGCTGAATATAGTACTCGTCCCCTTGCGTAATGAAAGTACCCTGGATGCCGTGACATAAACTAACAGCAACTACAGATTCCTTTTCGGAGTTGACCGATCCGGTGTAGAAACAGTCTCTGAGGTCCGCACCGCTGTCTCCGCGCTGGGTGGCACCCCTGAGAGAACCTCCGCTCCTAGAGGCGTCCAGAACCGCGGGGAGATTCTTCGCTTTAATGCGCTGGACGCTCAATGCTGGAGACACGAACTTGCTGTCCGGCGTCAGGTCAAGCACAAAAAGTTGGCTAAAGGCACTGATCTTAAAACGCGCTCTCTCTTCATTCCTAGAAAAAACACTTTTTCTGAATGCAAGGTTTATTGGCACAGTTTCCTCTTCCTCGTTTAGCTCACACAGAGCAAAGTGAGACATAAGATTTACTAAGAAAAATATATAACAAACTATTGTGGATACCATTTTAATAGTGAATTCGGAAATATTCAAAACTGTAGCCTATGTTGTAAAATAGGTAAGCGGCACTGCACGCACAGATAGTTATATTTTAAAACAAAGATGCAGATTAAGATAATGAAAAATCTATGAAAAACCTAATATAAATATTGACTTAATAAAATTTAAATTAGGCTAAGTCTCGAGAGTTCATACAAACAGTCTTATAAGATAATTCTCATCCGGCTAACTGTAAGCGAAGAATGTTCGCGTTGCTGGTATTTATACTGTCTTGTGCTTCTCCAGCGTACGCGGTTTATTTTTGATATTCATTCTCTCTCCTCCCCCTCATGCGCCAAAGCAAGAAAAAAAGAAAAAACACCCAGTTTGATCCAATGGGGCTACCGACACGCCCCCTTTTTCACTACAGCGGGTCTTACTTTCAGCTATTATTATAACAGCCGGCTGGAATGCTGCAGGACTCTCAAAGTATGTGTTGAGTGTCAACCATGTAGATGCTAGAGAGCGTGTTAAACCAGTGAAAATCTATGCTAGAGAGCGTCTTAAACCAGTGAACATCTTGGAAGTAACGCGGTGTACGCACGAGCAAGGTGACATCTGAATATCATGGCTAGGTGAACTATAAATCAAAATGAATGATTTTGAAAAGTTCCCAAATACGTTTTGGAGCGCATATCAGTTTGAAATATATATTACGTTATTTCAAATAATTAACGCAAAACCCCGAGCTTCTGTCTCTATCTGTGGCATTGATTTAGGCTAGTTAAATCCAGCATACTTTAAACTCATAAAACCTCTAAAAAAACAAAACAGAAAGACAAATCTTTAAAAAAAATGATCGGAGGAGGGACATCTAATAGGTTATTCACAACACACACAGCTAGAGTTTTTCATCGAGGTCTTCATTATCATAGCGCAGCGTAGGCTACAGTGGCTGATGTCAGGTTGATTTCAAAACCACCGCTAAGGGGCAATATTGTATCATTTGGAGCATAAAGTTGGAAACTGGAGGTAATAATTTAACAAGAGATCCTATGGCATCCTACGGTACAAAACATTGTCAGGTACTAAAAAACTAAATGTTTTGTGGTTGCTTGGAATGGAAAAAGGTTATTCTGAAATTATTGGTCGTAGTTTAAAGCTTTTTAATATTTACTAAACTGTGCTGAAATTATTTCACCACAAGATGTCGCTCTTACACCTGTACATAACTGAATGGGTCCACTGAACAAGTACTTCAAATTGACACTTTTTAGATTCAGCAGTCATGACAGATGCTGAATTCAGAACCGTATTTTAGCATAACTACCCTTAATATTTAATTTCTGCCAAAGAAAGATATGGTAAAAGTAGTACAATAGGCTAGTATACAAGAATGCGGTTCTGCAACTGATACAATTAAGAAATTTTACAATGCAGCTGTAAGGTAGGCCTATAATATGCATCCTAGTGATAGGAGTAGGCTACCTTTAAGGGTAGGCCTACTGCCCCACTGACAAGCTGTTGTACCCCTAATTTTCCGATTTGTAAAAAAAAAATTCTGCAGTGTATTATACCAAAATTATTTGGAAACGGTCAAGCACACAACAATTATGGAAAAATAATATAACAATTTAGATTTAGAATAGCCTATATTTAGAACTTTGCAGTACTATATATATATATATATATATATATATATATATATTTCTACAGTCCATGTGCTGTCCTCCCCTTGCGAACTTCATATCATAAGAAACTGTTTGGATGCTGTAAATGAAGTGGGAGGGAAACCCGGCTCTTGGAGCGCTGCAGGCTGATGATGCGAAAGCTCACACAGTCACAAGTAGTTGCAGGCTTAACCTTAAATCGAGAAGCATACACAGTGAGCGCACTCGAGCACCTCCCCAAAAACTTCTGATGACAAGCGCTAGATGTTTGCACATGACGCGCGCACATAAAGACGACAGATGAGTAGAGCCGCTTCAGTTTACAGGTACAAGAAAGGGATGGATCACAGACCGGCGGATTTCACACTTTATGGACGCGCAAAAGCAACATTTTAGTGCAACCGCATCCTGGAATATTGTTGCATCCACATCTCACTCTATCTCAATTTGCGCTTTATCAATCAATTTTCTCGCGCACAAACATGTTTTTGTTGCTAAGGTCAGTTCTTCTTGTTAACGTGTTCTATGCTCAATTGGGAAATGTGAATTCAATGCAGAGTCAGTTTTGCGTGCCCGTAAGACTGAATCATGTCAAGAACAGTTTAGTCGGTGCAGAAGACAACACGTTGGAGCAGAAAGTTGTATATAAAATAAGTGCATTTGAACAAGATTTTGTACTCGAATTACAGTCGGACTCCAGCTTCATTGCTCCCGGTTTCTCGACGCGCGCCGACCCAACTGCTCAAAATTCCGCGCACAGTGAAGATCTGAGCCGGTGTTTTTATGCCGGTGAGGTGAATTCTGATCCATATTCCTATGCAGCGCTCAGCTTGTGCAAGGGGCTGCAGGGCGCATTCGGTTACGATGGCTGGGAATATTTCGTCAAGCCGGCTTTTAACGACACCAGCCGGGAAAATGTGGATGCGCATGTCATCAGACGCAGATCTAACGCCAATATGAGTGGAAACTCAACGTCAAGGTGCGGCGTGGACAGCGATGTGACACACACCGTTGAGCAGTATTTGGCGAAGTTTAAGCACATGAAGGAACACATGAGTAACATCACCATGTCAGTTCTGAAAAACCGCTCGAAAAGATTCGTCTCCATTCCGCGTTATGTAGAGACATTAGTGGTGGCCGATGAATCGATGGCCAAATTCCACGGTGATGACCTCAAGCATTACGTGCTGACCTTAATGTCTGTGGCGGCTAAGCTTTACAAACACCCCACCATTCTCAACTCTATCAACATCGTGGTTGTCAAGTTTATGGTGATTAACGAGGAAGAGAAAGGACCCAAGGTTTCCGGGAACGCGGCGATGACCTTGCGTAATTTCTGCACCTGGCAGAAGAAGCTGAACAAAAACAATGACAAGCATGAGGAGTATTGGGATACGGCAATCCTATTCACAAAACAGGTAAGGGGTAATGCGCGTTTCGTCAATAGGGGGCAGTATGAGAATCAGTGAATATAATGATCCGGCTAATGTATCTTCTGGTAATTATATCAAGATGGCTTGCAACATGAAACAAAACTGAACACCACTCAGGCGGCTGCAATTTACTTACCCAATTTAGACATGATTTATGATAACACTGTAATCACATCTTTTAAGTCCAAATGTGCACTGCATAAGTATAAACATGGTGTTTTAATCATGCGTTGTTTAAAAAAAAAAAAAAAAAAAAAAAAAAAAATTTCTATTCTAGAATCTAAAATGTTTTTATTCCAACCTAAACATTTTTTTATATCTGAACACATATTGGTATACAAAGCTTTTTTAACTTTGAAATATATTTTGTGTCTCAAAGAGTAATGGGCAGGCTGCAACAAGAGCGGCCTCTCCAGTTAACCTGCAGTTGCCTCATGTTTATAAGTGTTCTTAAGGTCATGGGTCAGGCCTGCCTTGGAGCTACTGCCCTGTATCGCACTGTGAGTAAGAATGTGTGCTATGAATCACCAGAGATACAATTCACATATGCATAATTAGCAGAGAGATAAAATAATTTGCTCATTGATCTCATTGTACTTTTGGAGCATTATTTTTAATTGAAAGCATTTAGAGCAGGATTAGCAATGATAACTGATTTGAGACTGGACATACAATGTCTAAATAAATAAAAAGAGCAATGTCTTCAGATGGCAGGCCAAATTAGCATTGACATTATGTCAGAGCTAAAAGTCATTTAAACTCTTGGCAGGTCTGAGAAGATTATTTGGGAAGAAAACAGAAAGAGTGTGATCATTTGGAGGTAAAGGGATAGTTCACACAAAGATAAAAGTTCTGTTATCATTTACTCACCCGCATGTCGTTCCAAACCCCATGACTCTTTTTCTTTCATGGAACCCAAAAGGTGACGAATATCTTGGCCACTCTTTTTCATACCGTTAAAATTAATGTGGAAATGTGCTGTCAAACTCCAAAATGACAAAAGGGCACCATAAAGGTGACCTTACTCATGCACTATATTTTAAGTGTTCTAAAGCCATATGATTCTTTCCTTTAAATTTCAGTTTGTTTTGCATCCAAAACTACCGCATGGCTCCAGAAGATTTGGAACAGAGTGCGCTAGTCATACTGACCAATTTAATAATCCTTTTATAGTCGATTGTTTTTTGTCAATTTTCAACATAGGCTCACTCTACCTACATTGTCGCAAAATTCCAAAACTGTACCTACCTGTACATGCAATTCACTGCTGTTTCCATCTGAAATGAACACTAGTGGCAAACACCAACAACCCTTATTCCGTTACATAAATTGTGATGACGTGTAAATTAAAAGATAAATATCTTTATTGGTTACCTAACCTATATGAAATTCTGCTTGTTAGTGTCTGTAACATCAACTTCCTTCAACTTCACATCTTCCTGCCCTTATTTAACCCCACTGCAGAATAAAAGTTTCTCCTCACAAATAGTGCATTGTTTTCATTCATTCCAGCTGTTATCAACTGTTTTAAATGACATTGACCAGGGCAACATTGAGGAATGGCAAAGCTTTGCATTCAGTCTCCAGTCTGTCAAATTATGCTTTTACTCACACAGAAACTCCTTCTTTGCACCGACTCACCCTTACTAACCCACATGAACTCATTTTAGGCTGTCAGCTGTTTTTTACGAACACGTGTATGTGTGAAAACAGCTCCAAATACGCCAGATGAGTGCAACCATTGTATCCTCTGGTAATCTGCTGCAGTTACACATGACCTGAGCTGGACATCCAGACCAGTTATGTCTGCCTAGTCTGGATGACAGCTGTAGTGAATCATTCTAAGAGGAGTAAATGTTTTATTGTTTCTTCTCCAAAGGGAACTTATGAAGCATTTTAGCAAGAGAGCACAGTTACTCCCTACATTCTTCCACTCATTATGTTCATTACTCCCTGTGGACAGAGAGATTGTCGGGTTTCTCCATGGTCTTGGATGAGTCAAGATGATTTGGAGAGGGGCTAGACTTGTACATCTGCTAACCTACATAAAGGACAAAGTTTCCAACCTGAGTAGGTTGTGATTATGCAAGTCTCCATAAATAATACAGAGAGAAATATGAATGAAATGACAAATTGATAGACAGATGAATGAAGGGATGTATGATAGATGAACACTATAGCGGGTAGACATATAGACATAATGCATCTATAAAAATTTAGATTTCCCTGACATTTAAATGGAGATGAGATCTTAATGCATTGGCAATCCATCGCATTAAAGAGCTAAAATCGGGAGATTAGCAAACCCAGACATTTTTGTGCTAGTTGCTGTTTTCCATTCCGTTAAAACGAATGGGGACTGGAGCTTTCAAGCTTCAAAACGGACCAGAAAAGGATCATAAAAGTAGTTCATATATTTCTTATAAGTCTTCTGAAGCTATTCACTTATAGCTTATTCACTTTTCTGCTCTGAAAGAGTTCATGCGAGAAGTAGCACTGTCTAATTTGTGAATGAATCATACTTTTGAGTCAGATCTTTTCAATGAATCAGTTGGATCATGTTTACAGAGCAGGTTTTCAATTGATTTGATCAAGAACCAGCCTGATCCAGATCTTGAATTAATGAAGATAAGAACTTACATTTTGGACTTTTCTTCCCACAAAACTATAATAACTTCAGGATACTTGGAATGGACTTTATGGTTCTTTTGCATCCTTTTTGATGTTTTAAAGTGCATTTGCTTGAATGGATAAATGTTATCAGTATATTATTTACTTTGTGTGTGTGTGTGTGTGTGTGTGTGTGTGTGTGTGTGTTCAATAGACAAAAGAAAGTCAAATTGGTTTGGAACAACATGAGAGTGAGTAAATGATGACAGAACTATTTAAGTTTTTTATTTCAACAAGGCCAATGTATACAAAAGAGTTAAAGGGAGTTTCATACATGACTTTGGGAGATACACTAATGGGAAGTGTCCAGTTTCGAGGGGAGCTTCCCTTAACCACAGTCGCAGCTGTGAGTGATCTTTACCCCTCTTTCTTCTCCCACCCTCTTTCAGTCTGTTCCTTATTACTAGCATTTAATGAGGAGAATCTGAGAAGAGAGAAAACCTACGTGGACACTGCATCTATAGGGTGCTGCAGAGCTCCAATACCAGCTGCAGCCTGGGTGTAAAGTCCAGGTTCAGAAAGTAAAAGTCCTCCTCAGTATTTTGTTCCAATCACCTGGATTTGCTAATTAGCACAGTTTTTTCAGCCAGGAGATAGAACTAATTAGTGAAATCAGCTGGCTGAGTTCATGGGTGGAATAAACATATGGCAGGACTTTTACTTTCTGACCCCTGGACTTTACACCTCAGCAAATTACATAGGCCTATCTTTTTAGCCATCCTGTTCTGTTGTGACCTAATTTTCTGTCAAGTCACCTTTAGGTCACCTTTATTTATATAGCGCCTTTTACAATACAGATTGTTTCAAAGCAGCTTTACAGTGATAACAGGAAATTCATGCACCAAATATTGTTTTGGCTGTACAGCAGTGTCATTGTCTAGCTTAAAGGACAAGTTCGGTATTTTACACTTAAAGCCCTGTTTTCAGATCGTTTCTGATGAAATACAATGGTTAAGATTGAAATTTGGACAAATGCTGCTGGCCCGAGAATTTTCGGTTTCTGTGGTAGCACCCCCCCCCCCCCCCCACCTCCACAATGGTTGCATAGGTGCACTGGAATAATCCTTCCTAAAACGCATGAAACTTTCGTTTACAAAGACGTGAAACTCACCGAGTGGTCAGGGGTGTTCACTGATATGCTCACACAAAAATCGCTGCAAAAGATGCTTTCCAACAGGTGTTTTACCATTCGTTGTAAAACTGTGGCCCTATTTTTCCAAATGCCTCACACCCGTACATTCTTCCGTTGAGAGCTTGAATAATAGACACTCCAGCCCGGCGGCGGAGTAATACCGTACCTCACAGCACATCCAATACAAGTCAATGGAGTTGGACAAAAACTACGATAAAACCTGTTGGAAAGCATCTTTTGCAGCGATTTAGTGTGAGCATATCAGTGAACAGCCCTGACCACTCTGTGAGTTTCACGTCTTTGTAAACGAAAGTTTAATGCGTTTTAGGAAGGATTGTTCCAGTGCACCTATGCAACCATTGTGGAGGTGGGGGGGTGCTAACACAGAAACCGAAAATTCTCGGGCCAGCAGCATGTGTCCAAATTTAAATCTTAACCGTTCTATTTCATCGGAAACGATCTGAAAACAGGGCTTTAAGTGTAAAATACCGAACTTGTCCTTTAATGTGTATTTCACGCATATTTTACGTGTATTTAACATGTATTTCACGTGTTAAATACGGCTTGAATACACGCTGATTTGGGCAAAAAACACATATTTAACGCGTATTTCACGCGTATTTCATGCGTATTTCATGCGTGAAATATGTGTTAAATACACATTGTTGACGTGTTAAAATTCACGTGTTTTTGGCCCTATCGGCTTTCCATACATTGCCAACTACTTGTCTGGGATGCACAATACAGCATTTTTAGTATTTTTCACAGATCCGTGTGAACAAGAATAATTTCGATAACGTTGTCATCTGTACACACGGAAAAAAACGTTTCTGTTTTCAGTACATCGTTCTGTCAAATAATGTATTGGCATCAAAACCAGCAGTGGATTATTGTAGGTATTTTTATTCACCAATTAAATATTATGGCAGTGAGTATGTTTTTTTTTTAAGAAGTACATTTGTTGCAAGAAACAAGAAAAGTCTCAAAATGAGTCATTGTTGGCCAGCCATGCAAAATTACAACAGTTCATGTTTAATAAAAACCAGAGCAAGAATTGTAACTAGGCCACTGTTGCAAGAGAGACTGAGAGTCATGCTATGGCAACATGAAATGTAACCATTACAATAGTGACATAAGATGGATTTACAAAACTTTACATGCAACTTCAGCACATGAACTACAGTTTACAGTGTACACGTGTTGTTAAGAAGGCAGTTACAGTTATAGGACCTTGAGGCAACTAGTATACTGTCAGCTAGTGCAATAGCATTAAGTACAGCGTCACAAGTTTGAGAACTTGTTTCAAAGAATCAGATGACTATTGTTAGTCTCCCAGAAAATATGAAGACCTCTGATGCAAAAGCCTCTAAAAGCCACCTATGTCAAAAAAGAGTGCTCTCCGCAAATAGTGAATGTATACGTAATTCAAATAGTTCATCAAATACTTTCACTTCAAACTCACTAAATCCCAGCCTCAGCCCATTCAGAAATGTCGGTACTTAGGTAGAAAGCTATACATAGGAGCCTGATAAAAATGTTAATATTAAAGATTTTTTAAAATATAGACAGGCTAAGAGGCTTTTGCATCTGAAGTCTTCATATGTTTACTTGAGTGTTGAAAAAGGTGATGTAATTCAATCTACTTTACATCATAATGTTTGCTTTTCGTGTACATCTATGCAAACTGCACACCTTGCTGAAGGAATTATTCTTGTTTGTACATACATCTTCATACTCATATAGCCTACTTGACATTTCATATAGAGCATAACTGTTATTTTATAATAGATCCTTGTGTTATGTATAATTTGGGTAATTGGTAACAGCAAACCAGTTGAAAAGTTTGACTCAACAGTTCATCATGGAGACAGAAAGGCGCATCTGAAGTTTATTTGCATTTAAATGCAGCCCCCGTCAAAGGCATTTGTCCACTATGTGTGGCACTAATGGAAAGTGAAGGATTTGTGCTTATAGCCAATGCATTATACTTTTTAAATAACTGGATTTTTTTCTAAAAGGGTAGGATACTATGCATATATACATAACATATAACATATATGCATATAAAAAGTCCAAATATTTTTTCAAAAATTACAAGAATAGTACTGGATTGCAGAAATACCGAACTAACTGTCACATAACACGTTAGGGAAAAGTAAATGGAATAATTCCTGTGCTTCATATGCTTTTGAGCTAATGTCAGGTTATTTGAGAATGTGCTGTATGATTACTTAGGCTTGCAGTTTAACACTTAAAGGCCCCCTGAAATCAAAATGTAAGTTGTTTAGCTTTTAGTATGAATATGTTAGCCTTAATGTTATGAATAAGATGGTGTGTTCCAAAACAATGACTACGTTCTCATTTAGAAGATATAAGCATTCAAAACTTACAGTCTCTCACTTCCACTAAAATGGATCACAGATTTTTATGACATCACCGCAGACTTCAGCTTCTCATCACATCTTCTGTCCAATCAAATGCTCTCTAGAATCTAAAGTCCCTATGCTATAAATACCACCTGGCTAAAGTGACTGTTGACACGTGATGGAGCAATATGTGCTTGAGATGTGTGTTCGGTTGCTCAAACGCTTGAGTTTTATTCCGTTTTCCAACTGGCTGGTTAAGAATGAAATGGCTAGAATTTATTCACACCTCTACTATTGAATCCAATGTATCATCAGCGCTCGGATTCGCTTCCATGGTGCTGTCGAGTACAACTTGTAGTCTGTGAGGTAAACTAAATGCTATTGAGTAATCTGAAAAGGGGGAGGAGCCATTCAATATGTCCTGCCTTAGCATCCTGTTTCAGTAGAAATTATGTCAATGCATCATACAAAGCTGCGTGACAAGGCAATTCAGTGGGTCTTTAAGTGTTTTAATCATATCTGCCATCTTGAAAAACAAAATGCTTTAGTGGGGTCTATAAAAGTTAAACATGTAGGTCTGGTTTCACAGACAGGGTTTAGATTAAGCCAGGATTAGGCCTTAGCTCAATTAGTACATTTAAGTAGCTTTTATAAACATGTCTCAAAAAAGAACAATACTGGTGTGCATCTTAAAACAAAACATTGGCACTGACATTTTAAGATGCAAATGTACAAGATCTATGCATTTGATATAAACTTTTAATATCTTTTAAGGCTTAAAAGATGTATTATCCTGTGGCTCCTTCTAGTGGGCAACATTAATATCACAGCTTAGAATTTGTCGCCTCCAGAGCATCATAAATTCATGAAACTCATGAAATTCAGCTTGTTTGCTCAAATTTGTTCTCTGCGTCATTTAACACTGAAGAAAAGAATGAATGTTTATCAAATGTCTAATATAAGTTATAATTAAGTTTTTTTATATTGAGATCACAGAAAACCACTTCTATGTTAAAGATCATGAGAAAATTAAGTTGAGATCATGAGAAAACTTTTGTTGTCAAGGTCACGATCATGAGAAAACAACTTTGTTATGTTGAGAAAACAAGAAATAAAAAATAATAATGCATGGCCTCTTAAGGCTCCCATTGCTAATGTTACCAGCATCAAACATTTGCACAATCCTACATCTGCCTTTGCAGCTATGTTCCTTAGTTGGCAAACTAAAAGTCACCAACAGCCTTGGGCTACATAGGCCCATCTCCTATTTTTATATAACAACATATTTGGTTTGAAAATGATCACTAGCTTGGAGCTTGTTGACTGCCATGTGAGCTTGTTTTTTTGCAGTCTGTGTGGTTCTCAAGTTCGTCACATGGTACGATTGAAGAGAAACTCTTTTACTGAGCGTTTTGGGCAGTAGAGAATTTGGAACAAAATGAAACAACAACAAAATGGCTAAACTAAATCTCTCAAATAATAATTGAGAAATACACTGTTGCAATCATTAGAAAAATCATCTCAATTTTGTAATTTTGAAGCACTACAATTTGATTGCTATGTGGCCTGTATTTAATTATGCGCTTGTTTGCACAGACACTCTGTTGGAAGTGTACATCTGCTTGGGTTGCTAACCATATAACCACTATCGCCCTGCAGGGGTAGAGTTAAATAGTTTATCAGAGAAAGTACAACAATGATCTAGATAGAAAGTGCGAAGGAAGGCAAGAGTTAGTGAGAGAGGGAAAAGAGAGAGAAATGCACATATGGAACAGTTTGGATTTTATAAAGGCATAATGAAAGTCGTATGTTTGCAATGTTGGATGCCAATTGGGTCAGCGCTGCTTGTGGAGAGTATGGGCAATACCCCCCCCCCCCCCCCCCCCTCCTCCTCCTCCTCCTCTCCCTCTCCTCCACCCTTCCTCCTCCCTGTTTTGCTGAGGATAAAGAGATTTCTGGCCAAGAGGATGGATAAAAAACAGTGGATAGATAAGTTACTTGAAATGACTTGGAAGTCTCTGCTCTCACTGCTTATCTAACATTGTGAGAGCACTGGACCCATTTTGTTTCCTCCACCTGGCACAGGCAGATGGCTGGAATCCAGTGAAAAGGCCCATACCTTATTTTATATTATCGGGCACTTGGAGTCTGAACGGAGGGTATAACTCAATGGTGTAACATGAAACTGATCAGATAATATCTTAAATGGTTTTTGACAAATATTGCATGAAAAAAAACTAAACCTTTCACCTTATTTGCTCTTTTCTTCATATTTCAACCAGCAGTCCAAACAGATTTTAGATCCAGGTCACACAAGTACAAGTTTTTCAGAACAGGGATCTGGCCTACAGCGTTTCAAATTTTTAATCAGATGTTTCATATTTCCACGGAACTTAAACTTATTTTTCCCTGAATGTTTGTTTGTAATAGATTGTGTATAGCAGTCTACTTTGTGGACTACATATGACCAAAGTAATGAACTTAACACCATAATTGTGAACAACTACAATTGTTCATGTTCTTTAGTAATCCAATCAGCAAACCGTCTGCTTTCAGATTGTTTGTGTATACTTGTAACTAGAGCAGAGTGGCTAATTTAATCACTCATGTGAAGTTAAAAACCCTTGTGCATAGAACAGCTGGTGTTGAGGTAGTGGAGAATGGAATGATTTAGAAAAAGAGGTCACACCTTTCCTGTTACATGCATTTGTGGGAAGAGGCCATGTTGCCTTCATGTAATAATAGGCTGCATTTTTTTCCAACTTTGCTGTATTTTCATCCTGAGTGTAGAGTCAGGTCATGCAGAAAGGTAGGGGGCATGCCGAAAGGTTTTTACAATTGGTCGTGATAGCAGCCTGTTAGGGTGTGGGGTAGGGTTAGGGTTTAGTTTCTGTTGTAGCATTGTGTACCTTTTTGCATGCCCATTATGACCTGCAGCTATCCCTGTCTCTCTGTCTCACAGATTAGTTGTTACACAAAATGATGACTGAAGAATACACTCCCAACCACTTTATTTCTGGCAGATGCCTGACTACAGGGAAGTTCTTTGACCTGTTGAATGTTTGAGTGAGGCAGCTATCATCAGAAGGTCTAAAAAGATTCAGGGGACTTTGTTTATGATTAGCCCCATGATGATCATTGGGAGTTAGCAGCTGGATTCTCATATATCAAGAAATGTAGAGAAGATGTGAGAACTAGGTCAAATAAAAAAAACAAAATGAGAGAGACCAGAAGAAACCCCCTGTCCTTATAAGCTGTCTTGGACTTTAACTAAATGACTAACAATTTTATGTTTATGTATAAATATATGAGTTGTTGCTCACACTGATTTGTGACTTCAGCTTAGACAATGCAATTTAAATTGTGGTCAAAACTATCAGATCAAAAGTTGTGTTAAAGGAGTTGAATAAACTGTCTCTTTTGAATGTGGTGAAGCTTCTGTTCCCTTTAAACGTGTTGTAGCCAGAAAGAAACTCTACTTTTAATGCTAAGGTTACGACCGCAGTCAGTGTTAGTCCTTTTTTGGGAGTTGGTATAGGGTGTTGCACCATGGGATAAGGTTGACCAGCAAACCTGCTATTATGATGTTTAGTCAGTAGGGCTCAACAGATATTTTGAGAAAATTCATATAACACAATATAGGTCAGTTGTAAATTCCTTTGGACTGAGATATTGTATTTTACAACAACAAAAATAAGAGATATTTGGGGTATCTGAAATATTTCCATGTCAATCAAAAGCACATTCCTCTAGCTAACTATTTCTTATTTTTGACTCACTTTCCTTTTCATTACGCTAGTGTGATTCTTCAGTTACATTTACCTGCATATCAGTGCTGCCCGAAAGTTTTTAAAATAATTTTTATTATCACTAATATTATAACTTTACGCCAGGATTTATGCACCAATGATTGAAACCCAGCCTGATCTCATGAAATGCATCTCTATAGAACACATTGTACGCGCAAATGAGTTTAAACTAATACGCACATACCCCACACCACTAATCCTACCCAAGTGTACAATAAGCATGTACCCCACACCACTAATCCTACCCAAGGGGTTTAGAGTGCGTATCATATGCACATAAAAAATTATTTCCGTGTATAAATTCCATGATAAATACAATGCGTGCTATAGAGATGCATTTCATGAGATTGGGTTGTTGAAACCACATGCCATTGGGTGACACTGCCTAGCATTATCACCCATTTGTATATTTACTGAAGGCTAAATGTAGCCTATTTAAAATTACACTTACCCTTGTATGGGTTAAATATGTGAAAATGTAATTTGTACTCAATTTGACTTGTAATTACAAACAAAATTAGCATTTACAATGTGTTAAAAAATTCAGATAAGGATAATGACCACAATTTGTTAATGTTTTGCTGATCTAGGACCTGTGTGGAGCTTCAACATGTGACACACTGGGTATGGCAGATGTTGGCACCATGTGTGATCCCAAGAGAAGTTGTTCTGTGATTGAAGATGATGGGTTGCCATCTGCCTTCACTACTGCCCATGAGCTTGGTAAGTGTAAACAGATGTATAAAGCGCAACAGTAGGGTTGTGGCATTTAAAATCCCATTCATTTTCTCCATTGAGCGCTCGAGTTTCATTCCGTTTTCCAACTGTACGTTGGTTAAGAATGAAATGGCTAGAATTTATTCACACCAGTATAAAATAGAAAAATGGTCTATGAAAAAACTACATTACCCATAATCCCTGGCTCTCCTATAACTATTTGACTCATTAGCAGTTTGCCCCTGCTGGCAGATGTTGTAACTACAACATTTGCTGGCAAAAAGCTTGTTTCCCTTTCTAGGGAATGCCACACTGTATCTGATGTCGACGCTATGGGGAATGCCTCAGCGTGACTGCATCTGAAGCAGGTGTCATTGGCGCAACGTGTGACGGCGTACTGCGGAAGCTATTAAGAATACTCAGAACAATGCAGCATTAGCTTCTGTGTCTTCAGCAAGAAGTAGGTGGATCTTGTGACCATCGAGGCAGGGGATTTAGAGGATTCGCCACTTCTATCCCCTGCTTATGAGGAGCTGGTGGAGGTTGTTACAAGTGCAGTGGCCAAGTGAAACATTGATTGGCTGGCTGAGAAACAAGAATCGGATCGTAAGAGCAAGCTGGATGAGCGCTTCCTGCCCAGTAAAACGCATCGTCCATGTCGGGCCTGCCTCTCTGTCTAGACCTCCACACCAAGGTGTTGAGGTCCAGGGAAAAGCCCTTCTCCTCACGTATATCCAGCCTCACTATCTCTAACTACGCTTTGTTTGTGGGGATGAGGGAGCACGGCTATGGAGCGATGCCCAGGATTGAAGAGACGCTGGCATGCTATCTCTCCGCTGAGGCTGCATCGTCCCTCAAGGCCCCGACCCTGCCCACCAAACCGTGTAGAACAACATTATCTCTGGTAGGCTAGGCTTACATGGCAGCAGGTCAAGCTAGTGAATGCCTTTACACAATGGCCATCCTTCAGGCATACCAGGCCGACCTGCTAAAGGACCTTGATGACGGTGAGGGGGTTGGGTATGACACGATTAAAGGGGCCACCAAGGGGATGGCCCACGTCATCGGGTGCTCCATGTCAGCTCTAGTGGCTATGGAGAGACATCTATGGTTAAATCTCTTGGGCATCAAGATAAAAGTTCCTCCTTGATGACCCGCTGTCTTCTCCTGGCCTCTTCGCCAATGCTGTCTGCTCGGTCGTTGAAAGGTTCCAGGAGGCTTAGAGACAGTCTGCAGCATTACAGAGATTTATCCCTCGCTGGCCCCTGGCCCCAGGGGTTTTTGCCAGAGAGCAACCCCAGCCATCAGCCTCTAGCTGCTCACATAGGAACAGCAGAAAGAGAGTGTTGCTCCTCAAGCCTCCCCACAAAGTGCTTGGGGGCTGAGACAGCACTCTTGCTGTAGTAAGGGGGGGATTCAACAGGGTGTTATCTATGGTAGTGGGCCCTGAGCAGGCTCAGGTACTGGAACAGGGAGTTTAGTCTCTCTTGGCGAAGGAGGCCATTGAATGTATTCCTCGTCTTGAGAGGGATTCCGGGTTCTTCAGCCGGTACTTAAAACTTTCAACCCCCTTCAAGGATGGGGGTTGCGTCCCATCATAGATTTGCGTCAGTTTCACCATACTCTGAGGAGATACAGGTTCAAAATGTTGACGATTTCTCTTATCATGACTCAAATCAGATCTGAGGACTGGTTTGTCACGATAGATAAAAAAACACGTACTTCCATTTCCATTCTTCTTCAACATAGGAAGTTCCTAAGGTTCGCTTTTGGGGGAAAATCTTACCAGTATCGGATACTTTCTTTCAGCTTAGCATTATCCCCTCGCACCTTTACAAAGTGCATGGATGCAGCTCTGGCTCCTCTCAGACTCCAGGGCATCCGTGTGTTCAATCACATCAACGACAGGGTAATCTTAGCTCAGTCTCAAGAGATGCCGGTTCAGCATCGAGATGTCGCCCTCACCCACATAAGGCACTTGGGGTTAAGACTAAACTCCAAGAAGAGTTTAAAGGTCAACTTTTATAGGACTAGTTTGGGACTCGGTTACCATGCAGGCATGACTGTCTCCTGCTCGTAGAGTCGATTCTCTCAGCAGTGAACAAAATCAGGCTAGGCCAGGCCATCATGGTAAAACAATTTCAAAAGCTCCCTCACAGGCTGGGGAGCGGTTCATGACAGCCGCTCGACTTGAGGTCTGTGGAGAGGTCATCATCTCTCTTGGCACATAAACTGCCTGGAGATGATGGTTGTATTTCTAGTCCTGAATAACTCCCTCCCAGATCTCAGACGCTATCATGTTTATGTTCGTACAGACAATACATCGGTAGTCTCATACATAAATTAGGAGGTCTGAGGTTGCGCCCTCTTTGCAGACTAGCACACCAGATCCTTCTGTGGTCCCAGGGCAAGCTGCTCTCCAGGAGGGATCTTCTGTTGTAGACCGGGCAAAATCTACCACCCCCAGTCGGAGATGTAGAAGATTTGGGTTTGGCCCCTGAGGGGAACCGTCTCTTGAACTATGGTCTCTCAGCTGAGGTTTTTGAGACCATCCTAAACTCTAGAGCTCCCTAAAGTGGAGAGTCTTCACATTATGGTGTAGAGAATGCCAGTTTGACAGTTAACTGCCCAGTGGATTCAGTGGCAGAGTTCCTTTAGGATTGTTTTTCCACATGGCAGCGATAGCTGCCTTCCACACATGTTAGGCAATGGGTCTTTAGCGAGACACCAATTAATAACCCATTTCCTTCATGGCAAGGTCTGCAGTTCACGTTAGAGTTCCGGCCTGGGATTTGGCCGTTGCTCTGGAAGGGTTGCTCCAGGCACCCTTCGAGCCCCTGGACTCAATCTCAGAGAAATTCCTAGCACTAAAAATGGCATTTCTGTTGGCTATTACATCCCTTAAGAGGGTAAGAGATTTGCAGGCCCTGTCAGTTGCCTCCCCCTGCCTAAAATTTGCTGCGGGTAGGTTTAAAGCCATCTTACACCCAAGACCGGGCTACGTGCCCAAAGTACCCACGGATATAGCATATTATCTGATCTTGCTGGCCTTTCATCCTCCTCCTTTCGTGTTGGTGGACCAAGATAAGCTCAATCTGCTTTGCCCAGTTAAGGGCTTTGAGACTTACGTCCATTGACTGCCCAGGGGCGTAACACTTGACCAGCTGCTGGTTTGATTCGGTGCACCCAGCTAAAATATTGATTTAATACATTGTGCACAATATCACTGACTCACACTCAAAACAGTTTGTCCTTAACTAGTATTCAGATTATATCTCCCAGCACAAACATAATGCTTCAATAACAAGCCTATTGCATTGTCACTTATTTTATTTTGAGGGGCTGAAATCACTTATCTGAATGCTTGCCAATGCCAACCCTGCAAAACATGTGGGACTAGAACCAGTTATTTCAGTATCCAAAATCTTTTGGAGGATCTAGACAACATTGTCCCAGAGATATGATGTTCATTCAGTTCAGATTAGCTCAGTGGAACAGTGAGAAAAGATAAGCTCTATTGAAGTGGCTTGTTTCCCTGTAGGAAGCCTCATAGGCGGTTTTGTAAATGTTTCCTCTCAAGGCCAGGGAGGAAATGTGGGGAGCTGTTGGAGGTATTGTAGAAGTGACTCAGCATAGCTTTGGTCTGATTGCTGACAGGAAAATTGTGTGAAAGTTATTGGAATTATTGGTGATTTAAAAGGCAAAAATCTAAACTTACATTTGTATAATTTCCAGAGATGGTTCATTTACATCAACATGGAGTGCTGGCACACATTGCATTTTATGTCTATTTTTTTATCTCCTCTTCTGTGTTTTCATAATTTCTCACTCTTTCCTTCTCCCCTTTATTCCTTCTCCGCTGCAGGACATGTATTCAATATGCCACATGATAATGTTAAGGCATGTGAGGAGGTTTTTGGCAAGCTGCAGGACAATCACATGATGTCTCCCACTCTGATCCGAATCAACCGCACCAGTCCTTGGTCCCCATGCAGTGCTGCCATTATCACCGACTACCTGGACGGTGGACATGGTAAGTCAAAGAAAGTGAAACATAGCAGGATGAGACTTTGTGAATTTGAGAAAGTGCTCATGAATTTTTAAGCAAACTGAGGTGGCCTGAATATGGTTTGCTTGTAACGTGAATTACAAATGCGACTGTGTGTGCACTTTTGCATAATGCCTAATCCTGTAGATTTGGCCTTTAAAGGGTTACCGTACATAGGTAAAGCCATGTGAAAGTGAAGAAATTACAACACTATTGAAATATAACACTATTTTTTGAATGCCTTTACAAATATATGTTTATATCAAAATGTAGTGTGGTCAGTTTAAAAAAAAATATAATTTTGTCATTTAAGCTATAGATTTTTTTTTTGCTAAAGATGTTTTATTTATTGATTGCATTAGTGTCTAATGAAGTTACGTGTTTAACATGAGGGTTGGAGCAGCTATGTACCCAACTGTTTAGGGTCAGTAATGGCTTGTTTCCACCGAGTGGTGCGGTACAGTACGGTACGGTACAGTACAGTCCAGTACAATTTGGGACGGTAAACCCTGATCCGGCTTGCGTTTCCACCGCCAACAGGACCCTTACTTGGTACTGTAGGCGTGGTGTTTGCCGGAAAGAAACGATTGACGTCAGATCTTGTTCTTGCTTCTCGGCATGTGGCTGTTTGTCACTAGAAAACGCGCTCCGACATTAGGCATTTCTCAATACCAAGTACGCAAAGTTCGGACTTACCAAGTTCGACTCAGAAGAACTCCCGAGGACGCAAGTCCGTTAATTCTGCAAATGGAACAGCCGTTCTTGAAAGCGTCACTCAGCTCACTCTGCTACTCCGGTTATCTCTGTATTTACATTTTAGGCCACAATAAAACGAAATATGTTATGAAACACCACTCTGCCTCTTTTCGTTTTCATTTAAAGACATTTGAAACATTATAGGCTCACAAATGTGGTTCAGGCAATGTGTATTGATTATATTCACCCCATGCATATCGTTAGCCTATTTATAACAAAACAAATATAAAACACAACCCTGCCTCTTTTCGTTTAAATTTAAAAAAATGTTAAACATATTCCAGGCAATATGTGCTTTTGTACTAAACAACAAATGTTGCAATAAACAACATTACAGTGATCATCTTGTAATAAAATGAAAAATGACAAAACTTAACCCTATCTCTTTTTGTTAAATTTCAGTTTTATCAGTAATAGCCATTATAAAAGTCTAAGTAAAAGGTACAAGAAGCTATACAATAAGAAATAAAGCGAACAATTCAGCCAAATATACAAATTCAGTGCTCTAGTCTAACGTTACAATGGTAAAGTTAAATAGCCTAAATATATGAAACTTCACTCAGCCCTCAGCCAAAACAATTGGCCAGGGAACAAATTATAGATTCACGAGACCAAAGATCGCCCGTTAGGTCTACACAAGACGAATTATATCTCATGTTTAAGCACTACAGAGACGTCAGAGTCAGCGACAAATGTCAGAACGACTGGAAAGGCTGTTCCAGGCGGGGTACATGAGCGCAGAGCGCCCGGTGATCGCCTGGAATGGATCTCATAACCTGGATACATTTTTTATAAATCTTTATAAATAAACCACAGATTTGAGCTTTAAACAACTACATTCTCAACTGAAAAACTCTTAAAACTGCATTTCATTACACAATAACAGTAGTATTATATTTCAACTGTATATTAAAAAATAGCGCTTATTATGTTGTCATTCCTCTTGTAGCACATGCAAGTGATGATTCTCTGTCGACCAATCAACGTTCTGCAGTGAGTCTACCTCCACCCTTTAGGTACCATACCACTGTGCTAGGTACCCCAACGGAAGGGTACCGAAAAAGTGGTACGGTATGGTTCGGCATTTTGGTACCATTCACAACTTTTGGACAGTGGAAACGGAAATAATTGCGTACCGTACCGCTCGGTGGAAACGAGCCATACGTTTAAAAAAATATATAAACTAATCATTTAATTCAGCAAGGAAGCGTTAAATTGATCAAAAGTGACAGTAAAGACATTAACTAGAGGTTAAGTTTGTAAACAAATTTTGATGTTGGCTTGAGAAAGTCCGAATGGGCAGCCTGACTCAAAGCACATGTATTTTTTTTATTCTAATAAATAAGCTTATTATTACAGCAAAATTATTCATATAAGTTAAAGTTCACTATAAGCAAAGCACAAGCAATAGTCAAGTCAAGTCAAGTCAAGTTTATTTGTATAGCGCTTTTCACAATACAGATTGTATCAAAGCATCTTCACAGTATTAAATTAAAATAATACAACAAAGTTTGTTTCAAGAGGAATTTATTGATTGATAAAATTAAATTAAATATCCCCAAAATATCCCCAACTGAGCAAGCCAAAGGCAACAGTGGCAAGGAACCGAAAAACTTCATCAAGTGACCTAATGGTGTCCTAAAACTCCATCAGGTGACCTAATGGAGAAAAAAAAAACCTTGGGAGAACCCAGGCTCAGTCGGGGGCCAGTTCTCCTCTGGCATTTATGAGCTAGAGGCCGGATTGTAGTTTGAACTGTAGGATTATATGAATGCCTGGCTGAAGAGATGCGACTTTAATCTAGTTTTAAACTGGGAGAGCGAGTCTGAGCAACGAACAGTATCAGGAAGACTATTCCAGAGTTTTGGAGCCAAATGTGAGAATGCTCTCCCTCCTTTGGTGGTTCTGGATATCCTAGGTATGACCAAAAGCCTTGAATTTAGTGATCTTAAAGAGCGCGATGGATTATAGGGTGATAAAAGATCCGTTAAATAGACTGGAGCTAAGCCGTTTAGGGCTTTATAGGTCAGTAGCAATACCTTGTAATTAATACGGAACTTTATAGGTAACCAATGCAGTGATGATAAAATCGGTGTTATATGATCATATTTTCTTGATCTAGTAAGAACTCTAGCGGCGGCATTTTGGACTAACTGTAGCTTGTTTATTGAGGATGCAGGACAACCAGCTAGTAAAGCATTACAGTAATCCAGTCTCGAGGTCATGAATGCATGAACTAACTTTTCTGCATCAGAAACTGATAGCATATTACGTAGCTTAGCAATGTTTCTAAGGTGGAAAAATGCTGTTTTTGTAACATATGAAATATGATTTTCAAAAGACAGGTTACAATCGAGTATGACACCCAGGTCTTTTACTGTAGAGGATAAAGTAACAGGACATCCTATGATGTTAAAGTTGTATTGTGCGAGGTTTTGTGGGCGGTTTTTTGAACCGATAAGTATTACCTCTGTCTTGTCTGGATTTAATAAAAGAAAATTACGGGTCATCCAATCTTTTATATCTTTAACACACTCTGTCAATTTGGAAAATTTTGCGTTTTCATCCGGCCGTGATGAAATATATATTTGAGTGTCATCAGCATAACAATGGAAACTAATTCCATGTTTCCTTATAATATTTCCAAGTGGCATCATATATATTGAAAATAACAGAGGGCCTAATACAGATCCCTGCGGCACTCCATAGTTTACTGGAGTTATGATCGATTTTTCTCCATTTAAATAGACAAAATGGTAGCGGTCAGATAGGTATGATTTGAACCAGCTTAGTGCTTGTCCTTGAACACCAGTATAATTTTGTAGTCGATCTAAGAGTAATGTATGATCTATAGTATCGAACGCAGCACTAAGATCAAGTAAAACTAGTATTGAGATACAGCCTTGGTCAGAAGCTAAAAGTAAATCATTTGTGATTTTAACGAGCGCAGTTTCAGTGCTATGATGCGGTCTGAATCCAGACTGAAACTTTTCATAGATCTCATTTTGTTGCAAGAAAGAGCCCAGTTGAGCGGACACCACTTTTTCTAATATTTTAGACATAAATGGAAGATTTGAAATGGGTCTATAATTTGCTAGATTATTATGATCTAATTGTGGTTTCTTAATGAGAGGTTTTATAACTGCCAGTTTAAATGTTCTTGGAACATGACCTAAAGATAAAGACGAGTTAATAATATTGAGGAGAGGATCTTCCACTACAGGTAACACTTCTTTCAGTAGTTTAGTTGGTATAGGATCTAATAAACATGTTGTTGTTTTAGATGAAGTGATAAGTTTATTTAACTCTTTTTGTTCTATAGTTGCAAAGCACTGTAATTGTTCTTTCGGGGTGATAATTGAAGCTGAATTATAAGGCGCGATTGAAGATTGAACGTTTACAATTGTGGTTCTGATGCTTTCTATTTTCTCAGTGAAGAAGTTCATGAAATCATTACTACTGAACTGTAACGGGATATTTTGTTCGGGTGACGTCTGTTTATTTGTTAGTCTAGCCACGGTGTTAAATAAAAACCTTGGATTGTTTTGGTTGTTTTCTATTAGTTTGCGGAGGTGCTCAGCCCTGGCCGCTTTTAGGGCCTTTTTATAACGTGACATACTGTCTTTCCACGCGATTCTAAAGACCTCTAAATTAGTTTGTTTCCATTTACGCTCTAAAATACGCGTTTCTCTCTTTAAAACATGCGTAGTATTGTTATACCATGGTGCTTTATTTTTCTCTCTGACCTTTTTTAATTTAATAGGTGCAACCACATCCAATGTTCTAGAGAGAATGGTGCTCATAGTGCTAGTTAGTTCTTTTAGTTCATCTGTTTGTTTGGGTTCAGGCAGCAGCTGAGACAGATTAGATAAGCAATTTGAGAAATTATCTATGGTGGATGGGAGGATTGTTCTGCCTGGTTGATAACGCGACGCCGCATGACATATTACAGCAGTACGTAATATGCAAGTTACCATGTAGTGATCAGTGACTTCATCACTTTGTGGAATGATATCTATATCGGTTGGATCGGTTCCATGTGATATAATTAAATCAAGTGTATGATTAAGACGATGTGTTGGTCCGGTGACGTTTTGCTTGACCCCAAATGAATTTAATAAATCTGTAAACGCAGCTCCTAACGCATCATTTGGATTATCTACGTGTATGTTAAAATCTCCAACAATTAGTGCTTTATCGACATTGACTAATAGGTCTGAGAGAAAATCTGCAATAGCACAAATAAATCAGGTTTCAGGTATGTAGGTGTTCAGGTACACCAATATTCATCAATATTCATATTCAGTCAATGCCAGGGAGTGATTTTTTTTTTTTTTGATTAACATTAAAGACAGCAGCTGGTAAATGCAGGCGCTTTAAGACATAAGACATTAAGACTTTCTTTCTCAACTGTTTTCACCTTATTCCGCCCCACCCACTTTTAATACTTCACTCTTCCGCATTTTGTCATTCGACTTCCGCTAAACTGACACGGCACATCCGGTAGCTAGTTCAGTAGTTAGAAGATTGTTTATAGCTATCCAAAACTTTAGCGAAATGACAAATAATGTTAATACCGTAAATGTTTTAAATTGGGAGCACGGAGAAAACTTTGTACGACAATCAGATGGTCTCTTGTTGTCCCATTCATCGGCATTGTTAACGTGGGTAGACGATATGAAGAAGTGGCCAGAGGTAACCTATGGGGACATATTTAACTACTTCGTCCTGTCAGAAAGAGTTGATGAAGCAGCAATGAAAAATTATAATTATGTTGCTTTCCACAAGATACTTGCAGCTTTGTAAATAAACAGGAATGAGAATAATTAGGGTTAAGGATAGGATATTAGGTAATTGTGGTGGGATGAATTTTAAATTGGTTGTGTTAAACAAGAGATACATTTGTGATTTTGTGTTTAAGAAAAATATAAATGATTAAATAAGTTGTATAAAATCAGTTGTAAGAAGTGTTTGATGTTTTCATGAAGCTAGAGACACCTTCTACTGATGCCTCTTCATGTAGAGGTAATATTTCACCATTTAATTTAAAGTATATTTAAAAAGTAATAAACCAAGATGGAATTCATTTACAAACTTGACATGACTTATTCCTTCTAACCAGAAGACTTAATTCCTTTAAGTTTTAAGGGGAATCTACAGAGCTCACATTATATGGTTTTATAATAAATTACTGACAGGTAACATCTGGTCATATAAAAATAACTATTCACAACAGGTAACATCTGGTCACATTGTAAAGGTTTATAAAAAATAACTACTTACACTGTTTACACTGATTAGTTAAAGCAAAACCAAAGCAGAAAGTATAGACAGACGTGGAACGCACCTGGCTACAAATCAATATTTATTCATCCTCTATATCAGAAATTATTTCGCTTCGAAGGTTGCACAGGGCTGCACAAATTCTCAGAATTGTATCAATTTTAGGGGTGAAGTTAATTGGAAATGTTTGAGACGGCACTTTGAAGTTTTTAAGTCGGCATATGACCCGCTCAACGTGGACACGTACATTGGCGATTCGCCTAGTGTTAGTGGTGTCTTCTTCAGAGAGTTGCATGCCTCTCTTGGTGAATGCTGGAAGGACAAGTTTCACCTTTCTTTCATAGAGGAGATCGGTAATGGTGAAGCCTCTGTCTGCCATTACTTCATCGCCTGGACGAAGGTATTCCAGGAACCCTGAATTTGCAGTTATGAATTTATCACTGCACCTTCTTCCATACGCTGGTGAGATGAACATGATCAGTCCACACGGTGCAATACGCTGATTTCACGCAGCCGCCATTTTGAAATCGAAAGTGAGGCTCCGGTGGGAAGAACCCCGGAAGTAAAGATAAACAACAATGCCTTGGATTACCAACCTGAAGCTGCTGCCGCGATTTACACTATTGGATGTTAATATCCAATATAGGATATGTATATAGTTCATTCCTGCTTCGTTTTTTACATTCTGAATTATATATAAAAAAATTATTTTATTTATAAATGAATTTCACTGTATATAGTCTAAAGTATGAAAGAAATGTTTGTACATTTTTAGAATTGACACAACATCATTAAACACAACAATACGCTATCACATTCACGACTCTCCTGTGATTAAAGGCGACACTTCCGGTTTTCTTCCCACCGGAGCCTCGCTTTCGATTTCAAAATAACGGCTGCGTGAAATCAGCGTATGGAGACCAGGTATTTGATGGTGTTCTGGCTGTAGTAATGGCTGTAGGACTCACCTCTTGAGTCAAGGTTGCGTGGCTTTTGAAGGGGTGTCTGGACAGTCGATCACCCATGTTGTGTTTGGAAATTGTTCTCTGAAACACTGAGGCATTGTTGCCTGGATTGTCTCCCTGGGAAGCCATGGTATGTAACACCTAATCTTCTCCTCAATGATGTCAAGCCAACATGAAATCACCTTTCTTATAATGGACTGAAAAACACCAAACCTTTCAGCAAGATCACCCTGCAATAAATTAAGACGCAGCTTCATCAGAGTCATCAGGAGCTGATCCCAAGTGTGTAGCTGAAAGCTGTTGGTGTATGAATTGGTAAGGTGCTCGGCAACTGAATGGAATGCATCCAATGTCAACCCTGTGTAGAGCTGACAAAGGTGGCCGTTTCTCAGCAGAGTTATGTACAATGGTGCCGGCTCAACGCATTGTGTTCCCATTTCAGATGTAGGTGGCTTCAGGTTGAGTTGAGATTTTGAAGCGTAGTTGGGGTCAGAGACAGATGGATCCTCCCATTGTGTTTCTGCATCACAGGTCTGGGGCATGTGGATGTGGATGTGATCATCCTCACAGTTGTCCACTGCATCACTGACGCTCATCGATGCATCTATGGAAATAATATAACCATAAACATTTTTACATTAATTCTCATGATCTATTTTAAGTACTAATATATGACGGCACCCATACTTACACAGAACAGTGTGTGAGAGAGAGAGGCATTAACAATGAGACAGTATACACACAATCTCCTAATCTCCTACGTAGGTCAATATCAATATCAATATCTGAATGAGAGATGTAGCTAGCTGGCCTGCTAGCATCGTCAATCTCTGTAATTTACAGGAATAATGTGAGCTATTGTAAGACTGTAATGTACCATAATAGCCTATCTTGTACTATCGTGAATATTCATTCATTCATTATTTCAGACCCTTAGGTCCATATCACAAAGATGACATATATTGGTGGGCAATGGTAATCATGCAAGATTCGTTGTATTTTGTTAACGACTCGTTACTGATCTGAAATGTATTCATAGAACGGACTTCACGAATCTAACATTAGGCTAACAAGCACATAGCTAACAGTTAGGAAACGTTAAGTTAGCTTACCTGAATCTGACAACCTGTTCAGCACCCGACTTCTTTACCGGAACATCGTAGCTGAGCCATTTCTCGGGGTAAGGGTGTTCGTCAGTTGGCAAATGGTTCGAACACACATAGGGGTGCTTGGGTGGGTACTTCAAGTTTAGCGCCTTCCGCCATTGCCTCAGGTGCTCCTCGTCTATAGGTGGTGGCTGAAAAATCACGTTTCTCCCAAAAAATATTAAGCAGCACAACCATATAATATAAAATCTGTAATATTAAGAAATGTTTCTTGAGCATCAACTCAGTATATTAGAATGATTTCTGATTATGTGACACTGAATAACTGGAGTAATTTAATTTTTTTAAATATTATAAAAAAGTCATTTGAAATTGTAATAATATTTCAAAATTGTACTGTTTTACAGTATTTTTTAATAAATGCAGCCTTGGTGAGCACAAAAGATTTTTTTTAAAAACATTTAAAAAATCTTACCGTACCCTTTTGAATGGTAGTTTATATGAGTCAGCTTAGGGCTAAATAGAGTGATTTAGAGAGTCTGGGTTTAACACCTCAGTGTTGGTGCTTTCTAAAAAGCTGTCTTCAAAGCAATAGATGTCTCAAGGTCAGCTTAAGTTACAGCTTGCAAAAATTCTGTGATCTAAATTTTTGTTTAAACAGTGTGGCAACTGATGTAACTGTTTGACTGGAGTGTTTCTGTGAAGGTTTACAGTGGGGTCCCTGTGGGATTCAAACCCCTCTCAGGGTTGGTATTTGCCCTCTGTAGACTAAGACGTGTATGTAGACTACATCTGTGATAAACATAAAAATCTAAAACAAATATGTCATGCCCACATTTTAGTCATCTATTTAAACTTTAGTTCCTTACTGTTAAAAACAATACTTTTTGTATTATAACCATCATCCTCTCCTTGCATTCTGTAACAAATCCTTCCCTCACGGGTCAAAATGACCCAAAGCCCTAAAATTATACCTTTTTCACCCCAGTTTTTTTTTTTTTTTTTTTTAAATAATTGTATATTTTAATAAAATAATAAGGAAAACAGGTAAAATTAGAGCAAGCATAAATATCTAAAGTGCTGTAAATACAATTTCATACTGTATATATGTAACTTTCTGTTATTCTTTGATATCGTTGCAGGTGATTGTCTGCTGGATCAACCTCAGAAACCATTAGCTCTTCCAGACGTGCTTCCTGGTGCATCGTATGGTTTAGAGCGGCAGTGTGAGCTTGCCTTCGGTGCCGGCTCAAAGCCGTGCCCATTCATGCAGGCACCATGTCAGCGCTTATGGTGCACAGGGAAGACCCGTGGGCAACTGGTGTGCCAGACAAGACACTTTCCGTGGGCAGATGGAACCAGCTGCGGGGACGGACAGCTTTGCATGCGGGGCACATGCATGGAGAAACAGGAGATAACTAAAACTAAGGTACCTTCACACACTGCCCGGCCCCCAAAAAAAGTTTTGGATTTAAATTGTCATGGGATGTTTAATGTTTAAAGGTCAAGTGAGCTCTGACATCCCCCTCTTCCTGTTCCTCTCTGTTAGGTGGATGGCAGATGGGGTAAATGGGGGCCATTTGGTACCTGCTCCAGAACTTGTGGAGGTGGTGTGCAGCTGTCTAAGAGAGAGTGTGACAACCCAGTGCCAGAGAACGAAGGCAAATACTGTCAGGGAGTGAGGGTCAAATACCGGTCCTGCAACCTATCCCCATGCACTGACACAGGTTTAAAAACCATTTCAAATTGTTTTTTATCCAAAAAAAATCTGCATCAATGGATACATTAAGTAAACAAAAATCATTTGGAATAATTTTAGTTTTTTTGTATGACTTGCATATGGAATCAAATATTTCAAGAATGTGCTCTTTTTTCATCTGCCTCCTTTTTTTAGGCAAGAGCTATCGTGAGGAGCAGTGTGAAGCTTACAATGGGTTTAGTCTGAACACTAACCGGCTCACCCCTTCTGTGGTGTGGGTGCCCAAATATTCTGGTGTGTCGGCCAAAGATATGTGCAAGCTGATCTGCAGGGCAAATGGAACAGGATACTTCTATGTTCTTGCACCAAAGGTGAGCAATAAGTGTTAAGAACCATCTACCACATTTAGAAATGACTTGTAAAAAATATATAACAAAGTTGGGTTCAAATTCATAAAAAATATATAAATACAAAAATATTATTTTAATATTTAATTTTAATATGAATATCATGCATTCAGGGGAAATATATGAGTTAACATAATATAATAACATTAATAATATCATATTTTAGTCATATATATAGTCTTAGGTAATATAATATATAACCTAGTTTGTGTCTCATGAAAAAGAGCATCTCTCACTGGAGATAATGGAGCTTGAGTGCTTTATGGGGGATGCGGAAAACACATTAATTTATAGGGTCTCCTACAGTTTACATCCTGTAAGCGAGTACAAGAGATTATGATATAAAGTGAACCTAAGACACCTTAACACCATAAAATACATTTGCAATAGTTTGGTACATGAAAGGCTATACATGCAATATCAGAACAGTTATGAGTTAGTGGACATTCATCTAAGAATTTATTGAAAGGTAAAACATATATTACTATACGCACGAGAAGAAAGTACATGGTGAGCTTAGTCACTGCAGACAGAGCGGAGAGGTCAGGAAGAGGAAAGATAATCAAGGTGAAAGGGCCTATCTTTTGTGAGATAGTGTTGTGTGGAGTGAAACTGTACAGATGCAACAGTTATGTCATGACTAGTGCATGGCTAAAGGTATGTTTATGAAACTGACATGCTGTTTTAACCAGGCTTTGACACTGTAGAAACTTTTCTCTTAAGGAGACTGAAAAAACTCTAATCTACTCAAGTCATGTTTTGCCAAAGGCAAAAAAGTTTATACATACATTTATATATTTATGTAAATACCCATTTATAATAAAAATACCCTGCAACTGTACTTTTGGTGTACTAAATTGTACTTAAAGTCTGCTAAATTGGAACAACTAATTTTGTACTTAAGGCACTTTAGTTATCTGGAAATAGTGCTGAGGTCCAACTAAAGATATACTTAAGTATATTTGATTGTGCTAAAGTGGAAGTATTGCAAGTATTCTTTAGGTATACTTTAAATATTTAGAATTTAAAGAATGATATTATACAGAGATCATACTATCCTTACTAATAGTGATATTAAAATACATTTTAGGCTTAATATTAAGAAATGTGCATTGTGCAATAAAGAAGTACTCCAAATAAAGTTGAATTATAATATTTATATCAGTAAGTCTCAAGCGATATATCAGTAAATATGTTAATGGTTTTGTAGTATGCTTACATTTATTTCGTGCTATTTTAAATCCATTTTGGTATAGGTTTTTTTCACTAGGTAGACATACTGGACTAATTTATTTCACTTTCGGCTGGACGCCCACACATCACGTCATACTTAGAAATCAGCCTTTTGTTGAATCCGATAGCCTCGTAGGCAGCGTGTAGCATGTAACATGTAGCGTGATTGCACTTCGGGCGACCCAAATTCGAGTCCCGATCCCGTCCCTTTCTCTCCCAGTTCACAATAAAGGCAAAAACGCCACAAAAAAAAAAAGAAAAAAGAAAATGAAATCAGCCTGTTTTGCAAAGCTGCTCTGACACTGAGCACTTTATCTAATGTAAAGGATTTATCTAATGTAATCCTCTAATGCATACATCTTCTGTATATCTTTATTTTAATATCTATAATTTCACTCAGTTACAAATAAAAAATAATAATTTATTCATCTAAATCATCAGTACATGAATCATTGTTTTTTAAAGAAAACATGTGTTGTAAAAAAATTGCCCTTGTAGTCACCATAAAATGCTGCAATTACGTTTAAATTTTTAATCATTTAAATCATTTTTCTCTGCTTTTTATAGGTTGTTGATGGTACACCATGTTCTCCTGACTCCTCATCAGTCTGTGTCCAAGGCAAATGCATCAAGGCAGGCTGTGATGGAAAACTGGGATCTAACAAAAAGTTTGACAAGTGTGGTGTCTGTGGAGGAGATAACAAGAACTGCAAGAAGGTCTCAGGCCTTTTCACCAAGCCCATGTAAGTGAAGTTAAATAAGAAGATAAATAATCTTAAAGGGTCATGAAATTAAGCATATAGCGTCAGTTCTGGCAGGTAAATTAGTCAAGCTCGCATCAGCTGACTCTTCAGCTGATCCACGTCTACCTATAGGATTACGTATCACTGTATACATATATATACATATACACATATATATACACATATATACTGATTGGCTTCATCACTGTCTCCTCTCCACCAGTAAGCTGGTGTGTGGTGAGCGTTCTGGCGCAATATGGCTGCCGTCGCATCATCCAAGTGGATGCTGCACATTGGTGGTGGTTGAGGAGATTCCCCACTTCTATGTAAAGCGCTTTGAGGTCTCAGAAAAAGCGCTATATAAATGTAACAAATTATTATTATTATTACATAAGCTTGCAGCTATCACGTTCTCAAGAGCTAATTACCCTCCTCCATCCCCAGCTTCTCCTCTCGTGCAGTCAGTATTTGGCCTTCTGAGTGCCCTTTAAATTCAGAATAAATTCTCGAATGATGTTGTACTTTAAAATCTTGAATTAATGATATCTGCAATACATTCATGTTGGTTCTGTTCTGTTTACCCTAAGGGGTTTATTGCTGCTAAGGGAGTTCTTGGCCAGAACAGAACCATACCGCTAATCGTAACTGTATGCTAACTGTCAATCGTATTTGACGATAGTGGTCCTGACAGAACGGCATTTTTTTGTTCTCTAAGGTCCACTTATAATGATAAAAAAAAATTACATAACAAATATCCTAATTTAGAAGTAATGATAAGGTATTTTCAATCCTGTTTTGACCCTCTCTTTCAAACACTCAGTTTTAATGGGCGTGCCACATTCAAGACTTTGAAGTAAACGGCCAATGCAATATGATTGGGTCACAGTTTTGCATATTAAAGTAATTTTCAAAGTTCCCGCCATTACACATGTGGAACTTCCAATGTTGAAAAATATCTCGTAACATAGTTGAAACATTTGCCAACAATGTGAAACATTTATTAAAGTTTATAATGAGACAAATAACGTGTTATAATAATTATAATGTGACAAAATCCAAAACTAGTCTTTTCTGAGCTTGGTTTTAATAAAAGCTGTTTTTGGACTAACAAGGAAGTTTTGTGCTCTGAAACTTACAGGTTATTTTTTTTTAGTTCAATGACCTCTTATATGTCAAAAGATCAAGGAAAATTGTATTTCCCAATTCATGACCCCTTTAAATGAATTCATGCATTGTTTATTACCTTCGTGCTTTTAGTAGGCCTGGGTATCAATACAGATTTCCCGATCTGATTCTAAATTTGATTAGATTTCACTAGATTCTGTTATAGGGTATATTTCAATTATAATATCCTTTTATACCTACATTATACAGGACAGTTTCTTGCCATTCTTTTTTTTTTTTATTATTATTTTTTTTTATGTGGTCACATTCAATACAGACTGCAAACTCACATTCTCATTATTTGTTATGCATGCAGACTGGTCAACTGATACACAGTACTAGGAAAGAGAAGATTATGTAAAAAACATTCTAATATTTTTTCTTTTCTCAGGCATGGTTACAATTTTGTGGTCATGCTTCCCATGGGAGCCTCCAACGTCGACATCAGGCAGCGTGGCTACAAGGGCATCATGAGTGATGACAACTATCTTGCTGTCAAGAACAACCAGGGCAAGTACCTGCTGAATGGAAACTATGTGGTTTCAGCCATGGAGAAGGATATTCTGGTGAAAGGGAGTCTGCTCCGCTACAGTGGAACGGTTGGGTCCTCAGAGACTCTACAGGCTGTGAAGCCTCTGGGTGAAGCCCTGATAATTGAAGTGCTGTCTGTGGGCCAGATGACACCTCCACGCATACGCTATTCTTTCTACTTGCCACGGGAGAGCAAAGATAACAAGGTGCAAAAGAAAGAAGAAAAGGCACGTGCTGAAAACAGTGTTCTTAGGGACGATGGAGGAATCAGTAAAGGTGGAAAGCAGGCAGATCTTCTCAAGGACAAAATCTCACCTATGTACGTCAAAGATATCGCACTAAAACCAGGGAAGTGGGTGGTGGCAGGGTGGGATGTTTGCTCAGTTACTTGCGGTAATGGACTCCAGAGGAGGATGGTGCAATGTCTTGGGGTAGATGGTGGGCCTGGGGTGGACTGTGACCCTAACCAAAAGCCAAGTGCTATTCGGGCATGTGGAGAACCTTGCCCCATGTGGGAGGTGGGTGACTGGTCCCCCTGCTCCAAGACTTGTGGGAAGGGTTTCAAACGGCGCCTGCTCCACTGCGTTACAAAAGTGGGAGCGTTGCTTTCCAGGGAGAAGTGTGCAGACAAGAAGAAGCCACAGGAGCTGGACTTCTGTTCATTAGCCCCTTGTAAATAATCAGTATCTCGCTTTATTATTGCTCTACATGGACCTTCTATTTTTGCCGAATTGCATATTCAAAAGAGAAAAGAACAAAGAAAAAAGACTATGTTCTGGATCATAGTTTATATTTTCTCATCTGCCTGACAAAGGGACAAAAAAATGACAAAAGACAGACAACTGAGGTCATGAGATAAACAGGCTTGAACAAAAATGCAAATAGTACTCTACCTCCAATTGTAACAATTATTAAATAATCCATCACCTGTAAATCATCCAGATGAGACCAAATTCATAACCATGAATAGCATTATAGCCTGATGTCATTACAATTCATAGGTATTCGTACATAATATCTTCATATATATTTTTGTCTGTTTGAATAAATGCCATAAAGACGTATTGACAGCATCTAAAACATAAAAGTATATAACTATGAATTTAAAACAAAAATATTTATGAATTCCTTTTATTTGTTATATTATAAATATATTTGTATAGTTACCTAATCCCACCTCTATCCTGAAGCTAACCACTTCTCAACAGTATATATAAAAATATATAAAAATAGGCAGATAAATGTAAATTATTTTAAATTAAGTAAAAGCAATAGAATGTGATGACATTGAACATATTAATGTCATTGATTAAATGGAGTACAATTAACATATTACATCAGTTATTCCATAAACCTAAACTATTTTTTAAACATTTGAATGCCTATAAATCATTAATATGTAAAATGCTTACATTTGAGATGCTGTTAACGTCTCAGTAATGTACGTGTCTATGCAAACATGAAAATAATGTGATAGAACCACACTTTATACGAATACCTGTGATTACTAATGAGATGACATTGGGCACTGCAATGCGAGGCCAATACAACAGTGTAGTTTTAAAGCCTAATCTGCACAAATACATTGCTTTTAACTGAACGGATTTTTTTTTTTTTTTGCAGACATCAGTGTAAACATCTCTATTTGTGTGAGCTAATTGATGTTTGAAATGGCCATTGATGAATGCCAACAGTGGAGAGAAGCCGACAAGCACTGATATAGTCCATTTGGGTTAACCGAAACATTCCACAGGGCATATAATAAACTTGCTCAGAAATGCCCTTGCACTGCATGGAACTGGCTCCAATCTACCATTTGATCTACCCTTTTTTTTTCCTGGGGAGCAATTAATTATTAACCAAAAATGAAGATCAACATCCAAGAGATATCTATCCATGAGACTGGAGTATTTGTAGAGGAGGTTAATATTTGCAACAACAAAAAAAAGAGTAACTGTTCACTAGTTTTCAATTTTTCACATTGCTTAAGGGCTGAGAGGAAGCACAGGCTACATTTCTATCAGCACGTCCTTCGTATCAACAAACAGGCTTAAATATTAGCATTTTTTCACAAATAGAGCGTCAAAGCCGGTTATCCCAATGCTTTACGTCATGCAAATAAATGAAGTCATCTGTGTTGTAATGTAACTGGAAAACGTCTAACTACTTTCCACAAGGCTTTTCGTGCAATCCAATGATCCACCTTTACTGCTGCAAGATGACGTGCAGTAACTCAGAGGGTCCATTTTGACAAAGTACAGATCATGGAAATGTTTAAGTCTTCACCGATGTATTAGCCCCCTAAAACAAAAACAGCAATGAGAAAGCCTTATGTACACAAGGCCTGTGTTTTATCAGTACACGTGTGTTAGCATGTTAGCCGACTGACTCTTTTTGTATCTCCATTCATCTCCTTAAAGTCACTGTTATTTAGCTCAGCAGACCCAATTTTTTTCTGGCCAGCATATTTCCTGCTGTCAGCCATGTTCTGTACTGCCAAACTCATTCTCTCCCCGTCCAGCTTTCAACCAGAACTCTTTTTTGTTTGTTCGTTGTAATGCAGTTTATCTCCTTTCCTGTCCTCTACCTACCACTGAGCCAGAGGTGCAGCTGCTATAATCATGCCCTGTCTGGTACAGTTGACATTTTAACTAAGTTATTATTACTATTAAAATGAATTTTAAGAACTGGTGGCTGGTGGCACAAGGTTGTACAGTGTTGTGCCCTGTGCTTCAGTGGCAAGTTGTTCTTGTACACAGAAAGTGAAAATCCCTGTAATACACAAAAACACATTACGTTTGTGATCAAGGTTCTTCAGAGTGACCATATCGTCCATCTAAAAGATGGTTTCTGTATTACTTTAATGCATATTTTCTTTTGCGCATTCTTACAGCAAAAGATTTCAATGTCCTGCATGGGCTTGTATACCATGTATACATCCATTTGGCTGTGCACAAACAAGTCATGTAAATACCTATTATGTCTTGTTATACATATTTTTTTTTCTCGTCATGCTTCAAGGTATTTATTCCAAATAAAACATTTAGAAATATTTTGTGGTGCAGTCTCTGTCATTTTTCCTTATTTTCTCAATTAACGGCACAGTATGTAATTTTTGCCGCTAGAGGTCGCATATTCAAAGCAATAACAAAGGTGTAGAGCTTGATGACACTGTGAAGGAGCATTGAATGATGGGAGTTATCGTCTTTACCTCCACTGCAGATGGAAATCAATCTACAGGACTCACAAATCATGGTCATGGAAGAGGTAATGAAAAAGTTTTATAACCTTTACATTTCATCACATGATTATATTTAATTTGAATGAATTAACTGCAAGTAATGTAATGTTTAATGCTAAAATGCCACACATAAATTGATCCTTGTTTTATTTCTCCTCTTGTGCAAAACTCTTCTTGGGTCATTTGATTCACCCATCAGTTTATGTTTCTTGGAGTGATCTTTGGTGACAGAACCTGCTGCAAAGAAAAACGAATAATTGTGGTCCATGACCACTGTGTGAAACAACAACAGAATGGAGTATTAGACGCTACAATGATTACTTCCGCATTTTATTCATGAGGCTTTTGCCAAAGACATTTTCCATGGTTTCTACCACTGATAGGCCTCACAATGAGAAGGGATGTTACACTGGTTAAAATTGCGAATTTCTCTGGATTTTGGTAACATTTGAGATAAGTACACAACTGAACAAGTTACATAACACTGAGCTAGTGGTTTTTGGATATTTGAATGCAAAAATCGTACATATTGCGCCTTTAATAACTGTCTCAAAAGTCTTGTCTGACCCAACTGCTACCCTAGTTTGACAATATAAATGTCTACACACAGGAATTTTAATTTTTTTATATTTTTAAACTCCTGAGACAACGAAAGGAGAGAATAATGGAAAAAAGGGGTAATATTTCAAGCTGTTGAATGTAACAGCTGCACGCTCACCGTCTCAGGCCTTTTAAGGCAGTCTGACCTTGATCGGATGAGTATATAACTTGGAAAGCCGTATCAGGGCTGTGCATTGTGGGTAGTGAGA
This sequence comes from Leuciscus leuciscus, assembly GCF_965113295.1. Classification (NCBI taxonomy): domain Eukaryota; kingdom Metazoa; phylum Chordata; class Actinopteri; order Cypriniformes; family Leuciscidae; genus Leuciscus; species Leuciscus leuciscus. The sequence continues at coordinate 35,019,678 of NC_138729.1, read as the reverse complement.
CAGACTAGTGCTATTACATCAAGCAGAAAGCATTGTTCTGTCAGTGGCCAAAACAGTCTGATTTGAACTGACCTACATAAAGACCAGCATGGACTATAAAACAAGAACAACAATGAAAGATGATTTACCCTCTTCTTCCTTGCTCCAAGTCTTTCCTCCTTTTACCTTCTTTGAATCCTGATATGAAACACTTTTGATCCTTAAAAAAGTATGCTGGTATCAAAAGCTCTATGAATGCTTTGTTCACCTTTTAACACCAGAATAACATGTTTTGGAGTTCATAACTTCTGGGGAATGATGGAGGATATGAGGTATTATTTTTTTAATCGCTGTTTGTCAATATTCCCTCATAACCACCATCTTTTGATGTTACGGATTATTAACAAACAAGAAAAGGAAATATAGTATTGACTGTAAAACTGTCTTAATATCCTGTCTAAAACCAAAAACTGTTGACATAAACTAATCTTTGGGGTTCTCATTCTCACCCACATGTTAGATGAGACAGGAGAACATAGGAAAGTTATCTGTGGGAGCTATGGTAGAAATTCATATTTCAGTTGGAAGAACTTATGTTTTCCTAGTAACGGCCATGATTAAAACCACAACCAAAACTATTTGAAAAAATCATATGTACTCAGGAATTTCTGTGCTAGAACAACCACAAACACCTCAACAAAACTGTCTGATGAAATTATTGATTTAATCATTTAACAGATGCTTTTATCCGAAGTGACTACAAATTAGAAAAATTTAAAACCAGCAATTTAAAAGAGCTAATATTATAAGTAGTATCCCAATACTGAGTTTCCACAGAACAGTAAACCATGAAGACGTTTGAGCAGAGAAAAGAGAGAAATTAGTTGTTAAGAGAAGTATAATTTATAGGCAGTGCTCTTGTTTTTTGGTTATGGAAGTATTGTGTTCTTCAGCTCATTTTGAAAGGCTGTGATGGCACGAGAAGATCAGTAAAGCAGATACTTTCTTTTTTGTTGTTGTTGAGGAAAACAGTAGAAAAAGTATTCTGTTAATGTGTCTCAACATTTTGTTTATAAAGCTCTGAAATCAATTTTTTTTTTTTTTTTTTTTTTGTTACAACAAACTAAATGCCAAATGTGTTCTCAGCCAGGTCCCATATGGTGAGTCAGTCTGCTGTATGAGGTGAGAGTTTTGAACAGTTGGAGTCTATTTCACTGTCATCATGTACAGCTGCTTGCTAAATGTTTGCACCAGATTCACTGTACAAACTATACTGTGTTCCTTCTTTCAGTCTGTTGGAGAGAAACAACAATAAAACTTGACTGAATGCCAGCTATTATCAGCCCAGTAGAGTCTTATCATCATCTTTCTTAAAGTAAGAACAGCTCTCAACTAAAGGCTGGAATACATTACACGACGTTTTTGCTCCGATTTTTCCACGTCTTGCAGTCTGGACAAGTCGACAATAGTTGTGGCAAGTCTGCGCCAGAATGCAGATTTTGGGCAGTCGGAGTTGGCAGAATTCACTGAAATAGTGCATAGTGTACAGTATGATGGGCACAGAGTTTGATTCCATCTAGTCGGAGGATATCAAAATTTTTATTTTAGAATGCATATGTATGACGCGTTGCTACTGAATACAGCACATAAGGCTACAGTACAATCAAATACGCTGACCAGCCAATGGAAATCAAGGACGCGAAGTCACAAAGCAACCACATAAAACTGTATTGTTAGTTTTGTCTTGACATAGTTAAATATCGATTCATAAATTTTTATGTTAATATTCATCAGTAGCCAGGCTTGACATTAAAGCTTGACCGGGATAAGAGGATAAATAGCCTGAACATCAATAGCCGTGAATGATTGATTATATTGCATTAAATGTAAACGGTGACTGATAATAGATGCATATCCATTGACAACATAGATAAAACAACTGACTATGTCACCTGTTGTAATCACCCAAGACCATTTTATTCAACTACTACGGTCATCTCCTGTGAATCTGTCATGCGTCTCCTAGAAACAAGGCTCAGTTTTTCACTGTAACCATTTACAAAGTCGACAAGTGTATGATGCCTATAGTGTTTTAAAATCTGTTCAGTGAGTGGACAGGAGAAATCAAAATAGAGCTTCAGGTTTATAACATCAATCTCTGTATATAAGCTCTTTAACTTGGGAGCAAAATTTTGAGAGTATTAAGACGGCCAATTCACACCCACTTAGTGTTTGTGAGTCTCATGATGTTGCAGGAGTTTGTCATAGATCTATAATAGAACTGATGTTCTATGAAATACACTAGTGTAAGAATTGAGAAATTAGGAGATGCCGGACAGTCTGGTTGAAGAGCGACCAGACCCTGAGAGGACAAAATAACCTCTCTGGAAATTACCATTTGAACTAGCCCTCGTGCACTATCGAGAAGAAAAGTCTCACCTCTGAGTCATCCTAATCTACATCTCTTTCCCCCTTCTCTCACCCCCTCTCTCTCATGCTCAGATCATCTGAATTCACCCAAGAAAATGTATAGTTTGATGTGAATGATTGACCGAGTATTGTACGTATTTAGTATCATTTGAAATGTCTCAGGGCGACTGGTACAAATGTCTCATTTCCAAATAAGTAAAACACAAGGTAATAAGATTTTTAAGAGTTTAAATATAACTGACATACAAAGGAAGGTGATCTCCTAGCAAATGGTCACACACCCCCAAAAGGTGCAACCTCTGAATGGAAATTTCTTTTGTTAGTACATGTTTCCAAGTGAAAAAGGTCCTGACTATATAATGAAATGCAGCAGGGGATTCTGGGCCTCTTCTGTACCTCAGATTGGCCCGTGAGGCTGAGAGTGAGTCCTTAAAAGGAATAGTCAAACATTCGCTCATAATGAATGATCTACAGATATCATTAAAACCTTTTCATTTATGGAGTCAGATGAAATAACGAGAGAATACATATTCAAATGTATTGCATTTAATCAAAAAAATACTTTGCCTCGAGAAAAGGACAGTAACACGTTAAGACCTTCTGCGCTGGTCGGATGCCGGCTTTGGGCCGATCGAGCGCGAGCTTACACTAGCATTAGAGTAACATTGGAGAGATGAATTCATACTTTGGTCCTATAATGCAGATGTTTTAGTTGTGTGAGGTACTTTAGTCAAAAAAAAAAAAAAGTTATTGCATCATGTTACAAAATGGAATGTCAGAGAGAGTGTTTTTGTATGTGGTGTAGTAGTAGTGCATTTCATGACTATCATCTCTTCATTGTCAATCAACTTCAGTCATGTAACAAACAGATGGTTTAGAGCAAAACGTTTCTGAATCTAAGCGCAGCTCTTTATTAAAAATTACAAAATGACAAATATATCCAAGAGCAAGGGACACAACAAGGAGGAAAAAATGGAAGGCCTGAAAACAGACCACAACATGGAAACCATCTACCAAGTTTATATTGGACAAAGGATTGGAACAAACACATGGCTATATATAACATGCTAATCAGGTTAAACAAGACACAGGTGCTAATAATTACAATTGGGGGAAAAAGGAAACACAAGAAACAGGAAGACCGGGCAGAAGAAACATGATAACGCTTCAAAATATGAGTCCCCCTAAAAAACAGATACAAAGACTCCTACTGGTCTTTTGAACTACCAAAAAACAAAACATATTATGGCATATGTGTGTCTCATACACACTCTGGACTCTGCCCTGCTCGCACTCACAAGGTGTGTTTGACTTAAAGCAGCGCTGCACAGACCAATCGGTGTATGAAATCGAAGTACCGTGAGAGCGATTATGAGCAGACGGCTGTGCCTCGCCTCGCCTGAAATGTAGGCGGCTGCAGTGAGGGGAGGAGTGAAAAAAGCACAGGCAAGCCGGACAGTTCTCTCTTCTCGTAGTGGATCAGACACCTATGAGATCAGAGGCAGATATCGCGGGATTCACACTCATACATGGTGTTGATAATAAACTGGATGTAATTTAAGTTATGTTGCTTATATTTGAAAATAAATATAATGAACAAGACACCAAAAGTACTTGATATTTAATTCCATTCGAAAGACGAGTTTATCACTCATTTTGACTTTAATACAGACATGTTTTAATTTTTTTTATTTATAAATATGACAACAATTACATACCCCACAGAGAGATTGCACTGTCAGAGAGTTTAGTAATATTCACACATAATTTATACACATAAAAACATGATATCAGAGTTTTAAAATCAAACATGTTAAAAGAGATCAACACATCACAGTTGTTTAAACCAATAAGCATTAAGCTGTGTCGTCAGCAAGTTGTTTCCCATCGTGCTTTTGATCAGCGCAGCGCAGAGCAACTGCGTCTGAATGCAGAATCCGACACGGCCGCCTTGCCATCACAATATTTTTTGGCATACGTAAGCATGACATCAACATAAGTCGGACCACACTCGGACACATTTCTAATTGGCATGCATCTTGCAGTGATAGCCAGTGATCGATTCTGCAAAGATTTAGCTAATCTCAAACGAGCCTTATGCTTTCGAGTCACTCTCGCGGTATTTTGATACACCGATAGTTATGCGCACCCACTATCTCTCCGATCACACACACCTGCAGTTAATCACCTTCTTGTTTAGATTTGTATTTAAACTGTTCACTTGTACTCAGTCACTGGCATTGTTGTTTGTTACTTGGACTCACCTTTGTGCTATTGTTGGCTGGAAAAGACTTACCGCAGTTTTTTGTTACAGGTTTATGGACTGTCCTTACCGAATTGCTTACCTGTGAGTTGTTTTTGGGATTTCAAAGACCTGGGGTCTATCTCTCCCTCCAAATTAAAGGTCACTATAGTCAAACATTTTTAAATACAAAACTGTCTGGCTTTTAGCAATGCTTATTTATTATTATTTTATATGTATTAATTATATAATTATTATATGCTTAATCCATTACACATGAGCAATTTTAGTTTAACAATTATAATCAAAGTTTAAATAAACATAAATATATATACAGATAATATGTAAGTCTCTGTATATCTATATATATTGTAAACTATATAAACACTATATAACCTAAATGTACAACTTTCACTTGTACTGATATAGCAAGATATTTTCTTTTTGCTGTGTAAATGCATTTATGTGGTTCATATTCTTCAATCTTTAATCTTCGGCAAAAAAATAAATAAAATCATACTACTCTCAAGAGAAGTGAAACGCAGTTTCTCTATGTTTCAAGGCGTGATTGGCTATTTGCTACTGATGTTACACTTTCATGTGCACTCGCTCCATGAACTCAGGATCAGAGCCTGAGTTGACAGAGAAAGTTGATGATTAGCATCATGGTACCAACAAAGCCTGATTTAATTGGTTTGCTTTTTTCAACTTTAAACTAATCCTGTAACCCTGAGTTTGTTCCATCATGGGATACTGTTTCCTGTGGATCAGGTTTTGTTGAAGATGAAGAACCTGGTAGCTGTGAATACTTACCTGTGTTCCTTGAAGGACTGTTTAAAAGACTTGCTATACTTGCATACTTTCCTTACGCTACTCTACATTGTTTTGCAATAAACTCCCGCAACTGGGTTCTTCATCTTCTGTGTTGGTGTGTCATTACAGTGTACATTTGCATTGTCTAAATGAGACTACATCTACACTAAAGCCAACCTTAAACTGTAGCTATAAACTGCATATTGTCTAGATTTAGTCACTGATTAGAAAGTGCCCTGTGTTCATGAAACTACATGTGGAACTTTATTAAGCCTAACATATTTCAATGTGTTCAGATACATTTCCTATGAATGGCAAATGTAGTCAGTATTACATAGCAACTTTGTTTAACTTCATATAAACTTTGAAGTTTGACATATTACTGCACATTGCTGCCTTGGGATAGAGAACAATGTGGCAAAACAAAGAGAACAATAGAAGAATCAGAGGATCAGATGGATGATGAAGATTCATAAAGATCTGAGAAGTGATTAAATAATGAGAAGGGTAAGAAGAGATTTCAGTTGGCTCACACCTGCAACATAAAAGTGAGCAGCCAGGTGATGACGACACAGATGATGATGACGAATCTGACAACTAGACCTAAACATTCATATTAACCCACCTCAAGAGAGACTTGAGATCATAGAGATACACTGAAATCATCTAAAACATATCCATAACGTCCTGCTGTTTCTATGGTTGAAGTACTTTTTTGTTTACTTTTTAGTTTACTGACCCTTTGAAAGAAATGTGAACTGATACTATACTGTCATTTAAATGTTCATTTGTGCTCAGGGTTTTACTCATTGCTTGGCTTTCTTTGGCTTGCGGTTTGAGAGCAGTTGGGCTCTGGCCAGGTCAATTTGCCGTGCCAGACCTTGAAGACTGGCTTGATGGCTCACAATGCAGGACATCTTAGGGGAAGCATACCACAAAATAAAGAGCGGGGAGGGAATGGATGAAGTCATATGTGCTATAAATCCCTACAAGTAGAGCTCTCTGCAGGAGTGTGGTTCATTTTCAAACTGACACAGTTAGGGGATTCCTGCTTTCTCATTTTCTCTCAGATGGAAATCTGGACTCTAAACACAAACATGCAGTTTTCATTTTGAAGCTCTTTGTTATGCACTTTTATGGTGAACAAACAACAACCAGCTAGACTTAATAAACCTGGGCCTGGGGGCTGCACTAATAAAGTTAATGATTTTTACACTGATTGGATGTTGACTGATAAAGGTCCAAAAGCTCCAGAACTTTAATATAATTAGATGCTAAAACATAGACTATAAAAGAATGACAGATATTTAATGAAAGGTACAAACACTAAAGAAAAATAGAGGGCAGTCATTGCCTAATGGTTAGAGGTTTAATTCTCAATACCGGCAGGAAATGACTGAGGTGCCCTTGAGCAAGGCACCTAACCCCCAATCGCTTACTGGGCGCCACAGTAAAATGGCTGCCCACTGCTCCGGGTGTGTGTGTCCACGGTTTGCAGTGTGTTCACTAGGGCTGTCACTAAAAGTTATTTTGGTAATCGAGTAATCAGGTGATTTTTTTTGACAATTAATCAAGTAATCAGATTTTTTTGTGGTAATAAAAATAGACCTAAGCCTTTAAAATGACTTAAAATACATATATAATAACGAAGCATTGGAGGCAATAATATTTGGTCCAAAAAAAGTATCAAAAGCAAGTAATCATATGGTTTTACAGAACAAAACTGTTAAACTTCATAATAGCCTATGACCAATCATCTTATGTAGGCTACATTATAGAACAACATTATAGAAAACAGTCTAAAAATGTTTTTCATGGATTCTCGTCAGTTGAATGCGAGCGACACTGCCAGTAACTTAGCCGGTAACTTGACACTGGTAAATTGCAATTGAAGATTTTTTTTTTAAATGCGTACTCTAATTTAAGCGAGGAATCGTGACAGCTCAAGTGTTCACTACTCACTACTCCTAATGTGTGTGCAACTAACTTGGATGGGTTAAAGGCAGAGGACAAATTCCGAGTATGGGGTACCACACTTGGAATTCACGTGTCACTTTCACCTTAAAGATAAATAATTAAATAATAAAAAAATAGTGGATAAACACTTACATGGTTATAGAGAAAGTAAGAATCTACAAAATATATTACAAAGACAACACAATCGGCACATTCAATGGTAAGATATTGCCTAATATTTGCAGTTGTCCATGTTAACACTGTATTTCAATTGGCTCATTCGGAGAACTGAAAATGGCACTATATATGTAATATATATGAATATGTAATATTGTTTTGGCGTCTTCAGCATGTTTTGAACATTGCATAGAGCATTCTTAGAGAGTTGTCTTTATAGTACATTTTGTGGACTGTTAATTTCTCTATAACCATGTATTGGACTTTTTTTCTTAGAGGAAGATTTAAGAAAATAGAGGTAAAATTGTAAAATAATTTCAATTCAAATTAATGTTTTATATCCATGCATTTAATTTATTTATTGGTGGTTAATAAGCCGGACAATGTACAGTCAGCCAGTTGTTATTGCAAAATAAACCCCTTCAGGGCAAGACACCTCAGCTTACATTTATTTTCTCATGCTGTCTAATGGGATATATTATTCTAAAAGGTGGTTAAAGAAACTATATTTTCAGTAACAAATCCATGATCAAAAAATGCCTCAACTGCGTTGTGACTCTAAACAAATGACCTAATACATCTGGTTTAATAAACTTAGAGGGGTAAAAATCTCAATTTAATAAGTCTTGATAGAATAGGGATGGATTTCATATTTCATTTCGGGATTTTGTTTATGAAAGTTGAAAGTCATAAACCATCAGGAAATCCCCCATTTTGGGATGAAATAAAAGAGAGGAGCAGGATATGTACAGTCATTAATTAAGTGCAGGGATGCTGACACAGACGATCAGGGAGGTCTCAGTCAATGAACTCACTGGGCCTCATCAGTATTTACACAAAGTTTCTTGCCTCAAAAGTTTATTTGTTCCAGACATACATGCAAATAAGCCACTTGACTACTCTTGGAGAGAATGGTGTGGCTTACACAAGATCAACCAAAAAGCAAATGCAAACAACATCAATTAACTCATGTCTCGTCACACGAGAGACTGGCTCAGTGGCGCGAAGGAATTCATTTCTCTCGGGTTGAAGTGCGTTCTCACATCGGCTCTTAATGGTGCGGTAAACCCTGAGCAGAGTCAAATAAAGTATCAGCTTTGTCTTCATAACTTTGGCCAGTGCAGGGATACATTACTTTTTCTTACTGAAGAATAACACTGACTCAAAGAGTCTCAGCTAAGGGAGCCAGAATGAAATTCAGTCCAAACAGTAAAGGTGTAGCAGTTTGGTGTCATATAACACACGAAATAGGAATATATTTAAAATGTACTTTAATCACAAACGCAGGAGATAAACGCATTACAATAACAGACAAAAAACTGAACTGAACAGGGAGTATACATGTAGAAAATAACAACATTATTTAAGAAAAGCTTTAGGCAGGTTTCAGTCCAGTGCTAAACATAGAAATTAAAACAAAATATAATCTGCCATTTCAGTTTTTGAATTGTATTGTAAAATCATACATGCAGCCTAATTTGTTTAGTCTAAAAAGTCAAATATATTATTCCTATAATTTAATTTATACATTTTTAATAAATTATTATTTGTGCACAAAACAAACTGACATAAACCAGTCCGTAGATCAAAAAACAACAAATGCAGAACGTCTTACATTCAGTCCCTTAAATATTTTCACAATTCCTACATGATATAATTTTACACTTAAATAAAACTGTACGATCAATAGAAATACTGTTATATGACAGATTTTATTTATACAATCACATAATGTCTACAGTGACGAAATTATTAATTTGCAGGTTACACAAGTGCTTTAAATGACATCTAGTGAAAGCTTGTTTCAAATTTGAACTGGGTTCCTGTTTTCTTTCTATGAAAAAAAAAAAAGGCATCAACCCAACAAAACCACTGCACCTGCTGACCTGCTCTGACCCATTTCAAATGATCTCACCACATTTTGCTCAACTGACAAGACTTTGGCAGATATGTGTTGTTGATGTGGTCTGGTCCTGGAGGTAAAGAAAGTAAGGGATTTGCTTATTTTTTCAGTTTTATGTTGTTTACCTAAATCCAATGATCCAATGTTAACATTATTTTCACCTTAATTTGAGATTTTGTAAACATTACATTTGTGATGTACCAAGACATAAGCTGACACCGGACAAATTTCAGAAGGTGAAATTGATTTTAAGCAGGCTATTCTGACAGATTTGGGGGTTTTACATTAAACTGGTAAACTAAAGGCTACAATTTAAAAGCTTAAATAAAAGAATATCCTCCAAGAGTTTAGAGAGAACAAATCAAATTAAGAATGAGACCCACCCCGCTGTTTAACCTTAAAGAACCTTTCTCTCCCACTCCCAGCATCTGCAGCTAAACAGTTTTAAACTCAAGTGACCTCCTCTAGGCCGTCCCACCCTTGACTGTAACCATTAAAAGCCTTCAGTTTTATAGTTTTCCCCCTAAGCAAATCTTACCCCAAAATACTAACAGCAGGCGCATATAGCAGGCCCACATCATCCCAGCGCACTATGTTTGCAAGCTTAAATATTACTAAGAATATAAATTTGTAAAGTATGCAGACAAACTTTAAGTTTGAACTGTCCAATTATGACACCCCAAATAGCATGGAATGGAAGTCAGATAGGCCTGTGTTCACTGATCTACTTACACCTCAATCTTATGCAAGTGATAAGCCTTCACCAAAGCCACATTTAAAATCATTCTCTGCATCAAAGACTGACTGGTATAACCCAAACTTTTACTGCTCAACGGAACGATACGTTTCATTGGCTTGAGTAGAGCATAATATTTTTGTAAGGAACACTGTTAGACTTTTCTGTAATTTCTACAGTTATTTACTTTAAATCCCCCAGTATTATACTGCTATTTCTCTTTACAGTAAATAACTGTGATTCCAATTGCATCATGGGAATTTTCTGTGACGTCTAACACCACATACAGAGACTTACTGTATTTTTTAAATTTGCTGTATACTACTGTATTTGACGTAACTGCCTCTCTGGCTGGCACCATTCCACCGTGCTTTTTATTTCCTAATTTTTGCCTTACACCACGTGTCTACAACGCTATAATAGCCAGAGGCTGTCTATATTGGACACATTGAAGCGACCGGACCTTTAAATGCAAACCTGTTTATCCCTTGTAAGAACTAGTGCGAGCGCTTGGACTCGTATCGGACTACGTCTGAAATATAACGGCCGCGGCGCATCACTACACTGTCTGGTATTTGTCGTGTCGCGTCAGACAGACATCCAGTGTAGGTAATGGGGTCTGTCTTTTGTTGGATCGCGACGTTCGTGTCTGGCCCGGGGAAGAGACGGAATTCACTTCACCGAGAGAGAGAGATCAGCAAGCAAGGTAAAAAAAACAACAAAAAAACATTCTGTGTATGTTGACAGGATTGTGCCCAGTTTAACGTATGTTATAACGTTAACGTTAGCCTAACGTTACTCGTCGTCAACATGGCGGTAACGAACTTTACCATGGTAAACTGAGCTAACGTTTCATTTTACACACTTTGTTAGATTATTGAATTGTCGAGTTAAAATATGCCAACGAGCAACGCGTTTACATTAACAATAAATGTGAATAAACTAATGTGAAATTCTGTTTATATCTTAATGTTGGCCTACTGATGAGAACCTTTATAGTTTTAGCATTAGTTTGCAAACTATACCATATTATAGTTTTTTTTTTTTATGGAATTTAATATTTACTTCCATTTTTGTGTTTAAAGGCAACTGCAACAAAGCGCCAATTCGCGCCAGTGACTTAGCAAGATTCCAGAGGTAGGCCAGCCCATTTGTGATATATTTTGAGATAAGTTTGCTGAAATGATTAGCATACACTATGTGAAAATTGCTTTTGAGCCACTGGTGCAGACTAGGTAGCTAACAATATCTTATAAAATCTCTATAAAATTGGCTAACTTTATATCAAATAAGTGACCTTTGCATTATGTCTAACTTTATTACACAGCAAATGAACCAATCAGAAGATGGACCATTGTCTTTGTTCAGTCTCACCAGATTAAATGTATCCAGGTAAGCACTGCAGTAAAACTCTCACTAAGACCAAATCTAGCATTCTAAACAACTTAAGTTTATATTTTTGCATTATTTTTATATTTTATTAGCCAGCGACTCTACCATTGCAGTTCCACCTGACTAGGAAGGTCCTAATATCAGCGCACAGGTGGGTTAACTACTGTAGGAAGGAGAACGATCATCACACAGTGATTTCTTGCATGTATCTTACTGTGTATTTGTCTCAAACAGGTACTCCTTCACTGCAGACAAGCTGAAATGGGCTAAAATCATCTATTTCAGTCGTTCAACTTCTTTCTATGCATCTCAGCATTTTTGGACAGAATTTAGGATTTGTAAGTATTAAAATTTAATCTGGCATAATTTAATTTAGTTCTTTTGTATGCTATTTATTGACAAAAGCTGTTTACAAATATATATTCTTAAGTTTTTGTGAAAATAATAATAAAAATTAACAAAAAAGGAGGTTAAAAATAATGTGACACTAATATTCTCTCTCTCTCTCTCTCTCTCTCTCTCTCTCTCTCTCTCTCATATAGTTTTGGAACCGGGATCTCCTCTGAAGGACTGAGTACATTTGTGTTTGTGGGCACGCATGCAGACCAGGGAACACTCTGATGTTGTCAATCAAGTTCTGAACAGGAACCAATCTTTGGAGAAGTTCATTTATTCACAAAGGTGGACAAAAACATTGTGTTGGCTTTTTAAAGATTATTTTGATGACTTTTACTCCTATGCTGTAGAAAAGATGGAGTAGACAGTCAGACATTGATAATAATAATAAATGTTTCTTGAGCATCAAAGAGACTTCTTTCAAAAACATTACGCCACTTAAATACTTCTTTTGGCCACCAGTGTACATGAATCCAACACATTTTTGGAAATAAGTGAAATTATTTTTAAGGTGGGGTTATGTATCTTGTATTGTGAAAAGAACTGTGTTTTGTCCTGTTTTGGACATTTCCTTTTTGAATGCTTAATGTATTTATATTCTGCAGTTTTATGAATGTAATGGTTGATATTTCATTATAATACTTGTATAAGCTAAACAACCAATGACTCTACATTCATTTAGTCAAATGCTAATGTTTTGTTTATGATTTTATGTATGTTTTCAAAAATGTTTGCAGTGAAGGACAGCACATAATGTGTTAATTTAACACGTTTACACATCTTTGTGCTAACCTCTCTGACATATTTACTTTGTTAAAATCATTAACACAATGAATGAGTTAAAATTAACACAAAAAATGTTGTCTCTAAACTTACCCATTAATGTGTAAAAATTTCACACATCATTTCCAGCATTGGCATGTTTATTTTGTGATATATATGAAATGTTTTAAATAAAAAAATGGTATTTTGTGATAACTTTGTCTAATTGGTTTGTATGAAAGTAGTACTTATGTAGGATAAAAATAAAATTAATCATATATCAAAATTATCAAATCTAATTTATATTTAGTACAAATAAAAATAATTACAGTAGTGTACTGATTAGCTTAGTTTTTACAGTAATGCACTGTACTGATTAGCTTCGTTTTTACAGTAATGCACTGTATTACACAAAACTGAAATACGGTTTGGTACTGTAACTCTTAATTACAGTAACTTACTGGCAACAGTGTTGCCAGTAAGTTACTGTAAAAAACCCTTGAAAAGTCTAACAGTGAATGTTGTCATATTACAACAACAGGTGGAGAGATTTCGAGCCTTTAAAAGACAGGCAACATATTTCAATATTTTGTTTAAAACATGAGGAAAGTGAGCAACAAGATTTAGCACAGACACAAGCTGAAGTACTCAAAGAGAGACACAAGCAGAGAAGATTAGGGCATAATTAATCAGCTAAAAAGGACACTGCTAACCACTGATATCTTTTCTTGAAAGAAACCGATAGCACATAAAACCTCATAGATCTAATTTATTTTGCACAAAGCAGGATATGGGCAATATGAAACTTAACAAAGGGACTTATTTACACTGATTAATACTTAGAAAAACAAAAAAAGTATTTGAATGTCAAATGATTGGAAACACATGAGCCCTGCCCCGCAGAATAAATAAATATCATATACTGTTTACATTACAGGCTGAGATATTTTACTGAGCATGCCCACCTTGCTACGGTATTTGGTCGATTTCTTCATAAGTAACACACTCCTTGTCTCCTGCTTTATATACACATTATAGAGCATTGTGAGTTTCCTTTCAGTTCAGTCACGTTCGACGTAGCGAGTGCAGCGGTGGTCGCGAGCCTTCTGAGCTCTCAACTGCTATTTTAACAGCATTCCTTTTTGTGTTTGTTTGTGTATACTGTATGTATGACTATCATGGTGCTAAGATCGAGACTTGCCTGCTCTAGGGCGCTGTGTGGGATGGGTGATCTGAGGATCATAGTGACGGCTTCCCCACCCGGTAACCAATCCCTGTGGGATTGGGACCAGCCGATTGTCGGATGTCAATTGCAACATCGGAGGGTGAGCTGAGCTCTGGAGATGATGACTCGACTGCGTTACCCCCTTCGGGGAGAGTAACGTTGCCCGAGCCAGATCCAGATCCAGAGATGTCAGCTATGCTGAAACGGGCTGCTGAGGCGGTCGGGCTCGCGTGGAATCCTCCACCGTGTCCCGAACCATCTCGGTTGGATGATTGGTTTCTCGGGGCAGGCCGGTCTGGTTCTCAGCCCGCCGCCCCAGTGCCTTTCTTTTTTGAAGTGCATGAAGAGCTTACCAGGTCGTGGACGGTACCTTTCCCTGCTAGAAACTGCCTGAGTAGCTCATCCCCCCCACTACTCTTGATGGAGGAGCGGTGAAGGGTTCACTGGAGGCTATCCCTCCAGTGGAGCGGTCTGTCGCATTGCACCTGTGTCCGGCGACCGCTACCTCTTGGAAGGGGGATCCTTGTCTCCCCTCTAAGGCCTGTGAGTTCTCGTCCGTTCTCACGGGCAAGGCTTACAAAGCCTCTTGGCAAGCCGCTTCCTCCCTGCATGCCATGGCTGCTAACAGTTCTCTGCCACCCAGATGCAGACGGAGGCCATCCAGCACATCCTGCCCTTGTAGCCCACTGCTGCCTCCACCCCTCCACCAGTGGCAGATCCTCTGCCTGCACGTCGCCGGGGGCGTTCTCATACCGCCGCCTCCGCTCCCGCTAGGCCACTGCAGCAGCCTCCAACCAGGCCTCAGCGTGGATCCGGCCGCAGGCAGGCCGCCCAGCCTGTCTCATGCTCTGCCAAGCCAGGTGGCAAGCGTAAGACCAAGTGTCCCTGAGACAGGCCACCCAGGGATGGGGGAACGAGCTCTTCAGATGGTTACCATTCCGCCACTGGCTCCCTGGAGTCCCAAGAGGGTCAGACTGGTGGTGTGCGACCCTGTAAAGCCTTGCATCCCTCAGCCCCCTCTTGTATCGCCAGCCGGCAGCTGGGTGCGGTTCGAAGACCCCGTTAAAACGCCTTCTCACGCACCCCCCTGCCGACCCGTGGAGACAGGTAAGTGTTGCACCGCACACTCAGACCCCATTTCGGGTCGCCCCCGGTGTTATGCAATAGAGCTGGTTCCTCCAGCTGATATGAAGACCGGCTTCTACAGCCCGTACTTCATTGTACCCAAGAGAAAGGAGGTGGGTTACGGCCAATCTTGGACCTGCAACTCTTGAATCGGGCCCTTCACAAGCTTCCGTTAAAGTTGCTAACGCAGAAACGCATCCGTCCCCGAGATTGGTTTGCAACGATCAACCTGAAGGAGCTCTTTTCTCGGTATAGAGCTGGACTCGGTCCAACAGTCGATCACGCCTCACAAAGGAACGTCTTCGGTCGGTGCTGAACTGCTTGAATACTGTCAAGAGCAGAACAGTGGTCCACTGAAACTTTTTCAGAGGCTCCTGGGGCATATGGCAGCTGCAGCCGCAGTAACGCTGCTCGGCTTGCTCCATATGAGACCGCTTCAGCACTGGCTTCATGGCCGAGACCCGAGTTGGGCGCTCCGTGTGACAATCACCCCTGCCTGCCACCAAAGGCCTCAGCCCGTGATCAGACCTTCGTTTCTCCGGGCCAGTGTGCCCCTAGAACAAGTGTCCACCAACACCGGCTGGGGGGCCACGTATAATGGGCATGCAGTAACGAGGATCTGGATGGGCCCCCAACTGCATTGGCACATCAACTGCCTTGAGTTGCTAGCAGTACACCTTGCTTTGAGACGCCTCAAAATGCCGCTGCTCGGCAAGCATGTACTGGTCCGTATGGACAACACTGCGACCGTTGCACTACGTTTCCCTTGCATGTCGCAACTCGCCCGCCATCTCCTCCTATGGAGTCAGAAGCTTCTGAGGTCACTTAATGCCACTTATATTCCCGGCCTGCTCAATCGTGCCGCCGACGAGCCCTCACGACAGCCTGTGGCCCAGGGAGAGTGGAGACTCCATCCCCAGACGTTCCAACTGGTCTGGGACCACTTCGGGGAGGCACAGATAGATCTGTTTGCCTCTCCAGACTCGTCCCATTGCCTGTTGTTTTACTCCCTGACCGAGGAGACCCTTGGCATGGAGGCACTGGCACACAGCTGGCCTCCGCACGTATGCGTTTCCCCCAGTGAGCCTTCTTGCACAGACACTGTGCAAAGTCAGGGAGGAAGAGGAGCAGGTCTTGCTAGTTGCCCCTTATTGAACCAACCAGACCTAGTTCCCCGAACTAATGCTCTTCTCGACAGCCCCTCCCTGGCCCATTCCCCTGAGGGAGGACACCCTCTCTCAGGGACGGGGCACCGTATGGCACCCACGTCCAGACCTCTGGAAAACTCCATGTCTGGTCCCGAATGGACGGGACGCGGAGGTTCTAGGTGATATACCACAAAAAAGTCGTAGACACTATCACTTCTGCGAGAGCACCATCTACGAGGCATGCTTACGCCCTGAAGTGGAACCTGTTAGTTGAGTGGTGTTTTTCTCTTCGAGAAGCCCTCCGAAGGTGTTCGGTCACTTCCGTGCTTTCTTTCCTGCAAGATGGGTTGGAGCGAGGGCAGTCTCGATGCGGTGGATCGGACATCCGTGGGAAAGCATGACTTGATTGCCAGATTCCTGAGGGGAGCGAGGAGACTGAGGAGACCGCCCCGCGCCCCCTCTATACCCTCTTGGGACTTATCTCTGGTGCTGACCACACTGCAGAGACCTCCCTTTGTGCCCTGCAGGCAGCTGAGTTAAAAGTCCTGTCTTTAAAAACAGGTCTCCTGCTTGCTTGGCCTCTATTAAGAGGATAGGGGACCTGCACGCATTTTTGGTCGATGAATCGTGCCTGGGTTTCGGGCCAGCTAACTCTCACGCTATCCTGAGACCCCGGCCTGGATATGTGCCCAAGGTTCCTACCACTCCCTTTCGGGACCAGGTAGTGAGCCTGCAAGCGCTGACCCCGGAGGCAGACCCAGCCCTTGCTTTCTCTGTCCCATCCACTCCTTGCGGTTATATGTGGACAGAACGCAAAGCGTTTGGACATCAGACCAGCTCTTTGTCTGTTACGGAGACCAGCAGAAGGGAAAGGCTGTCTCCAAGCAGAGGTTGGCCCACTGGATAGTGGATGCCATCATCTTGGCATGTCATTCCAAAGATGCACCATGCCCCCTGGGTTGCGAGCCCTGTAGCTTTGTAAAAGCATCATCTCTTCTGTAACCTTGTTGAGTTCCTCCACACCCTTCGGCAACGGACGTGGCGGAGCATCCGATGCCATGCCTAACACTCGTATGCTCTGGTGGAACCTGTGCTAGGCTGGGACCATATGTTGTGATCCCTATGGAAATCCCATCCACGGTACAGATGCTCCCTGCAGCGAGCCCGTGTCTTTCCCTTGGCAGAGCCCGCTCTGCCATCTCTGACCAGTGCGTTTCCCCCCTGTTATAGGCTGGAGCCACCTCAGTGACATTCTATATGTTGTACTGCCCGGTAACGCCCAGTTCATACAGTATGTCTAACCTCCACATGTATACCTCCCTTCAGGCAGGATGTGGCTTCCGCAGCGTCTTCCTTTCCTCTGAAAGGGCACGCTTTCCCAGTGTTGTCATAGTCTGACTGAGTGGGTCTTGCGGAACAGCAGTGACTACGTCGAACGTGACCGAACTGAAAGGGAACGTCTCGGTTACGTATGTAACCCTCGTTCCCTGAAGGAGCCACTATTGCAGGACCACCGCGGACTCCGGTCTCCGCTCGGTTCCTCAGCGAAAAACAACTGGTGCGTGCATCCACTTCCGTATTTATACCCGCGCTGCGGGGCGGAGCGGAGCGTGAGAAGCAAAGCTTGCACGCCAATGTGCATTGGCTCATTTTATCAGTACTCGAAGATAACAGGCTCCCTAAGCGTGATCCCAATCAGTCGGTACGTCGACTACGTCTCCATTCCCTCCTTCAGGGAACGAGGGTTGCATACGTAACTGAGACATTCTCAAAGAATTTGAAATCCTTCAACTGAACCCACAAAATAAGTAAGTCAATCTGAGTATCAAATCGATACAAATATACACTAGTGCTGCATGATTAATCATATCGCAATCGTGATGTCAAGCCTATGCGATTATATGACACAAAATGCTGCAATTTTATTAAATAAATAAATGTGGGCTGTCAACGTTAATGTGTTAAATTGATTAAATATTGATTAAATATTTAACACAATCAACGCAGCATCCGTTAATTTTTGTCATCCTTTGGCTAGTGTTACATTATATGATCCCACACTTATTCGTGCAAATGCTTTTAAACCATTAATGCAAGACAAGACAAAAGAGAACATGCTGTCTGTGAATGTCCTGACTGCAGTGACACACAGAAAGACGTGCGCCAGTATCGTGCGCACAGACAGCACGCCAGAATACAGTTCTCTTTTTTGCTTGAACGAACAATAACACACAATTATACCAAAATGTCTGCTTTGTCGAGTATCTTCATAACATAAGAGCAGTCTTCTGATGAACATGAAGAATTGTGAGAGAATGAGTCGCGTGTGAGACCTGCTTCTCTGTCAGCAGTGGCTGGTCTTAAAGGGGCAGCAGCCAATAAAGCTTTCTCTCAGTAAAGTTAATCAAAGAACAAAGGGAACAGAGAAAATTACTCACTGCTCTTGACTAAAGAACTTTTGTAGCTTTAATAAGGATTAGGCCTAGTCTATATTTAATTTATCATTTAGGCCTATGCAGTGCAGACTGTTTGATAACTTTGTTCAATTTCGTTATATGTCCTACCTGTTAGACAGTAAGGGCACAGGTAAATATGACATTTATTTTATATATGTCTCAATAAATCTACTATTGAGACAATAACAAGTTTGCAGTAATGCAAAGATGTCACTATTTAATTTTGTAAAAAATATTATTTTAATTTGAAAACACTGTGCATTTAGTTGTTGTTGCTAGTTTGAGTTGAGAAACACACATTTCAGCAGTATCACTAATTTGTGTGTGCATTTTACTTGAGAACCAAGCAAGTAGACTCATGAAACCATTTGTTTATTATATCGCAATCGCAATATTGACCTCAATAATCGCAATATGACATTTTCCCCAAATCGTGTAGCCCTAATAGAGAATAAATGGGCCTGTTAATTTAATCATGGTGCATCAGACTCTGTTTTCTACATTCATGCAAATAAAATTACAATCTGTGGTTTTTATTTTAATTTTATATTTGCCTGGTCCACCCGCTTGTCTAGAGACTCACCCAAATGCAAAATCATACCTACGCCTCAGGCCTATGTTTTTTCCAGCGTCTGACATCACATGTAATAAAATAGCACTTGGCAAATGGTTAAAATAAATAACAAATAGAAAAGCTAATGTTTATTCTCCTCAAATTCAATAAACAAAATTACTGTTATCTGGATTCCCAAGCCTATGTGATTCTGACTCTTTGCCAGCCTCAAATAGAAAAGAGTTGTAGAGCAGACTGGGGAAAATGAATTCTAAATTAATTAATTTCAAAATAATAATAATCATTATCATCAAACATTAAATTAAAATGTTACAATGTGAAAAACAGCTAGGAGGCCCCTTGAGCATTTATGGCTTGGATAAATGAAAAATAGTCCAAAATGATTTAGGTTTTATTAGAAACATCTGAGCCCAATGAAAGTGCTCATAAAATCTTCATCTCCCTGATTGTAACCTCTGATTACTGTCTGCCATTTCTGAATTATTGCTCTTATGAACTATAGTAACCTGTTGGTTACATGATGGGGTTCAGATATTTTACTAGCCATGCTCACTTTCTTCTTAGAAGCTACACACTACAGTATATACTTAGAATAACTGAATCCTTGAAGAACTCTGAGCATTAATAGCTGCTCTCAGACAGCAGTATCATGTTTTATAAACAAATTATAGAGCATTGCATGTTCAGTGATCTCTCTCAGCTGAGACATTTGTCATTATCTTAAACACTGCTTGTGTACTGAGGGAGGATAGCAAATGGGATGGCTATATAAGAAAAAAACTGAGCAGCGTTCACAATGACTATAGATTGCCATGTAGAATATATGCATTTTGTTGTATGCTATTGCAAATTGTAACTGTTATTACTGTTATTGATTCTGTACAGGTTTTGATACTATTAACTCCATAAAAGTGAAATAAAATTTTGTACTGTCTTGAATAACAAAAAATATTTCCTGAAAAATATGGAATAAAAAGTGTGGGATAGTTGAGGTCATTCCTTTTTACCGGTTAGTTTTACTATGCTGCTTGTTTGCTTTTAGGTTCTAACTCAAACCAGACTCCTCATACAACAGTCATCATACAAGACACAAATGAGAACACTAGTAAAAGCCAGATTGGCCTTTTAGTTGTTTTGGACATTTAAGAAGTCCTACTAATATGGACTTACCCTCCAGAGAAATCACTAAATGCAGTTGCTTTCTTTTCAACCTACATGTTTTGAAGGCCTGATTTATGATTGATCAACAAGTTTAAATTAGGTCACGACCAGGGAAAAGTCTCCAGGGTCAATGTCACAACCCCTCAATCAAGCACAGAGGAAAGCTAGAGTTCCAACATTCAGCATTCCTACGTTTCACAGATGAGACTAGATTTAACCACCGAATGCAATGAGTTCATAAAAAGCTGTATGTGCTGGCAGACACTATTCAGATACATTTACTGTGGATGCGGTGCATCGATGATGTAAGCTCAATTTTAGCTATACCACACACATGTATGTAATCTACAAGGACATGGAATGTCCAAGCTCTAGAGGGCCTAAGCTGAACAATAAAGCACTAATGGAAGGATGTAATCGAAATGGCCTGCTTAATCACAAGAGAGGGCAAAGATTTGTCATGAAACTAACAACATGATCATCATTTCTTTCTTTTTAACTATGAGTATAACAAGAAATAAAGTCTGAAAAATAAACACTACGTTAGAGAACACAGTCAAAATAAAAAATGATCCTTAAAGTCTACTCCATGTACTGTATAACTTGCCTTGTACAGTTTGCCACATAAAATACAGCAATAGCTTTGATCACAATATCAACACACCATAACAGCAAATCAATAGACTGACAAATGGAAACTCTAAATAAAATAGACAAAGAGCAATGATTTATAGTTGAAATAATAGGAAATATCACTTTGAATACAAAAGTAAAAAACAACAAAAAAGAACATTAAGTTCGCCAATTTTCAACCAGCTTTGATTTTTTAGTGCTGTAGTAGATGTAACTAAACAGAAAATATATCCCAACCCTCAGTCATCACCTCTTCTGTAACAGAGGGTCGGCCTGTCTCCATCTCAGCAGCACTAACATAAAGTTTGTGGTCCTTTGATTAAGATGTTCCTATATAAAGATCACTGTAGCCCCCCAGGCTCTTTCAGCAATTGCCCAGCCAAGGAACAATGCAGTTAAAAGCAAGAGCAAAATTGATGTGGCTGATGAAAACAAAAGAATAAAAAAATACAAAAAGGTGTGTGCACATCCTTAAAACTTAATTGGGCTCAGATGCAGGACAAAAAAGATGACAACCATAAAAGTAAGAAAAGTAATGTCCGCACACTGAGTTTACAGCTCCAAAAACATTTATTAATATACAGCGCAACGTTTCGACCGTCAGGTCTTCATCAGGCACAATTGAGAGAAATGATTATTTAGAGAATAGGTCAGCGTACACAGGCTACTCCTAGCATATGCATTTAGGCTAATGAGTCTAGTCCTTGCAGAGCATCCAACTATCAAC
Organism: Leuciscus leuciscus; assembly: GCF_965113295.1. NCBI lineage: Eukaryota > Metazoa > Chordata > Actinopteri > Cypriniformes > Leuciscidae > Leuciscus > Leuciscus leuciscus. The sequence goes on along the minus strand of NC_138729.1, from coordinate 34,997,843 downwards.
ACCAAACAGTTAGGCTATTAGCTAACAAGAAAGCAAATCAGGAAGAAGTTGAACGAACGAATGAGGTATTTGTAAGGCTGGAAGCTTACGCTACTATTTTGAACCAATAATTGGAACAAAAGGCAGTTGAAGGATGACGTGTATAATTCAAATATTTATCTGACTCCAATGTAATTAATCTGACTCCATTAAAGGGATACTCCACTTTAAAATGAAAAATTCTGTCATCATATACTCACCCTCATGTTGTTTCAAACCTGTATGAATTTCTTTCTTCTGCTGAACAGAAAGGAAGATATTTAGAAGAATGTCAGTAACCAGACAGTTTCTGGTCTCATTGACTTCCATAGTAGGAATACACTATGGAACTATATACTATGGAAGTCAATGGGACCAGAAACTGTCTGGTTGTTGTCATTCTTTAACCTGAACGTTTAGATAACAAAAGTTATAATCACTTTAGCTTTCAACATAATAAGTGATAAAATGAAAAATTATCAAAGCCTTTAAAGCAAGCAAAGTTATTTATTAAGTTACATGTTTAAATACACAGACAGTAGAATGGAACCACGTACTGTACAGAAAACTTATAATGCACTGTTGTGCAGAAGAGGCCATAAAAGCCTTTCTTGTAGTATGAGGTTACGCACCGGTGTGTGGGAGTGGCGGGGTTAAAGCCTTTCTTCTAGATCAACAGTTACCTTTCCTTCTTATACCCTGAGCAAAGCATTGTTAAACATGAGTGGAATACCAACACCGAAACCAACCAACAGGAAACCAAAAGATGAGGCAAATGGGCAAATCAAGAGGGGGAGAAGAACATTAACATACTCTCCTCAATGTTTAACCAATAGTACCTAGATTGTACATTAGGATACTTTAATTTCTCTATTAAGTTCACCACCATTCATTTCAGTTTATAAGCTGTCAGATGAGACCAAACATGGCATAGTTACATATTAGAACACACTAGTAAATAAACAGTATGTAGTTGAAAGCATATGTCCTGTGAAGCAAATGGTACAGACGTGTCATTGAGGTGCAAAAGAGTCTCTCCCGACAGAACCATCCTGTGCCCCAACAGTCCTCAATCAGCATATTGATGAAATCCCTTGCACTAGATAGGCATTAGCATACTGTGATGAGAAAGGCCATTGTGCCACGTTTAATTCACATGTATAGGCTATATTTAAAAGGATTTTTGAAGTACTAGGGCAGTAAAGAGTTCTGCCCATATTTGCTCAGCCCTACATATTTTTATAGTGCTATGTACTTCTGTACATCCAAAGCGCTTTACAATTAAAGGGATAGTTCACCCAAAAGTGAAAATTAGCCGATGATTTACTCACCCCGAAGTCATCCTAGGTGTACATGACATTCTTCTTTCAAATGAATACAATCGGAGTTATATAAAAAAATATAAAAAATATCCATATTTAAAACTTTATAGACTAAAATAACTAGCTTCTGGCAGACGGCCGTACGCAAGTCGATTTACGCCAAAAGAGTAACACTTGACGATGTATGACGTAGGAGCAGCGTAAGCTTTGACGCCTCTCGCGGTTCAAACAAACAGGGCTGGTCAACTGCGTTCGTCATTATGTCGTGCGTCAAGTTCAAGGGTTACTCTTTTGGCGCAAGTCGATGAGTACGGCCATCAGCCGGAAGCTAGTTATTTTAGTTTATAATAGAACTCCAATTGTATTCATCTGAAAGAAGAAAGTCATATACACCTAGGATGGCTTCAGGGTGAGCAAATCATGGGCTAATTTTCATTTTTGGGTGAACTATCCCTTTAATGTCAGGGGTCTCCCTTCAACAACCACCACCAGTGTGCAGCATCCACTTGGATGATGTGATGGCAACCACAGTTCACAGCGCCAGTGCGCTCACAACACACCAGCTATAGGTGGAGAGGAGAGAGAGTGATCGAGCTAATTCAGTTGTGAGGATTATTAGGAAGCCATGATTGATAAGGGCCAATGGAGGACACCCCTCTTTACTCTTTACGAGAAGTGCAATGGGATTTTTAATGACCACAGAAGAGTCAGGACCTCGGTTTAACGTCTCATCCGAAGGACAGAGTTAGGTGCTACATGCTAGCAAGCTTTTTTTTTTACCCACACTGTTTTCTCCAAACTGTCATTATAATAAAGACGTTTCATCATTTTGCTAGGCTTTTGTGCAACACAACCTCAGCAAAAACGTTATTTCAGCTAACAGGAATGCTAACAGCATGATTCCAGGCAAGCACCGCCAGTTCTGGTATCCAGAGCCTGAGGCAGTTTGTTGCCAGGAGTATTGATAAGACATTCTGACATGGAAAGAAACAAAGAATGCAACACATTTACACACTTTTAAAACGATGAGAAGAAAAATAATGTTTCATTAGAGCGAAAATTTTTAATGTTCTACCACAAATAATGTTGTTCAGAGTAAATGCCTTTGGGTTGTTTTTGGCAAATGCACTTGGATCTGCACGCCAACTTCCCCCATTTAGTTAGTTTGGATTAATATGGATAAGAAAACATGAGAAACAAGCCAATCTCCTGCTCTTAAGAAAGGTATAACTTTCAGTGATTTTCAATATTTTAAGGGAAAGCTGAGGGTCATGATTACATGTATATATGATGCCTTTTAAGTAAAGTTTTGAATTTAAGAGTATTTTGCAGTTTCCCCCTATTAACAAACTTAATGGTTGATACAGAGAGCAAGGACTGCCAAGCTAAAAAAAAAAAAAAAAAAAAAAAAAAAATTCACTTCTGCATTAAATTTACATTGTCTAAATTCATTTGTTAGCTTTGTGTGAAAAACAGACCAAATTTTGAACTTAAATTGTAGTCAGGTTTTTACACAAAGCTATTGCATGGATTCAGAAGACTTGCACTATAGTGCATAAATCAATTGAACTGCTTTTGCATTGTTTTATATTGCTTTTTGTTCTTTTTGGAGCTAGACTGCCTCTGATCACTATGCTTTTACTGTATAATTCATGTCCATCTGACTTCAAACTGTTCAATGGGACAAAAACCCATTTGAGTTGACCCCAACAGGGCTTGTGGGGTCTTGTGGGGTCTAAAACATAATGCAGATGTTGTTGTTGTTGGTTTTTTTTGTTGTTGTTGTTTTTTACTTAATTGAGAACAGAAAGAGAAAAATAAACAAGGTTAACAACATGACTGGACAAGTCTCAAACATTTTCCTATTTCTAGACTCCACTGAACTATAGTTAAAGGAGAAGTTCACTTTTGAAAAAACTTTTGCTGATAATTTACTCACCCCCATGTCATCCAAGATGTCCATGTCTTTCTTTCTTCAGTCGAAAAGAAATTAAGGTTTTTGATGAAAACATTCCAGGATTTTTCCACATATTATGGATTCCATTGGGACCCAAACGGTTCAAGGTCCAAATGACAGTTTCATTGCCGCTTCAAAGGGCTTTAAACGATACCAGACGATGAATAAGGGTCTTATCTAGCGAAACGATCGGTCATTTCAAAAATAAAATAAAAAGTTGACGTTTTATAAGCACAAATGTTCGCCTTGCTCTGTTCTGTGATGCGCGTTCGTGACGTCACGTAATACGCAATTACGTTGAAAAGGTCAAGTTTGATGTGTTTACAAATGTGCGGAAGGAGGACCATATAAACATTTTCAAATGTATTTGTGTCAGTTTATCGTTTAAAATGCCCATTTCGTGTGCGCATCCTGAGTGTTTTAATATTAAAAAGCCAAAAAGAACATTTTCTTCAATTTTTCAAGCGTGACCTTTTCAACGTAATTGCGTATTACGTGACGTCACGAACGCGCATCACAGAACAGAGCAAGCCGAACATTTGTGCTTATAAAACGTCAACTTTTTATTTTATTTTTGAAATGACCGATCGTTTCGCTAGATAAGACCCTTATTCATCGTCTGGTATCGTTTAAAGCCCTTTGAAGCGGCAATGAAACTGTCATTTGGACCTTGAACCGTTTGGGTCCCAATGGAATCCATAATATGTGAAAAAATCCTGGAATGTTTTCATCAAAAACCTTAATTTCTTTTCGACTGAAGAAAGAAAGACATGGACATCTTGGATGACATGGGGGTGAGTAAATTATCAGCAAAAGTTTTTTTAAAAGTGAACTTCTCCTTTAATAATCTGCTATTTAAGCTCCATTGGATAACAACAGATCTACAAGGTTGAAATAAGTAAATAGAAGATCTGACATGTTTGCTGGTGTATACATACAGTATGTTGTGTATTTGATCAAATGAGAAGAGGATCACACAGACCTGTTGATCTCCAAGGCCTACTCTATTCTACTCTATTCTACTCTATTCTCTATTCTACTCTATTCCATCACAATCGTGAAGAATAGCTGAGAGCCCAAATGCTGCCACAGATGTTTCTACTTGTGCTGAAGATGCAGAACATGATTAATCTCCACAGATGGGAAATCACTGTTTGTTGTGTATGCTAACTTATAAAGTCAGGCATTTAAGAAAAAATGACTTGATTACTTCTTTGTAGGGCTGTCACGATATCAGATATTTCACACCACGGTTCTCATGGCCAAAATAATTCACGGTAATGATATATCAATAGAAATCATAAAAAAAAAAAAAATGTTGTCAGTCAAATTCATCTCTGCTGTGTTTATTTTGTGTTTTGCTTTCTTTTGTTGGCCAGTGAATCACAACATTGCATACAACAATTACAACAATTGATGTTGTTGATTTGACACCCAAATGCAAGAAATGGCATACCCAAATTAAAGTACAGTTCATGAAGCCTTTGGACTTCAAACATTGTAAACTCATTTGAAATAAAAAAATTGGCAGCTTGTTGTCATATCATCAGAATGAATTAATGATAAATTCTGAGATTTATGTAAGATTTTTAAGATTATGTGATTATGTGATTTCATTGAGGAAACAAATGCTAACCGTTTTTAGCTAAGCACAGCGTCAAAATAATTTTTTTTACAATAACAGCATTACTCCAAAATCGCGGTATAACGTCAGTCGAGTGATTGAAATATCTTCATTCTGTGAACTGATGTGGCTTATCACAGAATGAGGCCGAAATTATATTATTTTAAAGTATTCTAGTATACAGGGATAAAGGCTATGTCGATTAGCATTGCATTAGCAATGTATATTATCCTTATGAAAATAACCAAGATGGCTTAAAGAACACAGATAAACCATATACTGTCACAATGGTGTGTTAATTCTCTTTGTTTAATCAGTCAACGGAGGACGCGGAGGTGAGTGAACAGGTTGCTATTTGCTAGTATTGCCTACTTTTGCACTCACTGTTGATCGGCAAGTCCTGTAGACTGGGGTGTCTAACGAGTCATTTTCTCTGAAACCAAAAAACTCCCATAGCTTACTTTTCTGGAGTATGGGTAGAGACTCTCCTCTGTCTTATCAACTTGATTTTGCACGGCAGTAGTAGCTGTGCATGCAGCGTCTTTTGCTTTATATGACACAGATGGCAGTGTTAAGGTGCAATACCACTACCTATTGTACTTTGGGATGTCAACCAGGTACTGGTGCTGAATTATTTATGTGTCAGATTATCATATGCATACTATTCATTCTAATGATTATTATTGCAAAGTATTACGGTATGCTTAATTGACTATGTTAAAATATTCCTATGTTGATATATTACTGTTTTTTGTGAAGTGTCCTTGAGCTTGGGAAAGGCACTATATAACATATTTATTGTTATTTACGCCACTGCAAAAGACCAATTAAAGCAGATTTGATGGAGCTTTTAAAGAGATCCGCTACCTCTGTCTCTCTCCTTCTCTAACTTATTGGAGCATGAACTGCCTTGCTTCACCTGCTAAAGTCATTAATGACCTGTAGATTAGTTCCACATGTAAAATTGCTCCGGTGCACAATGTCAGGTCCCATAAAAGTAGAACGTTGGGCAAGAAACCATGTGAGAAAGTGATGTAATATTTAAAGGCTTTGGGTTACAGTGCATTTGAAAGCATGCAAGTGATGACCCATTTTAAATAAATAAAACATTGGATGAAAATAAATATTTTGCAGATGGCCACAAGCAAGTGTTTACATGCATGTGTTCATTTATAACCAATAGTAAGAAACGGACTGTTTCTTTTAGGAGCATTTTGGCTCATGATTTATAAAGACCCAATCACAAATAAATCATTTGCACCAGTGTATCAGCTATAGCACTATGGGCTGGAACCTGAATAGTTGCATATGCACTTGATAGTCATGGTTGGATGGTGGGTCCAACTATGCATGCTCATGCAGGCCCCCTCTGTGCACATACACACACACACACTGGATCAGCTCCAGCAGGATGAGTCATGGCCTGGTGTGTGGGTGTCCAATGTGGAGTCAGCGCGACTATACCGGGAACTCAGTTTAGGGTCTGAAACCACAGCCACCCCAAACTCCCTTGGATCCACCCCTAAACCTCCTAAAATGCAACATATTCACAGACACAAACATTATGAAACTGCTAGGCTATTGAAGAGTGGCTTCACATCCACTAAATTTGTGTTAGTTCAAAAGGATACCAGTTCATCAAACAGAATGAACTGGAAAAACCAGACAAAAACACAGTTTATCATAGAGTTCTCATACATGCTGTATTTCAGATAAATTACTTTTGGAGAGTGGATTCAGACCTTCGCTTGCCAGCAGGCCAACATCCAATTAACTCCATGAAACTATTAGATGTTTCTCTGTTCAGACCCGATGGACACAATAGCACTGATGTCCTTAGTTAACATTACAGAAATACCATCACTGGCACCAGCTCACACAATTTAAGAATAAAACCAACAATGGTTTTGTGTAGCATTTTACAATAAAATTCAATTACGTAATATTATTATTATTATTACGTAATATACGTAGTTTTAGCATGTTATTGAATATGGCAATCTAGTCTTGGCGGACTAGATCTGCTACGTTGCTGCTGCTGCTGCTGATTATTGCGACTGCTACAGAAGAGCAAGTATGGACTTGCTACTGCTAATAGATACACAGGTCTACGCACTGCTATAAGCATGTAAGATATGCTGCTGCTGTATAAATAGACAGACATAAATCCCCTAGCAGATCTAGCCAGGTGGAGCTGGGGGAGGTGGAGGTGGAGGGTTTCAGAGGAACTCTGATAGCATGCTAGCAGACTAGCTAGGACTAGTTTAAAGCAAACAATGAACCAGATTATTTAAATGTTGATCAAGTAATCTCGTTGGCTGCATGATTATCAGAGGCCAATCAGTTTGTGCCATGTGGTAATGTGATTGCTTGCAGATTGCATGTAAAGGACCAATCAGCCTGCGTCCTCTACAGTTTCATGACTGATCTTTGCTTTGTTCTTAAAAAAAAAAAAAAAAGAAAGAAAGTAAGAGAAGTATACAAGTCTGAACATCAATAATGATAACTTTAATGGCTTTGCAATGTACTTTACAGTTTCAAAAAAGCTGGGGCCAGTAAGATTTTTTTTTAAAGATGCATTAAAGTGATCACAAGTAAAGACTTAATTATTTCAAATAAATGCTGTTCTTTTGAACTTTTCATTCATCAAAAATTCAACTTTGCCATTACAGGAATAAAATAAATTTTAAAATATATTAAAATAGTAAAAACATATTTCAAATTGTAATAATATTTTCACAATATTAGTGTTTTTAAAGTATTTTTGATTAAAACCGACCCCACAGTTTTGAATGGGAGTGTAAACATCATAATAAACTATGCAAATACATTAATATGGCACCATATACATGCTATTATAACCCAGGCTTGAAATGCATCGCTTGCATGTTACATGTTATTCTTATTTTTTTTTATTAGACCTTTATTTAACCAGAAAAGAGCTCTCTGAGATTAAAAATCTCTTTCACAGGAGTGTCCTGGCCAAAATGTGCAGCAATACATTCAGTTACATCACAGATAAACATCACACAAACAGATTAGAGAAAAAAAAAAAAAAAAAAAACCTTAAAAGCAATTGCATAATGTTAGATCAACTTATGATCAGTCTCTCTATCCACCCAGGGGTTCTAAGATATTGAGCCCTGTAGAGGTTCTTGAGTAGCGTGATGTGAGGGTTTTGAATGTTTCTCTGTTAATTTGACAGAGGAAATAGAACCCCACCCATGCAGTGTTTTATAGAGAGCCAAACTGGCTTTTGCTGCAATACATTTCTCGGCTGGAACCATCTCAACAAAACCAGACTCTCTCTTTCCAAGCAGCTCCACCATCCATGTAAAATCCACCATCCCACAGAAAAGTTACACTTAATTTCAGTAAATGGGCCAAATTACCCTTCATCCAAATGTATTTGCCAAATGATAAGCACAGGATATTTTGAGAAACTGTGCAAAATAATTCAAGACTGTATATGTAATGTACTGTATGTATATGCAATTTCATGTATGTAATTTCAAATACAGTTCTGTATAGGTTTCTTTGGCTTCTTGGCTTTAGCTTTATAGTTAGTTGCTAAGATCATTAAACTTTAGTCTGTCTAAATATACCTGTACTTCCTGTTATTCTGTGTACAATGCCAGAAAACCCAACAGTAACAAATACAATCTATAGTACCATAGAAAAAGAGCACACATGATCAAGGAACGTGACACAATAACAAAGCAGTGCGGTCTGTTGGTGATTAGCATCCCTGTGTCAACTGCAGGGGCCGGTCAGTCTAAAGGCATGATTAGATCCCTATTGTCTAGCCAGCAGTATTCTGCCAAGGGCCAGGCTTTTTTGAGGGGCATGGCTACAAAACTGATAAAAGTTATGGCTGTAGGAGCTCTAAAATCAGAAAAATGCGAGACTGCAATTTATCCCATCTATTGGATACAGTGTTGCACTAATCAAAACAAGAGACGGAGAAGCAAAAGATAGAGAGTCATAACAATCATTCAGACTTATATCTGAATATGCTTAAGTGTGTGTATTGTAAATGTCAAAACAGTCATGTAACAGTCAGACCTCACAAGATATGTTTTTGGACAGGTTCTTGAGCCTGTGTCTTGTCTGGACAGCATCAAAGTAGTCACTGGCTCTCTTTATCTAGCAATAATTCTCGATCATCTAAGACTTGCTACAGGGTCTCATTGTGCAGTTTGAATGAATTCCAAAAAAAAAAAAAAGAAGAAGATAGCACTTGTGTTATATGAACAGAAAGATACGGAACAGAATTTCTGGACTAAAGTAAATTGCCACAATAGCTTTAATGTAGCTGAAAATTTGTGGTCAGTAAGATAAAAAAAAAACATAACAAAACAAAATGTATACTCTTTATTCAGTAAGGATATGCTGTTCTTTTTAACTTTCTATTCATCAAAGAATCCTGATTTTTTTTTATCACTTTCCACAAAAATATTAAAAGAAAAATAAGCTACTCAACTGTTTTATACATTGATAATAATAATAATAATAATTAGCACCAAATAAGCATATTAGAATGATTTCTGAAGGATCATGTGACACTGAAGACTGGAGTAATGATGCTGAAAATGCAGCTTTTCTATACAGGAATAAAATACATTTTATATTAAATATTATATTAAAATAAAAAAACAGTTGTTTTAAATTGTGATAATTTCACAATAATTCTTTTTCATATATTTACATTAATTTTTTTTTTTAAATTTTTATAAATGCAGCCTTGGTGAAATGCAGCCTCATAGAAGACTTACCAACCTCAAACGTTTGTCATATTATTATTGGTTGATCTTCTTAATTGTTCACAGGTGTTTCTTGTTAGTCATTAGTCTTGGTGTATATAGCCCTCGTGTTTCCATTGTATCTTGTCTAGTTTTGTTTGTGTGACCGCTGTTGGTGACTCTCATGTCACCAAGTCAAATTCACGTTTTTTGTGATGCTGTCTGGTTTCCGTGCAGGTGTGTCTGTGTCTGTGTCGGTGTACGTGTCGGTGTCGGTGTCCATGCCAGTGTGTGCATGTCGGTGCGTCCGTGTAGTGTTTTATTTTTATACATTAAAGTCTGTCCCATCTTTAATGTATTTGTAATTGGTGAAGTAATTGGCAATGTCCTTTTGTAAATAAAAAATAAGCGTCCGCGCACCTACGCATTCAAACGCGCCTATAGACTAAACGTAATACGCATGTGCAGATTCGCGTTTTTGATGTTTACACAGGTGTAACGGTTTATAACGTATCGCTTTCAAAACTTTTTTTTTTTTATTTTTTTTTTAAACGCATTGAAACCTACTTCAAAGTTTGTGTTCTCAGGCCACCAAAAAGCCATTGTCGTGTAAATCAACAGCCAGAACGCATTAAAAGTTTTCTGTTTTCAGTTGAAAACGGTGTCGTGTAAGCAGGCCCAAAGGTAATATAACTAATGATTTTTACAACGGAAATGAATCAATTAACAACTTACCTAAGCTAGACAATGACTTTATTCTAGAGCTGCTGTACAGCCATTAAAGGAATGTTTGTAGAGACTTTTTAAAGCAGAGAAGAGATAAGTGTATTTACACTGGGATCACAATCTCAGGAGACAATGTATCATGTGCTCAAATGTTTATTACAACTGGCTCACAAGGTGCTCACTATGACCAGTCCATCCATCTGACACTGTTGTTTTAAATAAGATCGTTGTGTTACTCATGGGAACCGCAGTCTTAACTTCAGTGGTTGCACAATAATAAACATAAGAAAGTGACAGGTTTAAAGGGTAGGTGCACCTCTGAAGACATGTAAAGCATGTAAAAACCCAAATGCACTAGGTAGCATTTAAACTCTATAATTACAAAAAGTTGAAGGATTTTATGAACTACCACACAGCCAAACAATAAAAAAATAGGCCTACTGAAAAGAATCTGTAATGCAAACTTGACTCTGACTAACAGTGGATTCTGGAATATTTTAAACTTTAAGTACGCACACAAGGCGCATTGGTGCCATGTCGGAATTACAATCATTACGAGATTCTGACTTGGAAAAAAGCATTTATGTCCTTGTAAACTTAATTTTCGAAGAATTCCAACTTGTACCACCTGAAACGTCTATCATCATTGTGGAAACATTCAATGTCAAATTCAGCAGTAAAATTCAGTTAAATACAAAGTTCTGTCATGAAACTCTAGATGGTGCAGGCTAATAGGTCCTTAGCTCAACCTGCTTGCTTGCAATCACATCGTTATCCGGGCACAGCTGATTGGATCCTGCTGTATGAGCTCACGTACTCAACCTTCAAATCCTCGGTTGGCAGCATTTGCCTAAAGCCTGGTTCACACGGGACGATTTTAAAATTGTCGGCCGATTTTCCAAACCTGAGAGACCCCACACACGGGGATTAAAAAAATCACGGGTCTAACAGTTTTGGTCGTACAGTGTGTGGTGCACAGCCACACGGCAAAATCAACACATCACACATGAACCGATTTGACTCCCGAGCATTCCCAGATCAGACGGGAAATCGCGCAAAATACCTCGAGATCAAACGTGACTTCAGAGTAAACAATCATGGCGGACGAAGAGGATGCAGTGGCAATAGTTTGTAGTTTGTTTTTAACCGAAAAAAAACGTTATCAAAAGAAAAGGCGATGATCTCTGACGTCCACCGGACTTTCTGGTGCGCCATGCCGCCGGCTGTTTTGATTATATTTCCCGGTGTTTACTCGCCGCCTCGTCACCTCGCTTTCTGATTGGCTACACTCCACAGTCCACAGGCTGCGTGCTCGGAGGACACCACACACGAGAAGAAATCGGGCCAAATAAATCCAACATGTTGGATATCCCCGATTTGAGATCGGAGCGGTCCCGACGTCCTTCCGAGCAGACGAGAGCAGCCTTAACACACCACACACGGCAGGAATATCTGATCAGATTATTTTACGATAATTGGAGCATCCTTAAGATTGTCGGAAGGGGTGAATCGGGGCTAAAATCAGCCTAATTATCCTGCCGTGTGAACCAGGCTTAAGTACAGAGTATGAATTAACACATTCATTTTGCAATTATTAGTGTTGCCACATAAATGCATAATTTCAAGACCAAGGACCTGAACACCTCAGAGTAGAACGTCCATATTGTCATCTACTAATTACAATATGACATAAATGCTGTCACATATCTACACCATCCTCTGCACTTCATTTCCCAGCATCCTTTCTGGTCCCCACCTGCACGTCATCTCCGTCAGGACTACCGTCCTTCGTCCTTCGGATGAGACGTAAAACCGAGGTCCTGACTCTCTGTGGTCATTAAAAATCCCATTGCACTTCTCGTAAAGAGTAGGGGTGTAACCCCGGTGTCCTGGCCACATTCCACCCATTGGCCCTTACCAATCATGGCCTCCTAATAATCCCCTTACATTGAATTGGCTCTATCACTCTCTCTCCACCTATAGCTGGTGTGTGGTGAGCGCACTGGCGCCATCGTACTGTGGCTGCCGTCGCATCATCCAAGTGGATGCTGCACACTGGTGGTGGTTGAGGAGAGATCCCCTGATATGATTGTAAAGCGCTTTGGGTGTACAGTAGTACATATGAAAGCGCTATATAAATGCCTCATTCATTCATTCATTCATTCATTCATTCATTCATTCATTCATCTCCAAACACACACACCTGCACGTCATTATCACCCTCATCACTGCCACTACAAATGCACACTCCTCACCACAGTTCATCTCGTTTGTTCTCCCTGTCTCCAGTGTCTTCCTTTCCTCTGTGTCTCCACCAAGATCACCCTTTGGACTCTCCCTTACTTGCTCACCTTATCACTTCACCTTTATTCAATACTCACGATACTTATACGATACTCACATCGGGCAAGATGGCGCCGATGTTTTTGGCATGCCGTCTCTCTCTGCGATTATCAAGTTTGTTTTTACTATGGTTTTTTAATTGCCTTTTTAATCATGGTGTTTTTTATTCAAGTGTTGTCTTAAGTCATAGTGCGTTATCAGTGTTAGTTTACGACCGGCAAACTTTGCTGGATATTGGACTTCTGGCAGATGGACAAACATATCAGTTATTGTGGGAAGCTTGCGGAATTCCTCCGCCACCGCCACTGCTGGCGTCTGTGCCGCCTTACCTCCGCCGGGGGCAATGTTTGCCGTCGGGAAGGAAACGACGAAAGCGCAGAGGGAAAAGAGGTGGTCTCGCGGTTAAACTTAAAATTGCCCTTGGAAGTTATCGGAGATATGATCACAGAGATTTTGTCGTCGATGGAATAGACCGTTCTTGCTCTGTGAGATGGCGCTCCCTCGAACCATTATATAACTGGAATGTCCCGATTTTCCCTAACGTTACTTCTTCTGGATCGCTGCAACTGTTACGCTCTCCACGTCTACGACACGGCGGGGTGAGATGGTGTAATCTTAAACCGCTAAAGTTACGTCGGACAACACAATCGGATGAGGATGTACTTAAACTCCGGTTTGGTTTGATCAACGCGAGGTCAGTGATGAACAAGACATTTATATTAAATTACTTTTTTTATTACACACAACTTGGATTTAATGTTTATTACTGAAACGTGGATTGCAATTGGGGACATGAGTCCTTTTTCTGAACTCATACCGCGAGACTGTACGTTTTTTAATACCCCTCGTTCATCGGGTCGAGGGGGAGGACTGGTTTCTATATTTAAAGAGAAGTTTAATTGCAGATTGATATCAACGGAAGAATGCCGAACATTTGAACGACAACTGTTGATACTAGACATTGGTAGTCCTGTTGCTATTGTTGTTATTTACAGGCCTCCAAAAGCACAGAAAGATTTTATTAATGAATTTGGGGATTTTCTAGGAGGTTTGTTCTCAAAATTTGATTAATTGTTAATTTTAGGCGATTTTAATATACATGTCTGCTGTCCAGAAAATGTGATGTCGAAAGACTTTTTAAACTTGATTGATTCTATTGATCTAACCCAATCAGTAAATGGCCCAACTCATATTTATGGCCATACATTAGATCTGGTATTAACACATGGTCTCTTTATTGAAGATTTAGAATTATATGACCATGTTATCTCGGATCACAAACCCATCTTGTTTAATATCCCTGTCTCATGCTGTCTTGTTAATCCTGTGAAGTCTTTGCAATGCAAAGCTTTCACAGTTTTTCAGCAACAACTGGTACAGAATTTAGTACAAATTTTAATGAGGTGTGTAGAATATCTGAATCTGCTTTACATGATATGGGTGTGGATGAACACTTGTATTGGTTGTATTCAACCTGTAAAGATGTGTTGGATGCAGTGGCTCCTCAAAATACTAAACAGCGTAAAGTTAGGTCTGATCCGTGGTTAAATAATGAAATAAGAGGTCTTAGACGAATCTGTAGGCAGGCAGAGAGAAAATGGAAGAAATATAAGTTACAAGTTTATTATGACATTTTTAAGGAAGCACAGAAAAAATTCCAGAGCACTATAAAATCAGCCAAATCAAGGTATTTCGTGGAGATAATAGAAAAGAACGCTAACAATCCTAGAACGTTATTTAATATAATAAATACAGTTATAAATCCTCCTACAATAATCCTAGATCCGTCTCCATCGATGTGCGAGAATTTTCTAGATTCATTTACAACTAAGATTGAGAATCTTAGAAGAATTATCCCACAAATGAGCGGTGACTTTTTGGGCCATGTTACACAAAATACAGTTTTAAATCAGTTTGAACTTATATCATTTCAGCAGCTGCTGGAAACGGTAAGCAGACTGAAACCTACTGGGTCAGCTATAGATATGGTTCCTCCGTGGTTTTTGAAAGAAAACATTGAGGTTATTGGACCTAGTATTCTACAGATTGTAAATAAAAGCTTGAACACAGGTACTTTTCCAAGCATGCTGAAGCAGGCCCTGGTGCAACCTATATTAAAAAAACCTAACTTAGATCTAACTGACCTGACCAATTTTAGACCGGTCTCTCATCTTTCATTCATGTCAAAAATTTTAGAAAAAGTAGTGTTTAATCAATTACATGTATACTTAGAACAGAGTAATATTGGTGAAGTTTACCAGTCTGGTTTTAAGAAGCATCATTCCACAGAGACTGCCCTTGTAAAAGTGTTCAATGATTTGCTGATGACAGTGGATGCTGGTGATTCCGCAGTGTTAGTCTTATTAGACCTAACTGCGGCCTTTGACACGATAGATCACACGGTAATGCTCTCGTGACTAGAGGAATATGTAGGGATTCAGGGGAATGCCCTAAATTGGTTTAAGTCTTACTTGACTGCCAGAACCATGGCAGTCAGACTGGGCCCGTACACATCGAGATCGACATCACTTAAATGTGGTGTGCCACAAGGCTCTATCCTAGCCCCTACGCTTTTTTCTCTCTATATGCTCCCATTAGGAGACATTTTTAAGAAGTACGACATCACATTTCATTGTTATGCAGATGACTTGCAAATATATCTACCGTTACAAAATGGAAATAATGTGCAATCTCTAATGTCTTGCCTGTCTGATCTTAAATCATGGCTTGCTTGTAATTTTTTATACCTCAATGAAAAAAAGACAGAGGTTGTAGTGTTTGGCCCTAGAGGAACCAAAGGCGCAGCAGAGTTCAATTTCGGATCACTGTCATTATATGTGAAAGATCGTGTTAAAAACTTGGGTGTTTATATTGATAGCGCACTGAAATTGAATGTACAGGTAAATTATGTGGTCAAGTTTTTTTTCACTTGAGAAATTTGGCTAAAATGAAATCATCGTTGACACATAAGAGCCTTGAAATTACAATCCATGCTCTTATATCCTCAAGACTTGACTATTGCAATTCTTTATATAAGGGTATTAGTCAAGCATCTATTCAACGGCTGCAAAAGGTACAAAATGCTGCAGCGAGATTAAGGGTGTACTCACACTAGCCAGTTTGAACCGTGCCCGAGTGCGTTTGACCACCAAAGCGCGGTTCGTTTGACTAGTGTGAGTGCTCCGAACCGTGCCCGGGCGCGGCTCGATTAGCCGGCCCTGGCCCGCTTGGAAGAGGTGGGCCAGAGCACGGTTCAGTTGGACTTGGGCGCGGTTCGCATGCAGTGTGAGCGCTAACCGTGCTGGACTCCATTGTGTTCAGTGAGAGCGCCGCTCTTCCTGTTTATCCCGAAACCGTCGCACCATAATGAAGTAAGCGTGCTCCGGCACGAATGCTGAAACCCTATGTGAGTGCAGGCCAGAGGGGGAGTGGGGAGGGGGGACAATCGTACTCGGGCCCGGTTCATGGCAACCGTGCCTAGTGTGAGTACACCCTAACTAACACTAAAAAACGTGAACACATCACTCCGTCCTTGGTCCGCTTACATTGGTTCCCTGTACAATTTAGAATTGATTTTAAACTCCTTCTATTAGTGTATAAATCTCTTCACGGCCTTGCACCGACTTATTTATCAGATTTGTTAATAGGGTACAAGACAGGTAGAACCTTGAGATCATCAACTCAAAACTTGTTAAAAGTTCCGAGGACCAAGTTAAGCCAGAAAGGGGATCGTGCCTTTGGGGTAGTTGCTCCAAAACTTTGGAATAGCTTACCATCACATGTTAGGGACGCTGATTCTGTACATGTTTTTAAAGTACAACTTAAGACACACTTGTTTGAAATGGCCTATTCATCTATTGGATGATAATGATTATTACTGTTTATATATATATATATATTTTTTTTTATCAGTTTATTTGAATATTGTTGTATTGTTTTATTGAGATGGTGTAAAGCACATTGGTCAACATGTGTTGTTTGAATGGTGCTATACAAATAAAAGTGACATTGACATTGACAATAAATATCACTATTCACCATCAGTCTTCCTTCTCCTGTGTCTCCATACCGTAACAAACGCACCTACAATTCCTGCCACTTGTTGTACGCATACTTTTCCGATGAAGCTTAGGCAAAGTTTTACACACAAATCCTCCAGAATTACCTTTTATGACTTGGATGGATTTGATCTAAATCTCAAATTTAAAAAAAGACCTTGCAAAAATTGTATTCTTCCCAAAGACTTTAATTCGTTGAGGTGAGGACAGTACAAGGTGTTCCTTTGTGTTTTGTAAATTAGAGTGAGGTAGCTGAAGAGATGGTTAAGAGACCCGCTGTGACAGCGGCAGTGGACATTGAAGAAAGTATGTTTGTTTGTTTTTTTGTTTCCATTGAGTGTCAAGAACTGCATGAGGTGAATGTGGTGAGTCTGGACAATGACATGTGTCTGACCAGCTGGAAATGGGTACGTAAGACACAAAGATAGACACACAACGGATAAACACACACTAACCACACACCTTGGTGTCTGATCTTTCCATGGCAGAGAACAGGCTTTGAAAGGCTATCCAGTGTCACTGACAATTTAACAAAAGTAAGAGGGAGGGTGCAAGAATGATGCAACAGAAGACTCAGAACAACTCAGCTCACAACGCATCAGTCTGAGTTTCTCTTCAAAGTGCCAAACGCACAAGGAACTGTTTTAAAGTTTGCCTGGAGTACAAAAGGTGCTAGGGCAAACCCCCCAGGAGATTGGAAGTCAGCACACACCCTCGGCTCAACTTAATATTCATGGACATCATGCATTCAGCTTTCCAACAGATCGAGCAAACTCAAGTCTTATGGCCATTCATAAGGTGTACAATTTGGCATTTACCATTGCTTGGCAAAGTTTAATTGGCGAAATCCAGTCATTCTAATAGGAATCCACGCAATCAGGAATTCTGCATGAGGGCAAAAAAGTTCCCAGCGCAGATTTCGCTCATGTTCAAGTTGGTCATGCAAATTCACTGCATTAACCAAAAGAAAGCTGCTTGGTTTGAAAGAGACATCAGTGTAAGTGCTTCAAAAAGACTGGACCTGTTTTTGGGTGCAAAAAAAATTAAAATAATTATTTCACTAATGCGGCTGCATGTTTAACCACTTAAATAACTTGTGGAGCGCTCTTGGAGTATGCCTTTATTTGTCATTTTGAAAGGATGGAAATATAGCACCAAATATAGAATAACCCCTTAATGGAATAAATCAATAAAAATGAAAGAGAATACATTACAGTCTGTCTGTTCTTTGTACCGAAAACTGAGCATTAAAAATCTGGGATCTCGCATGAAATTGGGATTTCTATTATTAAAATAAACCAACTGTGATCTCCTGAGAAAAATGTCATATTGAGATCACAAGAAAAACATTGTATCTAAGGACTTCTGTTGCAGTGTATTGCAAAGAAAAAAACAGTGGAATATATAAATACTGATGGTTACATCATTTGCAAATGTACTTCATATGAGATTCCTGTTGTAAAGTCATCAATTTACTGTGCGGCATTGTCTATGGTCCGGGAAAGTTTCAAGTGTCCAACACATCAATTTCAAGGTTGCTGTTAGTTTTGAACTGGGCCAAGGACTGACATCTGTCTCAAAAACTATTTATTCATTTGAGAAAGAAAAGTGAATGACCCTGGTAATATCGTTTATTATCAATGTGGGTGTGTTTGAATTGTGTCAGTGGGTAACCTAGACAGCCAAATCACGTACCGCTTGCGCACATAGCCCATGCAGTTATACACAAGGCCATAACAACTGCCAAAAGGCACATGGTTAGTGTTTCAAGGAAGCACATTTGATTCATTTTTCCACTCTTTTTCTGTCATGTGACCTTCAGGCAGCTCTTGTTGACTCCCTTATTCTCATGCACATGCTCGCATGCACACTCAATCGCTCTCCTCCTCTCTTTCTTTATCTCGCTCTTGAGCAACATTGCCACTTCAACTCCGACCTTTCTGATGATGTCATCTTCTCAATCATTACCAGATTGTTCTTTGGCTGGGCTGGAGCAGACACTCAAAGGGAGAGGGTCTTTCATATGTGATGGGCTGTTACTTTCTTCTTGTCAACTTAAGTTTGATGAGTCCGCCGGGGATTCACAACACATATATCCACAACCTTCGACCCTAAACTCTATATATGTACCATCTACAACAGACCCTTGCAGTTCTAATGCACAATCACACAAACATATACACAAACCTGGATACTGAAAGTATTTTGTCTTATGTTGCAGAAAAAGACTAATTTATTTGATTACTTTATATATTCTACCATTTAAAAATGTAGGGTCGGTATGATTTTTTTAAGAGTAAAAGTGTCTTAAGCTCGCCAAGGCTGCATTTATTTGAACAAAAATATTGTGAAATGTTACAATATAAAATAACTATTAAAATGTCTTTACTGTCACTTTTGGTGTATTATTAATATTAAAATTCTATATTAGTTTAAAAATTATTATCTTTTTAAAGTCTTATGATTTAAAAAAACGTTATCTTGAATTTAAATTATTGATTTCAATTATTATAAATTATTATAAACTAATCTCATAGATGTTTGTGCTTAAAACAATAATAAAAAAGAGAGAAAATAAATACTTAATTCAAAACATTATTTAAAACAAAAATGCCTTATACTCAATTTTGCATCTTTCTGATAAAACAAGTTTTTATATATATATATAGATAGATAGATGGATAGATAGATAATTTTATATATACTTTTACCAACACGCAATATTCATGTAATAGCTCCATGTAGCTTAACACCTACAAATGTTGGTGCAACATCTGAGCTAAATCGACTCAAATATTCCCCAAAGCCAGTATTCAACATGTCCAAGATGGTCTCCATCAAATCCAAAATACACCCTTCTGATCATACCCATATGTCTGTCCAAAGCCTAAGGGCACCAAGAAGCTTCTTCAGATCCACTACACAGTGCATGTGTGCCTTGGTCTTCCTTTATTTTCTCTTTATGTTCTCTTTCACCACATCCACTTTAATTTGAGATCAGTCATACTCTCTCCCTCTCTCCCCCTCTCTCCCTCTCTCTCTCTCTCCTACCCTTTCCCTTCTCACGTCCATCCACATTCTGTAAAGTTGTGTGAGAGAGTCATGGGAAGGAAAAGCATCTGGATCTTCTCAAGTACTCCTTCAGCGTCCTCTCACTAATCAAAGCTATTAAAACAAAGATGTGGCTTAAGTGAAGCGGAGGATTTGGGATATTGGGGTTGTTTGAATCAACAGTAATATATGTGTACAAAACAGAGTAATGCTCTGTGGCAATTTATTAGATACATGTTACATGATCAACAAGGGAATATGAGCCATGACAATTGTATTAGGAGGATGGAGCTAGTTTCTCACATACATTATGTACATCTGTTGGCATTTTTAGACATTAGATGTAGATAAAGATTTAAAGCGATAGTTCACGCATCATTCTAAACCTGTATGAATATTCTCTGCGGAACAAAGAATACATTTTTGAAATTTCCAAAACAAGAAATTGGACCCCACTGACTTTTAATGTTTGGAACAACATGTGGGTGAGTACATGACAATTTTTTTTGGGTGAACTACTTAAAACCTTTGGCATGAAGATTTGCAGCTGTCCATGTGAGAAATATTATTTTCCCAGTCAAAATGGAATCAGATACCGTCTCAGCAGCTGTCAGAAATCCCTGTTAAATAGATTCTGACCTACTGACAAGCTCATTTGTGACAAAATTTGAACTTGTAGATACAAGTATACAAAAGAATCATGAAAATGTAGATTTCTAAAATTCAAAAAACGAATTTGTTCATCGGACTGGCAAGTGAGCTTAAAGATAAGGTAGGCGATTTTCAGAGAGGCTAGCAATAACCAGCTAGCTTTGAAAGCATAAGATCCCATCCTCCCTTCAAAGCGTCTCCAAAGCCACGCCTCCTTCAAAACACAAGCCAAGAGGGCCAAAAACACGTGAATTTTAAAGTGTCAACAACGCGTATTTCACGTGTATTCAACTAATACGTGTGAAATACGCGTTAAATGCGCGTGACAAATCAGCGCATTAAATACGCCCATTCAACGCATATTTAATACGTGAAATACGCGTTAAATACACATAAAACACGTGTGAAATACACGTTAAAAAAACTGTTTGAACGGGTCAGTGTAATTGGCTGCTGAAGACTTGAGTCTAACCATTTCTGTGAGCTTAGGGGTTGTCCTTTTTTGTCTTTTTTTGTATAACCTATAGAAATAATATATTTAAATTGCAGTTTTATGAAAATTTTGCCCTGGAGAGTTCATCTTAATTACATTTTTACAATTTTGTCCTAATCCAGCTTTGTAGCTGTAAAAGCAACAGTGGATAATTCACCTCAGATCTTGAAATTAAATAAAATGGAAACAAGAACTGTGAACAAACAAGTGTATTATTTGACAAAGATTGTTTTAGTAACTCAGTAGCCTATGTATTTGAATGATGTTTAAATGGTGTAATATTTGTGAATTTGATTATGTAGCTACTTATCCCTTTTCTTGCGTGCCATCATGATTACTCTCTGGTGTTGTGCACCACACGCTGTTCTGATTGGCTGTGGGTTTTGATTGATTTTTACTCATCTCGCAGTCGCGTCGCATCTAGTGTGGACAGACAAATTATTTGTCGCTGGAATCTTATCGCATCACATCTGGTTAGGACACGGTGTTAAAGGAACACGCCGAATTTTGGGGACTTTAGCTTATTCACTGTATCCCCCAGAGTTAGATAAGTCCATGCATACCCTTTTCATCTCTGTGCGTGCCATAACTCTTTCTGAAGCACTGCTACTTCTGCGGAGTGATTTACTCCAACTCTGAGCGAATTCTCTGCTCCTCACCACAGGGCTTCTCAGGTGCTGCGAGCAAATCAATCACTCCGCCCAAGTAGCAGTGCTTCGCCTAATGAGAATATAGAATACAGTATGTATACGGTTAGAAGATGGCTCTGTCTCATGTGACCTTGTTATTCGTACATGCTGTGACTATACAAATCACAACATGTAAATAGGAAAATGTTGCCGTTATTTTGTCACTATTTGGGAGCAGTATGCTAGCTGGAGCCGTTTACCTCCAGTCTTTGTGCTAAGCTAGGCTAGGGGTAGGTACGTCAGACAGAGTTACGGCACGCACAGAGATGAAAAGGGTATGTATGGTAGGGGTGTAACGATACATCGATATGGATCGATGCATCGATATAACGTCTAACAATACGATGCATCGATTCCACATGTAAAATATCGATATACACCTTTATTTTGACACTCTGCATTCTCACGTAACATCCTTCCGCCAAAGCGCACATTTTCGTTTACTCACCAACCATACTGTCTGCCGGTGTGTCTTTATAACGTTAATCTCCTGAAATAGACGCCTGACAAGACTGACTGAACCATAAACAAGTTTTTTCACAAAAGCCGGTATTGTCCGCTGTCAAGGCATCGCGAGTTCATGTTTTACAGCAGAAACAGACAAGCAGTCGTCGCACCCTTGTTGGTGAACACAACACGATAAGTCCGTTTTAGCAACTCAGCGCGCAGAATTCAGGTCAGATGTCACTTTGAAAAGACGCGCTGGCTAAGAGGAGTTTCGTCAAAGCTGACTAAAAGTGATCGAGGATGGATAATTTCAATGAACTTGATGAACCCGTGATATCTTCTTCGGGGCGTAAAAGGAAAATAAAAGCTGAAACATTTTCACGGAACCTTACTAAAGCAGCTTGTTTAGTGGTGAGGGAAAAGCTCACTGTATTGCGTGTACGTTAATCACAACAACAAAGTTTGTCAGGCATCTATGTCAGCTGAGGAGATTAACATTACAAAGATTAACCGAGTGTTGTATTATTTATCATAGCATTTACTTGGTTTTGTTTGACTCAGAAAGATGAAATGTTAATGTATCTGCTCTGCTCTGCAAAAAAAAAAAAAAACTTTTAACATATTAAAGCATACTTTCAATTAACTTTCATTTTGTAATTTACCTGTATTTTTTAAGTTATTATTATTATTAATCAAAACTACCCAGCTGCAGTTTGATTGATATTACTTGGAATGCACAATAATAATAAAAAACATGATTTATGAAAATGAACAAGAACGGAGTACTTGCAAATGACCTCTTCTGTTGTAAATGTCCCAATTGGCAGAGGGTGTGCAATTTTCAAAGAGCTTAATTAAACGTTCATGTTATATATTTTGGTTGCATTTGTGAGTTAATAAAAATGTAACTGATGTGTGAACATAATATCTAAATATCGATTGATATAGCCCTGAATCGAATCGAATCGTAATCGTATCGCAGAATTTTTTGAGGTATCGGCTAGTGATGCACCGATGTGAAAATTGTGGCCGATACCGATAACCGATATTAATATTGTTGTTATGGCCGATACCGATATTTACCGATGTCGATATCTCTGTATAGAAAACAAATTTGAATGATTAACAAATAAAGAGCTATTTTCCAAAACTTTTTTTTTTTTTACTTTAGAAATTACTGATATTGGGCACCTTTACCTGTGTGCAAAATATGTCACATATACGACACACATGCATTATATTACATTGCATATAATGTGTGCTGGTCAACTTGTCTAAAATTAATAAACCCTTAGAAAACAGTAAAAAAAAAAAACAGGAACAATTAACAATGTACAATTAAGATAGGCTACTTAATTTATTATTCCAATATCCAAATATGATACTAAAAATTAACCACAGGGAAAAGGGCTTCTATTTGTGACGTGCTGTCTTTGCGAAATGTTAGCCAATACAAACATATTTATAGAAAACAGTTGACAATGAATAGACAGGAGTCCAATAATAGCATAACGAATCACTTATTCTAAAAATAATAACAAGTAGCCTAGGCTATAAGACGAATCCGACATGGGCTGTGTTACAGTAAAACGTCCGTCATTTAACGAATTTTAAAAACACGGATGGATAATACAAAATGCTTTCTGACATTTTGACAGAAAAAAACAAGCAAGAACAAAATTTTAACTTAGCCCGTCAATTTTTCATTTTACAATTATCTTCTCTCTGTGTGCGCGCGTCCGTGTTTGTGAGAGAGAGAGCTCGCGCAGCACTGATACAACGGTAGCCTACTTTTTAATCCATAAGTAACGAACGCGCTAGTTTTCATACAAAATAAATATGTAACATAATTAGGTAGGCTACTTTAGTTATTATTAACACAATAACGTAACACATGAAGGCTACGTTTCTCAACACTGAGAATGAATAAATAAACGCCTGTTACTCCAGACTCGCGCTTATCAGTAATCCACAAATCACACGTGCTGTCACTTTTGAGAAAAATCTAATTCGAACGGGTATCAAATATCAAGCAATATATTCAAATATCTACGAGTCAAAAAACGATCAGTCAAAAATGTGTCATGAAGAGGAAAAAAACATAAGTCGCACTGGACTGCGTTAACAATGTTACAGATGGGACAGTTCTCCGTTATGGACGTGAGTGCTCTGAAAGCGCCATTAGAAGACTGATTTAAAACTTTCACAGAGACCTCAAACAGAAAGCACAAAGCCTGTATTTAAATTTAATTTCGTTTTGTATTAATTGTATCTTAATTTTGATCAATGTTTCATCAACCAATTGCCATTGCAATTGCAATTTACAACTAAATATAGTAGAAAATATTTAATCAGGACATGGAGGCGACGGCAGTGAACCTGGAGCGCGTCTCATAAATTAACCGAAACCTACTTGCCTCACAGACCGGAGACATATATAGAAAGCTTGAAATGTCTATTTTTAAACAGAACAATTCAAAACGAAAGAAAACAGACTGTTCTCTGCTTATGTCATCTGTATGAAATGTGTATTTCTCTCAGGCGCGTTCACTACTGCTAAGATGCGCGAGTCAGCATCGTCAACTTCATCTTCAACTTCACACGTCAAATATCGGCCTGGTCACATCGGCCATATTTTGACATCGGAACGATACCGATGTGTAAAAAAATGACCATATCGGACGATATTATATCGGCGGACGATATATCGTGCACCACTAGTATCGGCAAATATCGTATCGCTGGCTGAGAGAATCGATATCGTATCGTATCGTGATGAACTGTCCGATTTACACCCCTAATGTATGTACTTATCTAACTCTGGGGGATACTTTAGCAAATAAACTAAAGTCCCAAAAAGTCAGCGTGTTGCTTTAAACTATCTCATTCTCATGTCTCTAAGCACATAACATTACAATAATAATGAACAAACAACTTAAAGAGCACTGACCTGTATCACCCGACAGCCACAGATTCATTTCAGCGCTGGTAGTGTTGCCATTGAAATTAGTGACATGACATTTTAGCACATTATGTGAACTCCATTTTGCGACACTTTTGACAACTTTTATTCAGAGCTAAAGCAGGAATGTCTCAAGCCTGCCTCTGGTTTTAATAATGTTGTTCTGCTTTTAGAGATAAAGAAATAAAACTCCTCAAGATAACCAATTCTCCGGCCTTAATTGTGGTCATGGTCTATCATGGTTGATATAACATTTATAAAAGAAGAACATTGTTTATAAGAGGCTCATTATTCTATTTAACAAATACAGCAGCCTGAGGACAGAGTTGAGTACATTGAAATTAGATAAAAGCTTCAAATTGCCTTCTTAATAAGGAGACTACTTAAACCCGTTTAGATAAAAAAAATATATATTCATATTTTAATCCTCACTATAATGCATATTTTGATTAGATACTAATCAAATGTTCCAAGTTGAATAGAGAGCATTGTACGTAATATGTGAGTACTGTACATGGAAACAGGCCCCTTTCAGCACAGTCTCCATGTTCATCTGCAAAATAGACATAATTAATATGGGATGTTACTAAAAAGACAAAAAACAACAACAAAAAAAACCACTGTATTTATATAAATATTATTAATTATAGATGCTCATGTTGACTTTGACTTAGTGTCCCAAGAGAAAATTAAAACAGGATGACAATATTTACTTTATAATGTTTACATTATAATATGTTCTAACAATTGAAAGAGTGTTTCACTTACAATTGTGAGCCAGCGGGAGCTCAGACATTAAAAAATGTCAGGTATGTTTATAGTAAAAGTTTTTTCTCAGTGTGACATCACAAGTGTCTGGTTATTCTTGTTTGTTTGTTTGTTTGTTTTATTTGGTTGCATAAAAAACTGCACCTGGGATTTCATACAATTGCAGCATCACATGCTATAGAAAGAAGTATTTGTAACATTCAATATTAACAAAAATAATTTGCTTATTTATCAGAAATATTCTCACACACATTATGAATCCAACAAATGCTTCTTTCACCAGTTAAGATGCTTCCTAAAATTAATGTACCGCTTACACTAGCTGTGTAAAACAGACCTAATACCCTAATGCTTTACATAATTTTTTTTAAATATGCTAAATATGTTCTGTGAAGTCAATTTCTAATAGAATGCAAAACTCCAATTAATATCGATGTTCATTTACTAGGCTTAAAATGTCCCTTCTTACACCTATGTAACTGCCTCCAATGCAAGTGTTCATCAAAGAAACAGCTTCATCGCTTCACCCCAGAGTGAGGATAATCGGGAAAGCTTCCAAATTCTGTGGTGGAAGAGCTTGGCATATAGGCCTGAGGCATCATGTTTAATACAGAACCCTTAGTCCTCCATTACTCTCGGTTCAGAACGAAAACTACAATGTGGTGGTGTTTTTGCTCAGATTCCATTGCCAAGAATGTACACACTTTTCCAGATTATAATAGGCTCAGAGAGACTGTAGCTACACAGTGCTATTTGTCAAAAGGCATGGACTTGTGTTGTTTGCTTTATTGGAAACACGGAACAGACTAAATCTGGCTCTAACATATAGCTGTTTTTTTGTTTGTTTTTTAAAGGAAGAAAGAGATAGGAAAATCTGAGAAATTTCACAATCACTCTCTTTGCCCCATAGTAGGAAACTAGTGAGTTAGTGAGTTATTTCTCCACAACAGGACTGATGCTCTGAGGACAGGCTAATCTAGCATGAAAAATCTACACCAAAAAAAAGGTGGTTGTGAAAGTATCTGGTGTGTGAAAACATTAGTTTGTTGTCCATGCCAGCAAAACTTGACACATCCATTCCATCCCACCCAGCTGCCCACCTCCCACATCCTATTCAGAGTTATTGCAGTTGCTAAGTCTTTTGCACAGCAGCTGTTTTTCTCAACCATGCTGTTGACCTAAATGTGGAGAGAGAAAATGATCAAGAAGAATGTGACAGAGAACCCTGGGATTTTTCAACAAGTTGCACCATCTCAGACAAAGAGCTGTTGAGTGTCATGCACTTCTTTCAGTAGTTTATCCAGTGCATGGAGATCTACTACTGTGGTTTATTAAATGGATAGTTCTATGGCAAGCTGTTTTAACATTTAATCCTTAAAACCTACTAGTATCTATTGTCATGCTACTAGTACTTATTTTTTTAGATACTAGTATCTATTCCATTAAGTACTAGTGCTTATTATTTAGGTCCTAGTGCCTATTCTTTAGATACTAGTACCTTTTTAAAAGATACTAGTTAATCATTAAATAGTTCTTTTTTTTCCTTTTTTTTTTGAGACTGGTACTCATTCATTAGATACTAGTACCTATTATATAGACACTAGTACGTATTAATTAGATTCTAGTGGCTATTAAATTGGTACTAGTACTTATTAATTAGTTACTAGTCCTTATTAGTAGATAGTAGTACTTATTCATTAGATACTAGTACCCATTAAATAGATACTAGTTCTTATTCATTAGATACTAGTACTTATTTCGATAGTGACTTGTAACTATTCTTTTGTTACTAGTAACACATTTAAAAATGTTGCCATTGACTTATGGGGATCTGTCATTCAGATATCAACTATTCAGTTCTAACTAGTATGTATTCCAATTGTGACTACGTATTTATTAGATACTAGTAGTTATTTATTAGGTACTAGTACTTATTTTTGGATACTAGTGGCTATTACTAGCTACTAGTACTTGTTCAATAGATAATAGTACTTAGTCATTAGATGCTAGTACCTATTAAATAGATACTAGTACTTATTCATTAGCTACTAGTACGTATTCAATAGATACTAGAACTTATTCATTAGATACTAGTACTTATTCATTAGATACTAGTTCCTATTAAAAAGATACTAGTACTTATTAATTAGCTACTAGTACTTATTCAATAGATACTAGTACCTATTTATTAGATATTTATTCCAAATGTTACTAGTAAGATTTGTTATTTTATTCGATTTTTCATTGAACTCTACAGTGGTAGTTCTGACAAGTCATAACATAAGACGAGTAAAAAAAACAGTTGTGACTAGTAAGATAAGAAATGTAACTAGTTGCAATTAAAAAAGATAATAGTGTCTAATAAATAAGTACTAGTACCTAACGAATAACTACTATCTATTAAATAGGTATCGAATGAAAAGTAATTGTATACAATAAATAAGTACTAGCATCTAATACTTATTAGTAATAATATTTTAAAAGATACTAGTCAATATTGGAATAATTACTAGTCATAAATTATTAGATGATATCAAAACAGAATAGCTACTATCTATTAATTTGCAGATATCTTCAACCTCATAAGGAAGTAGTAAGGAAATATTAAGAGATATCTTCTTTTAACAGATCATTACATAAACATGAGTATACTCTCAACCATCCAATCAGAGTTCATATGGTAATGCAGGCTAAACTAAAGCTATAGAAGATTGATTTTTCGTAAGTAACTGGTTTTGTTTATCTAGCTAATTGGTTAGCATGAACACATGGAAAGATATATGTTTAATGTGACATTTATTGTTTTGAATGTACAGTAGGCTATAATAAAGACTTAACTGCCAATAATAAAATTCAAACAACAGTTAAGATCCAAAAAACGGGTCATACCCACCAGCCAAACAACCACAATACCCAGAGATTGAGATTTTTGGTGAGCATTCATAATTCCTTACAATCAAAAATTCTGAATATTAATCTGCGTCTGAGAATGAGAGTCATGTCAAAATAAGAGTATAAATGCACTATATTACATGCCTGTTCATTAATTTTTTTTAAACTCTAATATCATTAAAAAGGTAGGCTATTATTATATTGTTATTATAAAAACGGCCTTCTGCAATTCAGTCTGTTTCCTGTGTCATCTCTCTTTGATATGTTGTTGGTTCATTAATATTCAACATATTATTTGCATACTGATTATTTAAATCAGAATCAGAATCAGAATCAGAATGAGCTTTATTCGCCAAGTGTGCACAAACACACAAGGAATTTTTTGTGTTTTTTACAGGAGCTCTTGGTACATACATACATATATGACATTAGAACAGGCATAGTATAGTATCTATTAAGGTAAGGATATCTTTGATCTAAAATGTTACTGTAACTAAAAAATAAGCACTAGTTCTATTTTTTCTTAACAAGTTAGGTATATTTAAATACTAGTCACTATTGGAATAATTATATCTAATAAATAAGAACTAGTATCTAATGAATAAGTACTAGTATCTTTAAAAAGGTACTCGTACCTAAACAATAAGCACTATAACAAATAGGCACTAGTACCTAAAAAATAAGCACTAGTAGCTAATGAATAAGTACTAGTTCTTTATGGAATAGATACTAGTATCTTAAAAAAGAAGTACTAGTATAGAATGAAAATAGATACTAGTAGGTTTTAAGGATTAAATGTTAAAACGGCTTGCCATATAGTTCAACCAAAAGTGAATATTCCACATTCATTTACTCACCCAAACCTGCATGACATTCTTCTGTGGAACACAAAACAAAAAAAGTATGTACTGAACAAATAAGTAAGTAAATAAATAAATAAAGTTGTGCTCTATATTCCAAGTTTTCTGAAGCCATATGACAACACTGTTGAATTAACTCAAAAGAGAGTCAATTTGGTTTAGAATTACATGTACTGTAGGTGAGTAAATTCTGACAGAATTTTCATTTTTGGTCAAACAATTACCTTTAAAAGAAAAAAAAAGTTTCATGAAATTAGAAAATATTTAAGAGATTATTTAATTTAGTTGTATCCATATTTTTTGTTCTAGTGTCACAAGTAATAATCTCAAGGTTTACTTTACATGA
This sequence comes from Leuciscus leuciscus, assembly GCF_965113295.1. Taxonomy (NCBI): domain Eukaryota; kingdom Metazoa; phylum Chordata; class Actinopteri; order Cypriniformes; family Leuciscidae; genus Leuciscus; species Leuciscus leuciscus. Next base: position 34,967,894 of record NC_138729.1, on the reverse strand, counting down.
TTTTTTTATTCTTTTGTAGTGTGGGTTTGGTGAAGTGTACTAAAAACAAATATTGTCACATGTGTACCTTAATTCTGTAAGGCCCGCCCAGTCGGCCCAATGACAGGTTTAGATTTACTATTTACTTTTATCTGACTGCATTTTATCACAACCTTGAATTTAGGTTGGAATGCCAAATGATTATTGGTCATTTGTATAGTTTAACTATACATTTGATTATTCTATTTAACTCTTTACTCTTATTGTGCTCATTCATTTGGTTACCAATGCCGCTCAGGGTCTTGCTTTCCCGTTCTTTTACGTGGACCCCACGGTCACAAACTCGCCAGTCCGATCATTGATCAGAGATTATGGCTAATGATATTTAATAGGCCGCCCATGCTTGCATTATTTAAGCAGTTCCGTTTAGCCCCCTACAGTCGTCTATATAACAACTTTTTTAATTTTAAAATTAATTAACAACTTCAGTACAGGCCGATCTGACTACAAACTGCACCTTGAGCCTCCTGCAATATCTCTTTAAATACTCAGACCAAGACAGAAACCACTTTCAAATGGAAATATGAGCTAATAATGGGAATTTGCATTTCTTAAGTCTCCAGACCTGGGTAGTTTACACCTTACTAAGGAGGACAGAAGATGATTTTGCATTAGGGCACACCCACCACAGTAAGCAAAATATCTCTAAACTCTTAAAACCTTTATTAACATTTTGTTTTATTTCTGTGGGAATGAGACATTTGTACCAGTCGCACTGAGACATTTCAAATGATACCAAACAAGGGCTGTACTGTCCCAGTCGATTAGTCGATTAATTGGTCGATACGTTCTGGTTCGACCAAAATTCTGATTGGTCGATTTTTTGCCGCGTTCATTTCATCAGTTTTGCCGCGCTGAGGTGCGCTCATTTCATCAGGTGGAAAGCACTAACTGCTAATGGGGGTGTTTTCAGAGTGCCCTTGTTTCACTGTAACAGTCTGTCTTCAGAACACCCCCCTTGTTTTCACCTTTTTTGGATTAGCCCAACCCAAGAGAGAGCGATAACTATAGAAGGTTTGATGCTGAATATTATTTATTTAATTGTGAGAGCGTTTAATAGTCAGTCCTCTTCTAACATGTCAACAACAAAGAAATCGACAGTGTGGCAGCATTTTGTTAAAATTGATAACAGGAAAAAGGTCGAATGCAAAGTTTGCAAGCAACAGTTTTCCACAGCTCGACGACAAACATGACATATTATCTAAAAGTGGTAAGCTCACTTGTCTGCGTTAGCTTGCCCTGTCTGTTTTGAGTAGGCTATATGAACATATCAGAATTTTTATATTTCAATGTTTTAGTGTGATAACCTAACTTTTTTATTTTTTATTTGGAGCCTAATGCGCAATTGCGCTGTGCTGTTGGTTGTGTTAGTTTTGAGCCTAGGATGCTTTATTTTTCAGTTATGCACTTTATTTCGTTTCTGCTCTTGATCTAGTTTGTTTAATAAATATTCTTTTTTTATTAAAGTGGACGTGCCTTTTGTGTTTATTAAGAGTAAAAGCTTTAAGTTAATAGTCTATTCGTGTCTCAGCTGCGAAGCTGAGCTCATGTTCAGCCTCGCTCGGTGCGAGGACATGCACGGTGAAATGATAGTGTCTGACAGTTATAACTTATTATTATAACATATGACAAAAATAATTGTCTAAATTATGTTGCATATTCCTCAACAGTTCTTGTGATGATATCACTAGTTGACAACATAGTACTATTTTCGGAAATCATAAGCTATGATATTGCGCAGGTGCACGTGATGCAACGCTGTCAGAGCCGACAGACTGGAGTGTCAGACTCATTTCAGTGCAAAATAATTAGGTCAAAAACGATTTAATATACTGCAAATAGCCTACTAGTTTTTTATGTTTATTTATAATTCATTTAGGCGGACAACAAGGCTACCAAGTACTGCGCACAGTGCGCATCTAATTAATTTAACGTGTTTTTTTTGTTGTTGTTTTTTACCGTCATTTTTAGTCGATTTTTGTCGATTTTTAGTCGAAAATTTCAGGACTTCAGTCGACCAAGATTTTCTTTGGTTGAGTACAGCCCTACAAACATGTATAGTGTTGTATGATAATTGTTCACATTAAATCATATAGATTTTTGGGTGAATTTCAGGTCATTTCAACATGTGAAGAGGAGAGATGGGCAAGAGGGGGTGAAGGGAATGAGATGTAAATCAAGACAATACAGAGGTGATCAACTCAAGAGCAAGAGAGAGTTTAAATGTTAATTTCTCTTCCAGTTTCTCCAGTCTTAACACTTTTCACCGCTGCTTCCTGATGATTTAGAGGAGTCCAAGTTATACCCTATTGTTTCAAAGAATAGTACAAATAGTATGCCGAGCGCATAAAGTGCAAACGCCTCGTCCATTTGGGGAGAAGCGCACGCAGTCAGCGGAGGCTTGTGGTGCAGAGCCAGACAAAAGTATAAACAAGGCATCTCCCTTTACCCATAATCAGATACATACTGAACTAAGACATACTGAACTGTACAGTCTTGTAGCAAAAGGCTATCTGCACTTTAATATACTCAGCTGGGATCCATAAATTAATATACAACATAGTTCAGAAACAGTCTAGAGGTACAATCTGTTCTCATCTGTTGTCTTTCTCTTACTCCCTCTTCCTCATTATGAGGACAAAAGGACATGCAGAGTTCACACATAGAACCAAAAATCCACAGCTGAATATTCAAGGTATTTTACCCAAATGCAAAACTTGCAATGACACAAATCATATCCCATAAGGACAAACAAAACACTTGCAGGAAACTGAGACTTTGATAACAAACAGTTCCTTCAATTTGCAAAAGTATAAGCCCTTTGTTGGCTTGTTCAGAGTTGCCTGGCACTCGTACGTACTTATGTTGATTCTGCACAGAAAAACCATGATGAGTCAGATGTATTTAATTTTTGATAAATTGCCTATAATTATGGATAGCAACTGGATATTAAGCCATGCAAACAATCCAAAGGAGCTGAAAAGAGCAACAGAATGAGAAAGTCATATAAAATACAGAGAGCTGTATATGAGCATTTTTTGTTTCCATTTATTACACCGCAATCAATTTCAGGGTCTCAAACTAATTTCATTGTTTTCATGACTTGTATTTCAGCTTTGTTACTCAATGCTTAATTTCATTGAATTGACAGCAGAAAATGCACAGCCTACCGTTTATTACAAAATATTCCTAAGAAAAGTTGCATATTTAAACATATCTGAGTTGATTTCTCATCTTGGCAAAAAATTTGATTCGGCTTGACATGAGTATAACGTTTTATTTATTTAATTTTTATACAGAATTTGAGCTATTGAACCAAAACAGTCCTTTTAAAAAGTAATTCAGTAATTACAGTTTTCTGTGTCAGTTATGAACTATTCCATAGTACATATTTGATAAACACATGAACATATGAACATATTTAGTTCATAGTGTCAATTAAAAAAGTTTAATTTGCTTTAAAAAAGAAGAAGAAAAAAGCCAGTTGCCATTTCCTCGGCTTCTTTATCCCATTGCCAAAAGAGTTTAAAATACCAATAAACTGTTCACTTATTAATTTTGGACTCTTTTATTAATTAATGATTTATTATTTAATCATTGTTACATCCAACCATAGGCTATACCTTTAAACATGAATGAAATAAAAATGTATTGATTTTACTTTTAGTTTTATTTTAATTTATACATTTCTTATCGATTCCTTTATTTGATTTTTAATTGGCACACCAATATAAACAAACAATGGCTTGAATAAATCAAAGATCTTGAAAACTCACAGGGAAAAGATGACAGACATGATGGATTAACACACATAATTCAGGGTGCATTATACAGATAAAAATGGAATGAGGAGCACCACATAAATATTCATCAGCTCATCCTCTGATAGAGATCAGTACAGCCTACCAAAGCACAACAGACAAAGCTCCAAATGTCTCCTCAAACCTCAAGTCTGTTCTCAGATTACTTCAGCCATCCGTGTGAAAGAGAATCTGTGTTGGGTCTTGCCTAAAATTGCACTGGAAGTTAATTTAATTTAGCTTTTGTGGATACTGTTAAAAAAAATAAAAATAATAAAGTATCCGTGTACACTATATTGTTCTCCTCTAAATACATTAGAAATGTTTGAGAGGATGCCAAAAAAACACACAAAAAAAAAACACAGGTAACAATCATCAGTACACATTAATATGTGTTCTGTTAATCAGTGAGAACATTTGTTTGTAGATTTGATAATGTTACAGTTTTTCTCAATTGCTTTGGCTCAGTTCTCAAATGATTTTTTTATTTCCCAAAACATTAAGTTCAGATCTCTGAACAATTCGCTTCTTTTTCACATCAGATTGGAATTTCTTATTGATTTGAGCAAATTGCAAATGCTTTGGCACATGTGTGCAAAGAGTACATACAACTGTCTCCAGTTTGGACAACAAATAATTGCATATGGCTTGTTGATCAAAACTGATGACTCGATTCTCACTTACATTGTCAAACACTTCAGAACTTCTCAGACATTTTTTTATTGTGTAAGCCATCGGTTCCCAACAGGGGGGTCGCGGCCCACAAGGGGGCCTCAGCGAGCTCTGTGGGTGGTCGCGTCATATTTTGAAAAGTTTTGAGCAATGAGCATTAAGTAAAATCATTAACTTTTTTCTGTTAAAAATTTACAAAATTTATATAATGAGCGAGTTCATCATGAATCCATTTTCCAATCCGTGTTTTTGTCTTATCCTGAACCACTATGGTACACGTATAATAAGTGTTTACATTGGGACTATTTAACACTGGTTCAGATCGCTGCCGCTGCGGAGTAGCCCAGTACCTGCGTGACTCGTCATAGACACACACAGAGAGAGAAGTAGTTCCGGCTACAATGTTCTTCCGAAAGACGCATTATTCTGTTAATAAACGCAAGTTTATTATCGCTCGCTATAGCGCCAAAAGCGTCAAAAATAAAGCCTCACATTGATAAAGCCTCACAAATAACATGCAAGTATTGAGGTCCCAGACAGCAGTCATTTAGTAATAGCCTATATTCTTTTTTCTTTTCTTTTTTACCTACACACCAGTATTAATATTTTTGTTATTGCATTTCAAATAGGGCCAATTTATAGGCTACTCCTAAGCCTACGTTTTTAAATTACAAAGGGCCTACTGATGTTTTCGTTATTGTATTTTCAATATTATAGGCTATTATTTGTGCATAAACATATCTGGTTATAGTAAACATACCGTTTGTTTAAAAACAACATATTTTGTCATCCTTGCTGCAAGCTTACAAGAGCGATAATATCATTAAATGTGAAGGGGGGCCCTAAAATATTTTCTTGGGGAAAAGGGGGTCTCAGACAAAAAAAGGTTGGGAACCACTGGTGTAAGCCATCACATTCAAAACGATCTATTCAATTATCATAATTAGTATACATGAATGTATATTCTAAAATATATCTGACATTGACATTGTTTGTAATGTCTGCTAAATTGGCACATGACCTCTAATTGCATTCGCAATCTAATTGCAAATTACCTCTAATATGAATCAACCATTTAACCATTTAACTTTGGGAGTATATATATATATATATATGTATATATATATGTAGATTGCCCACAGCACAATCACTGCTGTAGAAGTTTTTGAGAATGGAGGACGTTCACAACCCTGAACTGCAGCAACATGCTCGTGGAAGAGCAATTGGAAGGCGTGTAAGAATACGTGGGGGTGGTAGAGGAAGAAATAATCGAGGAAGAGGTGGAAATAGAAGAGTCAGAGTCTCTGATGAAATCAGAGCCACACTTGTGGATCATGTCATAAATCATGGTTTTACAATGGAAGAGGCTGGTCGAAGAGTACAGCCTAATGTAAACAGGTCCACAGTGTCATCAATTGTGCAAACCTTTCATAGGGAAAACAGGTAAATATGTTTGTTTTTGTTTTTTACAGCATGTAAAGTATTTTTACAGTATAAACAACAATATTGTAAAGGTAAATGCAAGTCTATTTGTTTATTCTATAGAACTGCACGACAACCTCGCGCTGGTGGCAGAGCAGCAGTATTTAACCAACTGCAAGAACAAGAAATTTGCAACATGGTCATAGCCAACAATTCCATCAAGCTAAGAGAGATCCAAAGTGCAATCATAAATGACAATAATGTCTTTGCAAATATAAATTCTGTCAGCATTTCCACCATAGACAGAGTTTTAAAAAGACATCAGATGACTATGAAACAGCTCTACAAGGTGCCATTTGAGAGGAACAGTGAAAGAGTCAAGGCCTTGCGGTACCAGTATGTCCAGGTAAACCATTGGTGTGCACTTAGTGAGTTTTCCTGTTTTTCTAAGATGCCTGTATTACTTTACTGTAAGTTTCAGAAACCCATAAGAAAATAAATTTACCGTTACATTTTTTTCTGTCTTTCTTCATAGAGAATCATGGAGTTAGAAGTACATGAAACGACCCACATTCTTGTTTTTGTGGACGAGGCTGGGTTTAATCTGTCCAAAGGCCGGAGACGTGGTCGCAATCTCATTGGACACCGAGCCACAATTGACACACCAGGCCAACGTGGGGCCAATATTACAATGTGTGCTGCCATTTCAGAGAACACATATTCCACACATTGGGCCCTATAATACCCAACTTCTCCTGGCCTTCCTAAATGCACTTTACAGAGACCTGATTCCAGAACAAGAAAGAGGTTTAGTTAGACCACATTTGCCTAATTATGTTGTTGTCTGGGATAATGTCAGCTTCCACCGAACCAACAGTGTTAGGGACTGGTTTGCTGCACATGAAAGGATAACAGTGGAATTCCTTCCACCATACTCTCCATTCCTAAATCCAATAGAAGAGTTTTTTTCAGCATGGAGGTGGAAAGTGTATGATCATAGACCACAAAATCAGATGTCTTTGTTGGATGCCATGAATGCTGCATGTGAGGACATCACAGCTGACCATTGCAGGGGATGGGTGCGGCATTCAAGGAGATTTTTTCCACGGTGTGTGGCAATGGAAAACATCAGATGTGATGTTGATGAAAATCTTTGGCCTGACCAACGTGAGCAACAAGATGTCCACCAAGAATAATTTGTTTGTTTTGTTTTTTTTCCCATGAATGTTATTTGTTGTTTGTGTATTTGTGGTAATACACAAATATGAAATGTAAAGTGAAATCTTGTTACTCTTGTCAGTTACTTTACATGTACAGTAAATACACTTGTATTGTGTATATACACATGAAGTACAAAAATAAACACTGTAAAAATACAAATGTTCATAGACTTTTTTTTTTTTTCTACATACTATTGACTTTTCTCAACAAATATGAGATTTTTGTTTAAACCCTTAATTTTCATGGTTGACTGTTGTGGTGAAAAAACAACTAAACATTTTGACCAGTGTGGCTCACACAATGACAAAAATACTTTAGATTTTGGTGGCCTTGGCCAAATTATTGACACAATAACTAGGTTTTGAAGCATGAATTAAATGTTTTGGGTGAGTAACTACATTTTGCAGACATGCTATAAAGTTTTGAAGTTCCTGCAAACAGTTGTGACATTTGCACTTTTAGAGTTTTTGCATTTTTCACAGTTTAGAGAATGTTAAGACTGTTTCGAAAAATGTGCCAAAGCAATTGAGAAAAACTGTAAAAGAACTGCTTTGTGGAAAGACACTATAATTAATATACTAAAGATATACTAAAGCTCCTCTGTCTGCTTTTACAGATTTGTAGGAGAGATATGCTGTTGTGCTAATGTATCTCCATGGCCATTTATGGCCTTCAGGAATCAGAACTATTATTGTTTCTTGGCAAACCGATTGAAACAACATTTTGTTCATAAGTTTGTTCAACAAATATTGTTCATAAGTTTGTTCTGACAACAATTTCAGAATGATAAATGATCATTGTATGCCACAAGATTAGTTACATAAGAAAAAAGTAATTATCCAGTCTAATGTTTAATTTTAGACACAATAAACTACTCCAAGTCAAAGTCTTTGACAGTTCATCCAAGTATTAGAGGTCTCTTAATAAAACTAGACATGCAGACAGTATTGTTTTTTCTTTCAAAAGAAATCAAAGTTTTTATAGCTTTTGTCTCATTAGAAGATAAATGACTAGAAGGAGAACATTTACATTTTTACAGAGACAAGTGTTGAACTTTTTCCTTTACCATTACCTCAGAAGTGAACACGACGAGCAGCACTAGATTGTCCTATTTGTGCAGATGAGAATAATTTACTTTTAAAACTGTGATCTCATTGGCTTGACCTTGGGAGAGCAACGCTCAGAGTGACTCAGCCAAAATAATCTATGGGGAAAAAACGAGCAGGAGACAGCACCTCATACCATAGAAATCACAATCCAACAATGCATTTCGTGTTCACATTCGCATTTTATGAAGACACCCTTCATAACAAATTGCAAATAAAATTATGTATCAGACTTATCATACAAGTTAGGCAGTTATCTTCTCAGTGACTATTGGACACTCTAATAGATGACATAGGCTATTAAAACCCTGTAATGTTATTTATTACAGTAGTGCACTTTATTACATTATGTAACACAGTTCGTTGTAATGGGAAGAAGGAGGTGGGAACTGGCGAACATTTAAAGACTTTAATAATAAAATATCAGCAGCCATATCACCCTGTAGCCCAAGACTGGTTGCCCACTGAAGCTAAGCAGGGCTGAGCCTGGTTAGTACTTGGATGGGAGACCTCCTGAGAAAACCAGGTTGCTGCTGGAAGAGGTGTTAGTGAGGCCAGCAGGGGGTGCTCACCCTGTGGTCTGTGTTGGACCTAACGCCCCAGTGTAGTGATCGGGACACTACTGTCAAAGAGCACCGTCCTTCGGATGAGACGTTAAACCGAGGTCCTGACTCTCTGTGGTCATTAAAAAAAAATCCCAGGATGTCCTTCGAAAAAGAGTAGGGGTGTAACCCTTAAGGGGTATTTGCCCCTTGGCCTCTGTCCATCATGGCCTCCTAATCATCCCCATATACCAATTGGCTTCACCACTGTCTCCTCTCCACCAGTAAGCTGGTGTGTGGTGGACGTTCTGGCGCAATATGACTGCAGTCGTATCATCCAGGTGGATGCTGCACATTGGTGGTGGTTGAGGAGATTCCTCCTTCCATGTAAAGCACTTTGAGTACCCAGAAAAGCGCTATATAAATGTAACGAATTATTATTATTATTATTAAAATAAACAAATACAAATGCTTCCACTCCTCCGTGAGAGATACGAGACCGGTGCGTCGCGCAGGTGACCCTCATCAGTAATCACGGCACCGGCCTCGCAACGTCCTCCCACGGCCCTCGACCTCGTCATGCAGCCTAATGACCTCGTCATTACAATAATGATATATGAAAGCAACATGTAGGGTGTGGGATGTTGTGAGTGCATACATAATTAAAACCAAAGAAGTACAATTGCTGCCAGCTCTACGATCTCCATCACAGCCAGCTGGGACAATGGTACTGATCTGAATTCAGCAAGTTTATTGTTTTCCATTATCTAGTTACCACAACAAATGGATCAGAGTGAGTGCTGACATGCCTGCTGAGAAAGGCTACTGCCATGCTAACAAAAGCATACCAAAGAAAAGCCATAACCATGTGGATGTTGTATGGACACTCCTCATGACTCATGAAGTCTAAACAAAGAGCAAAATAAGTAAAAGAAAACACCAAGCAACAATACAAAAATAAAAAGGAACAATATTAAGGCCCTTTCACACTGAGCGCGACGCAATAGAGCTAAGGCAGCGAATTGGCGTCAAACGGAGCTTTCACACTGAACGCAAACCGATTGACTGCTTTCAGCTAATTCACGCCTGCACGATAGGTGGCGCTGACAGAGAATACATTTTCCTCATGTATGTATCTTGTAGGTTTTCTCATTTGGCTTTAACCTCATCCACTGCACACCATACAACAGTAAATTAAGATAAATAGTTTAGCACTACACAGAAACCATCGTGGAGTGCGTGTAATAACTTCTGACTGCGATCTAAAGTGGATTTTGATACAAAAAATTGGGCAGACGTGCATTATTTGTAGTGTTTTAAAATAAACTCCCCCATCACTTTGATAAATAAAGCATCAAGCTTCGTCAGGTTCATCTGGGTTTTTTTTATTGTGTTTGGAAGACGCGCTGTGAGGAATAGTCAAAGCCTTGAATTTACCTCAGAAGAAGAAAAAGAAAAAAAAGATGATCCTTCGAGTGGCTTGAACCAGCGGAGGATATAGGCTAATTTCTGCAAGTCTTTTATTCCTACATTAGTTAACGTGTTATTGTTAGCTTACATAAACTTATACACATTTTACTAGGTAGACTTTTACCAAACTATGTTACCAGACTAAAATGTGTGAAATCGAGTGAAACGTTGAAATATAGGCAGAAAGGCAACCTTTCATGTCTAAAAAACATATCTAAATGTCTTACGGCACGAGAGTGATGCTTTATAATATGATAGACAAGACAGAACGATATAAAAGTAATATGAGTATTTACACTGTAACATGATGTATGTTATGTTTAGACCAGTGTTTACGGTCAAATGCTGTGTTTGTGAAGTTTATCTGCTCATAGGTTTCTAATGTGCTAAACAATAATAATTTTGTTTTTAAAATATAAAATGTTGTTTCATGTACTGCATGAAAATACATACAAAGCATATGTTCATCTATGAAATCAAATTTTATTTGAGTGGGCAGGATGATTTTCACATTGTTTTGAAACAAAAACTCCAGGCTACAAGATCCAGTTCTCAAAAGTCTTGTGTATAAATATTCAATGAGTTTTATGGCCTTATTTAAGTGACTTAAATATACTTTTTCTCTAACCACGCAAAAACGTGTATATACATGCTGCTCAGATCATTGTAGTGTGTGCTCAATACAGTGTAATCAGACTTTAGCCATGAAAATGTTATATGTAAAGTAAATAAGCACAAATGTCAGGGCATGTCAAAAAACATTTAACATGCAAAAACATTTAATGGCATATTTGTGCCATTAAAACATCCTGCAAGTTTCATATCTTAAAGGAGACATATCATGCTTTTAAATCGTTCCTTTTTACATATAAATCATACATTTGTAGTCTATATAAAGCGGAACTGCAATGCTTGGGTCTGAATTCCTCATTATTATAGCTCCACAGGCCCTGTCGGTACACGATCCGTTCCACCTGCACGATCCGTACACGCATGCGCGTAATTACGTTGTAGAAAACACGGTTTTCCTACACTATCGGAACCACGCATGCGATGGCACAACTTGCGGCATATTTGTGTAACGTTAGTTGTATTGTGTTTAACATTTCACAGCGGGTCTATTTTGATGCTTTTAAATGTAGCTTGCGCTATGCATTACGATGTGTTTACGTGGTTGCCAATCCAAAAATAATAAAGGAGTTGTGAGTTGTTACATTAACATACATGATCAGTTTCCTCCATAGGCTACTCTCCTTTGCGATTCACTGCTGTATGGTATTAGGCTTAACTTGCCGTGTTTTGGTCTGAGGTCAGTAGTATTGTCAAAGACGGTTTGTGTCGTTTTTTTTATCATTAAAAGCTGCTAATATTAGTTAACTTTTAAGTTGAGCAATTTTGTATTAGTATGGTATGGGTCTATATAAGCTAATATATCTATATAATCTAAATGAGGAAAATTATCCCTTCAATGTTGTTTACAGAAGACAATAAGGAACATAATATGCATTTCTTTTTTTTAAATAATATGCATTTCTGCCTAGACAATCTGCACTTACATGAAGAAAGAACTACGTGGAACAGATCGTGCAGTGTCGTAAATCGTCGCAAAACAGAATTATCATTTGCGCATGTGCGTTTTACTGCGTCTACTACGCATGCGTGAAACGGATCGTGCAGGTGGAACGGATCGTGTACCGACAGGCCCCTTTTCTACCCCTTTTCTGATGTGCGTCTGAGAGCAACTCGTTTTGGTGCGGTCTCTTTAAATACAATTGAGACAGTTCATACCCCGCCCCCTCTCCAGGTTGCAGAGGTGACACTCGGTTCAACTCCACCCCGTTCGGCCATTTTTGTAGTTTGATAGCAGATATACGATTATCTAGCGGCACAGAAACGTTTTATTCACACGTTATTAACAAAATGTCAACAACGGAAGACTTGTCCATCCAGCCTTACATGTTCGAGCCAGAGTCGGAGCCGGAGTGAGATGAAAATGAAGACGACGAACCTGCAGAACAACGTCTTCATATGGATGTATCGCAATGGTGTGTTACTGTATTTACACATGAAACTTTGGTCTTCCGACCTTTTACCACCGTGTCGAGTTATTTTGATGAATATGTGCGAGGGAGAGAGAGCAAGACAGCTCCTAGTTTGGAGACGGTGAAGTCTTGTTTACAGTTTCGCCTGGCTCCGAAGAGAGAGCGCGCGCCGCTCGTTCTTTCAGTTAAACATGCGCCCTGTCACAAGCGCGGCAGTTCATCTACATTAGACGGTGTAATGAAGCGTGTGGGTTACTACATCCAACAACCGAACATTTTAACTTACCCTCTCGTAACTTCTGCATCCTTTAGCTTGGACTACAAAATTGCAGCGAGAAATTAAAATGGCGGATTGCTCGAAGTGGTGGGCCGGAAGTCAATGTCCTTATTGGCAGTTCCGCTGCAAATACTGCGTTGTTGTTGCTTTTGCCTCTTTATGATGACTCGCTGAACTTAGTCCTAATTTGTAAGTCGCTTTGGATAAGGGCGTCTGCTAAATGACTAAATGTAAATGTAAATGTAAATACTGTGACGTAACAGTTAAAAAAACGTCATAGAGAACAGAAAAATCGGAACAGGTTGAAAAATATGACCAAAACAGAATATAAAGATATCAACGAAGCACCTGAAGAGAATAATTTAAACTTTTCTGTACTTCTAAACACTCCAAATATACAACAAAATGCATTTAAGGGCTAAAAAGGTGGATTTAGCATGATATGTCCCCTTTAAATCATCCTCCTCATTATAAACAAAGCATTTATTTAACCAAGCTCCAAAAACAACAGCTTCAACAGCAATCGCGTTTCTCAGGATCTAATTACCCTCCTCCATCCCCAGCTCCTCCTCTCGTTAGTCACTCTGGCATTCCCCTTGAATCAGAATAAATTCTCGAATAATGTTGTACTTTAAAATCTTGAATTAATGATATCTGCAAATGCAATACATTCATGTTGGTTCTGTTCTGTTTACCCTAAGGGGGGTTATTGCTGCTCTCCCTGCTCTTATCCATGCTAGGCTGCATGGATGCGCAGGGAGTTCTTGCCCAGAACAGAACCATACCGCCAATCCTAACTATATGCTAATTGCCAATCGTATTTGACGATATTGGTCCTGACAGAATCAAATCATTGTAGTGTGACTTTAGCCATGAAAATGTTATATGTAAAGTAAATACACAGCCTAAACACCTCAATAACACCTAAATAAACACCTCAGACCCCAGAGTAAATAGTAAACTAATAGAATTTTTTTATGATTCTTCTTCTTGAATTACTGTACAACCTCCTGTTTCAGAGTTCCTTTTGGCATATGGAGAAGATCTACACTGTCCAAACCAATGAAACAATGTAATGTTCTTATGTGGTAATTGATTCAATATTCGAGGAACAAATGTGAGCTTTGTGAAATGATGAAAAGTTAGTGTATGATCATTTGCAGACTACATTGTGCTTAATGAGAGTCATCATGATGCTTAGAAATGTGTTGAGCTGTTATTTAAGCTCTTTTCTCATATTTGTTTTAAATCTTTTGAACTGACCTAAAGAACCAGTCTAATGCACTGCACAATCTTTTCTCTTTCCAGTACAAACTGGTATCAAATAGACCAGAATAGGATTGTTTTTAATCAATAATCCTCAATCCTGTTGTCTCATCATTTCAAATTAACTTCAATCCTTGTCTTTCCTGGAAGGTGGCTGACTGAGTGTGTGTCTGAATCAACATGTGGTTCATATTGCACTCATAACATGGACGGCTTGATTTAGCCAAAACTATTCAAAGCCTAAAACCGCAACAGTGAACACTCCAGGGATCACAAAGATAAGGGGATGAAATCAGGCACAAATACACACGGAATCATGCATACAAGCACACACACATATACACATACATATATATATATATATATATATATATATATATATATATATATATATACATATACATACATACATACATACATACATACATATATATATACATACGTACATACATACATATTAAAATCACCCACAAGGGCTGTTTTGATCCTTAAAGAGGCCTTTACAAACTGCCAACTCAGCATATTATGACTGATCGAATGTGGAGCAAAAAATGAGTCATGCTTCCAGATTAGTGTTTTTAACAAGCAAGACTCTTAGGTCGAATGGTCACAGGATGAGAGGGACAGAAGAAAAAAAGAAAGACAAAACAGACAGAGACCCAAACCGCTGCACTTCATTATCTCCAGCAGTTCAGCAGTTATTTTTCACAATAAACGTGTCAAGTGACGCACATCCAGTAATGTGTGATTCAACACATTTCCTCAAACCCAAAGCACACCCAAACACATGGATCTGATGAACTTCTCTCTCTTTCTCAATCTCAACTCTAGTGTTTTGATGCAGTATTTTGACTTCAACTTTAGCTCACCTAGAGGGGATCCTTTAAGCTGACGCACTGTCCTCTATGGAGCTGTTGGTTTGACCATTCGTGAACTTTGCAGTACGCTTTGAAAGGACATGTTCGCACAGTATCCGTGGTTTAAATGGTCCATGCATCTGTGTCAGCCCTTAAGAACAGAGAAACATTTTGAGCCAATGTTGAATAGTCTTTTCCACTGAATGTTTTTACATTGGTTACACTAAAACAGTTCAAGCATTTAAACAAGGGATATACAAAATTGTATGGCAAAGCAAACAATTCTTTAAAATTTCCTTTCCCATGTCTTGTTTGCACCCCATAGCAAACTGCACAAACGGCAACCATATTACCTATAAAAATCATTTAACATCCTACAGTAACAGCCTGGCTTCTATATTATAAAGTTAACTGGTGAAACTTCATGTGTTGCCATGACTCCATGACAAGTACTGGATTCAGTTCATCTAGTGATTTGTTTTACACTCCATCTGAAGGGAATGCTCTCACGTCTGTATAAACTAACAAACCTCTGTGTTGTCTCAATCAGAGATGATCATAAAGCCTTAACGTAGGGAGCAGGAAAAATACTTCGTTTTTTCTGTGTTCAGCTGTATTCGGTCCCATTGCAGTGGAAACCAGATGCTTGGGCTGTAGCTTTAAATGTGTTTATTCTGCATGTTTGGCTAAAGGATGCAAATAGACAGCATGAGAGAAAACTTGCAAAAGTGTGCAAAAAAATCCCTGAAGTCTTTTTCAAAACAGAAAGACTGGGGAACAGGGTGTTGGGGAAACACAGTGTATTTTTTTTTATTTTTTTTTATCTAGATTTGGAGCATCCATGTTTTAATGATATGCCTGCATTACTGTTTAAAAGTCAGCAATATTTTTTTTAAAGACATTAAAACTTTTATTCAGCAAGGATGTAATAAATTGATCAAAAGTGACAAACAACATTTATAATAATATTTAAATAAATGATGTTCTTTCTTTCTATTAATCAAATAATCCTGAAAAATGTATCATGGTTTCTACAAAAATTCGAAACAGTTTACTTAAACTGTTTTCAACATTGATAATAATAAGATATAAGAACCACATCCGTAAGTGTAATAATATTTCACAGTATTACATTTTTTACAGTGTTTTTGATCAAATAAATGTAAAAAAAAAAAAAAAGAAGAAGAATCATACAAACCCCAAACATGTTTTTGATTGGTAGTCTATATTTATATAATTGAAAGTGGCTACCTTTTAAATCATTTTTTGGTAAACTTTGTTGCAGTCTTTGAACTTTTGATTTGATGATGGAGAGTGGTAGAAACAAAGTTGCTGTATTTTATATAGCTACGTACTCACTTATGAAATACTAACATGGTTTACATACAGCCTACCTAAAAATAAAATTATCAAACAATGAAGAAAAATAGTGTGAAATACCTATTCATTTCAAATCTATTGTGTGCCATCTAGAATGCAACCACATAATGTTACTGTAAAACATTGTATAGGCTACTATTTCACTCGACTGCAAGTGCTTTACTGAATGCCACATGCCTGAAACACACACACACACATGCTCAGATTCACAAAAAGCATCAACACATGTCTGTCATGATGAGTTTGGAGGAAATATATAGTCTACACAATCAGTCCTTTTGACCAAGTGGAGAGTATCACACACACACACACACACACACACACACACACACACACACACACACACACACACACACACACACACACACACACACACACACACAATTTATAATCACTTTATAAAGTTTTTCTTTCTGTGGTGCCTTGATATTATCAGAACTACATTTATAAACTGGATTCTTTACTTTTTCTGTCATGTTTTCTTTGCTGTGGCTTCATGTGCTCTTAATCAAATAAGTTTGGCCAGAAAGTCTCTTTACTGTGATGGAGTCATCCACACAGAATTCACCCCTAATTGATTCAGTGTGTTTGTGCCTGAATGACTATGTAAGTATGGTAAAGTATGCTTGTGTAATGAATGCAAGCAACTTTTAATCATTATTATCATTTGTTTATGGTAATTATTCATTTTTCAAACAAACAATTTGTATTTGTTTACTTTATTTTTAAGTCTCATTTATGCAGACAGTTATTTTATTGTTGGAGGTTTTTGGGTTGCTGTACTGTTGGACAATGGTTGCCCAAACGTTATAGTTGGTCTTTATAACTGGCTAGAGATGTTAAAGCGGTCATGACATTGAGAAATCAAATTTGCCTTAAAAAGATTTCGCCGCTAGGGGTCGCAAATAACAAAGGCGGAATTAGGATCTAATAATGTTTATGGATGAGTGAATACATTGGAGTTTTTAACATGACTGTGGTATGAAGCTGGGCGCGATTGCTAATGAGAGACAGATATCAGCGCCACAAGCGAGTCCCGCGGATATAAAGGAATAAGGACATTTTCTACCGAACTAACGTTACCCGCAAGTGCTGAATTTATACGCAAACTGGTCAGTTTATTAGACGAATGAAACTTGTGAGGTAACGTTAACGCAGCGCTGTTTCACTTGGTCTACACACTATCACACTAAACTGCATTTGAGTGTGTTGAAAGTTATAATGTTATTCTATGTGTTAGGTTGTCTGTATGAGACTAGCAGTAAGGCAGATCAACATTAGAATAACATACTGATCATATTCTAACATTTCATCATGTTGAGCTATATAACATTGATAATTTTTATGTACATTTGCTCACCTGTCTAATAAAGTAACTTACATGCATGCAAGAGAGGTGTCAAGTCTGTCAAGTCGAAGTTTGTCACGGACGTGGAGCTCTCGGCATCTTGAAAACGCCACGCTGATATTGATCCTCGTTTTAGTTCTCCTTTTGTCCCAAAGTCTGCTTGCCGTAGTCCATAATGTTTGAATGAAACAAGACAGTACGCTGTGTCTGAAATCGCTCCCTATCCACTATATAGTGCACTATTTAGGGTGTCGGCCATTTTGTAGTGGTGTCCGAATTCTGAGTGAACGACATTCCCTACATTCGTTCACTACTTTTACCCACAATCCTCTCTAAATTCGAGTGTACATCCGATGTACACTTGCTGAGACACTATTTCCCACAATCCAACACGATAAGGCGATAGAGCGCGAATGAAAAATAAATATGGCGGACGGCAACAATGTCACCATGGCAACGGCGTACGCGCGATAGAAAACAATCATTTGAAGGACACTGACTGGAAACCCCGCGAAAGTAATGTTTGAAGTAATGAAAGTAATGTTTAAACATAGTGTTTAAATAATGGAGTTTTTTTAACAGAGTTTTTTTTTTTTGGACAGTTTTATGTATTTATTTATTTATTTATTCATTCATTTATTTATATATATAAATACCGTTATATCTATATTTGAATAAACAAATGTGTTGTGTAGTGTTTTGTTCTCTTTTATTTTCACATATAAATGTAAAAAGTAAATAAATATGACAAGCAAGTATTTTATTTTTTATCAAATAACGCAATAAACGTGAAAAATACGTATACAATTGTTACATACAATTCATACAGCCAAAAAAGGAAATATTAAAGATGGGTAGGTAATGTTTATGATGAAATTGTCCGAGCTCTCTGGCGGGTGATAATTATGTAAGCGTCCGAATTCGCTCACTCATTTTCGTTCACTCTTTGCTGATGTAGTGCACTCAACTGCCATTCACTATGTAGGGATTAGTGAATAAGTGAACAAGTGAGCGGTTTCAGACCCCATGTTTCAGACACAGCTAGTGTGAGCGTGCCGCTAGACGTAGGCTAACGCAGTTGTCCACATCTGTCGCCATGGTTACTATGGCAGTACAAGCGGAAACCAGGGTTAACGCGGATATTACGTTATTGACAGGTGACAAGTGTACAGGGACGAGCAGTTATTTAAAATTGGAATTTCTCTTCAATTAAAAATCTTTGGCAACTATTGGGATATTGTAAGCACACAACTGCAATAAAAATATCACACTGTGCAAGTGATTTTTGGATATTTTATTACAAAAATCTTACATATTGTAGCTTTAATCTTTTAACATATAAGAGGTATTTGTGCCATTAAAACATCCTGCAAGTTTCATATCTTAAATCATCCTCCTCATTATAAACAAAGCATTTAACCAAGCTCCAAAAATGGCTTGTTTTGATATTGTGTGACGTCACACGGGCAAATACATTTGAATATGACTGCCTCCAGAGCAAGACATTGACGAAATTAAGCATAGCGTCAGTTCTGGCAGGTCACGTTAGTCAAGTTCGCATCAGCTGACACTCAGGTGATCCACATCTACCTATAGAGCTGGTAAGTCCCGCCCATCCGTAAAACCCCAAGTGGACCTCTAGGTTGAAAAATCGTCAATGCAAGTGAATGTGAGAAAATAATTATTTTCTGGTCCCGTTTGAATTGTGCCATGAATGTGAACATATGTTGTCTGTGAATTTTTTATATAATTTTTCATGTTACGAGTTTGACAGTATATTGTATGATCCTTTGGCTAGCAGTTGTGGAAAAGACATAACGAGAAAGACTACATGTCACCTATGTGACGTTGTTACGTACTGCTCCGAGACACGAGGGTTAAGATCCAAACGCAGCTTTTATTTAGGGGCAATCCAGAGGCGTAATCCAGTGTACAGGCAAAAGGTCAAAACACAGGTAGGCAGTCCAAACAAACCAACAAAGAAACAAACAAAACAGGCAGGGACCAGAGGCAAAAGAAAGAGTAATCCAGGGAACAGGGCAAGAAATCCAAATAAACCAAAAGACAAGAAACCAGGGAAAACGCTCGGAATTGCAGTGTAACACTTAAACAAGACTTCGCGGTGAGTGAATGAATGAACATGGTATAAATAGACTGAGACTAACAGGGTGATGGGACACAGGTGAATGCAATCAGTAATAATGAGGTACAGGTGATTGTGATGAGTGATCAGAGATGATGAGTCCGGGCAGTGAGTATGGGAAATGTAGTCTGAGAGTGAATGTGAGTGTCTGATGTGGAGTGCCCTCTGGTGGCTCTCAAGGGCACTCCAGACGTCACCCCATAACACATTTTCCCTCCACTTGTCAAATCACGGTGCTAATGCTGCGATAATCTATGGAGACACATCGAGATGCCTGTGTGTTTTGTACCCAAATGTCACCATTTGGCATCTTTCTTCAGATTCCCATCTGATGTAAAAACTAGGTTGTAGTCCACAAAGTGCTCTCACACGAAGTCTAACCGTATCAAACTTCTACCCGCTAAATTGTAGCATTCTTCACACGAAAAATTATATAAAAAATTCACAGACAACATATGTTCACATTCATGGCAAACGGGACCAGAAAATAATTATTTTCTCACATTCACTTGCATTGACGATTTTTCAATCTAGAGGTCCAGTGGGGTTAGAGGAAGGGGCGGTTATCCACGTCTGTCGCCATGGTTACTATGACAGTACGAGCGGAAACCAGGGATAACGCGGATATTACATCATTGACAGGTGACAAGTGTACAGGGACGAGCAGTTATTTAAAATTGGAATTTCTCTTAAATTAAAAATCTTTGGCAACTTTTGGGATATTGTAAGTACACAACTGCAGGAAAAATATCACACTGTGCAAGTGATTTTTGGATATTTTATTACAAAAATCTTACATATTGTAGCTTTAATCTTTTAACATGTAAGAGGTATTTGTGCCATTAAAACATCCTGCAAGTTTCATATCTTAAATCATCCTCCTCATTATAAACAAAGCATTTATAAGCATTTATATAATAAGACTTACCAGCTCTATAGGAATACGATGCCTATTACTGTATACATATATAAGCTCCTTCAGTATTATCAACAGCAATCGCGTTTTTCAGGAACTAATTACCCTCCTCCATCCCCAGCTCCTCCTCTCGTCAGTCACTATGGCATTCTGATTCCCCTTGAATCAAAATAAATTCTCGAATAATGTTGTACTTTAAAATCTTGAATTAATGATATCTACAATACATTCATGTTGGTTCTGTTCTGTTTACCCTAAGGGGGGTTTATTGCTGCTCTCCCTGCTCTTATATCCATGCTAGGCTGCATGGATGCGCAGGGAGTTCTTGCCCAGAACAGAACCATACCGCCAATCCTAACTGTATGCAATTGCCAATCGTATTTGACGATAGTGGTCCTGACAGGACAGTTATACATCATTGCACCATAGGTCCCGCCCACTGGCGTTCAGTCACTTAGCGGCTGACACTTGCCTACACTAGATGCGAGCATCGTGTTTGTGTCAAAAGCAAATAGAACCCATTATAATCACTGACGCTACTTGTAACACTTAGATCCGAAGACGAAGATGATTATAAAAGAAAATAAGATTTAATATGAACTCAGAATAACAAGCCAACAAACGAAACAGTGTGCTAGTGCACAGACAACAACCGACAAATGAACAGGACAAAGGGAGGAACTTAAATACACAGTGATGATGAACTAAAACGATGAACATCTGTGAAGAATGGTGTTAGTGTTCATGGTGAGAGATTGTGGCGGGAAACTAGAACAAAGGGATCACATGACATGAATGAAAACAAAACAAACTGAATGTGACTGTGACAACACTACACTGGAGAAGTATACAGATGCGCGTTCCGTTTCTGACACTTCAGTCTGCCAACAAGAGGACAAATGGAAGAGTAAATGGAAGCATAAAGGACAGTTTGCTTTTAACATCTCATTTGCTAATTTCTGTTGAGAATTGTTGAAGGATACCACATCAAGAACAAGTGGTTGGTTTATGCCTAATTTCGTCATTGATCGAGTGTTGGAGGATTATAGGTTTGTTCTGAAAATTTGACTGGAGATTGTTTTATAAAAAAGGCACAGTGTAATGAGTTTGCAAAGAAACTTTTGTTGACACACGAAGCAGTCAGCTGTATTGGAACAGCAGCTACATCGCAAACCTTAAGTAAACAATTCCATAATGCTTTGTCTGTAAATGACGTTTTTTAAATGGATGTTTTCAAGATACTTAGATCACATGCAATCGCGAGTGGGCGTTGATACTGTTTCCTATGCAATGACGTTAGACAATCATAACAGTGGCCATTTACTGACAAGCCTGGTAAGGGTACGTTTACACAACTAAGATCCCCGTTTACACGGATACGTGAAAACGACTAATAACGCTGTATTATGCATGCCAGACAAGTAGTTGGCGATGTCACTTTGTAAAGAAAGACTATACGCTATTCTTTTACTACAGTGCACTCGAGCCGAACACACATGCCTATAGACACAAAAATGACATAATAATTTATTTGTCCGATTTTCATTCTAAGGATGTTAATCTTGATAATACTATATTATTACTTTGTCTTCTGGGTCAATTTCATTTTGCACAAAGCCAGACACATTAACTGTATTCCCAATTTCAGAATGTTCTCCTTCAAGAAAATGTCAAAACCTTTGAAAACAAAGGCTTCAAAAACATATCATCTTAAGTCTTTTGTAAGGAACCTTTGATTTTTCACGATGACAAAATGTTATATTGTGAATTGTAAACAACTTTGTCATAACCTCAGACACCCCATTAAAAAACATGCACAATTAATTTGACCACATCCTGTCCGACCAACCAACTCCTCTCTTAACACAATAAATTTAACAAATTTAACTAAACATGAGCTAAATTGTTTAAAAAAACATGAGCTAAACATCCTATAAAAACCACACAATAACACAAGAGTAACAGCTACCAAAGCACAACCACAGATGTCTTATAAATTCTTTATCCCTTACACATTTATGGGTTAGTGTGCAAGTCAAAAGACTCAACTGAAATAATTTTTTTACAGCCGTTGAACTGATTAAAAAAACATCTGTAAACACAACTGTAAAAGACCCGTAAACACAACATGTTATGAATTTTTAATATATATATACAGTATATATACACACACACACATACATACATACATATGTACATACACCCCTTGATCTAATGGCCAACTGCATGTTACTTGATGTTTTGTTGGTCTGACTTGAATGGGCATAAAAAGCTAAAAATGGTGACATCATGCCCTATGACAAAACAATTGCTAAAACATTTTTTAGCTATTACTGTAACAAAATTAGCTTACCATCTACAAGTGTTTTTGTTATGGTTTTAAAGTGTTGTATGAAGACTTATTTTCTAGTAAAATCTTGAATTTTTGTTTGTTTTTTAACTGTTTACAAGAACCCTAAACCACACAACTGATGCCAGCCTAATAAAACCTTATTGGGCAGCTTTCTTGACATTGTTTTCCCCCAAAAACTTAATAGCCTTACAAAGACCTAGATGAAGAATAGCCTATAACATTATAACATTGTGTACAGCAAAAGCCATTACAACCCATTGGTTAGGGATTTTGATAAAGGGGCAGTGTCAAGAAAATGGGATTAGTTTAAATGGTTTTATGAGAAAACTGCATATTATCAAAGGGGCTGTTTAAGAGCTGTGATGCCAAAGTGAATTGTTTTAACTCCAAAACACAACCTAGAGCATGCCTTGTTTATTCTGAATTACTTATGATTTTACAACAAATTTTGTCTTGAAGCAGATTTAAGCATTTAAAGGCAAATCTTATTTCTACCAGAAAGACTTGGGAGGCAAAATACCGTAACACGTATACATTTATTAGCAGCCCAGTAAGCAAATATTATGATATAAAGCTATTTGGCGTAGGCCCCGTCCGTAGCTCGTAATCCGAGGGTATGGAATCTGCATTTCCTGCCTGAAGACGAAGGCAGGGGCGCAGCCGACCCCCTGGGAGGAATGGGAAGGAACCATCCTGGTGGTGGTGGGGACTGGGGAGGATGGAGGTGAATGTAGGCGTCAGCATCTGCAAACTCAGACATGTGCAAGTACCAATTTTTTACAAGTATTAGAACACGATTGGATAGATGAGAAGGTAATAAGTGACGTAACAATTGAGTCTTCCCAGCAGAACTTACGCTAAAGCTTTCATTTCAGATTTAATAACTACACCGTTTCAGGGAAAGGCTATTGAAATAAAAGTAGAAGAATACTACATGTTTTTTGCATGGCACAGTGTCATTGTCATTTAAGAGATAAAGGGAGCATAATTTTGCTCAATAGAATATTGCATGAAGAACAAACCCTTACCTCCAGGCAGTGCATAGTGAGTAATCAGATGGTTTCTTGCCTTGTTACCGATGGAGCCAAAAGAAAAAGCCATTTTCAAAAGACATTGTTTTTAGTCTTCTCCTACCAATAGGCATTTTGCATTTGTCAACATTGACTTAAAAAGCCAGGGAAATGTACTCCATTGAATGATACATTTGAATCCAAATTGTAGAAAAAAAAAAAACTAAAGAGGTTTCTTGTCAAAATGTAGATTTTACAATGCTCGCCATATTCTTGTGACAAACCCCAAAACTACAGCCGAAACGAGAGGGAGATTACGCACGATCCATAATTAATGATCCATAATCCATAATCAAGTTGTTTGCCTCAGCCTTGTTTCTTTATTTCGTAAAAATGTTCAGACGTGAATGGATCCGTTTGATACACATCACATTAACTGTTACAACCAAAAACATTTACTAAAACGTAAGTTCTGAATAATCACCACATGAACTAAAAGTCACCTCAAATACCAAAAAATTACACGTAGAAGCAACACAAAGAAAGAAAAAACAATAATCAGTCTTACAATAACACTGTAATCTGCCTAATTTATTCATGCATTGATGGGAAGTCGAGTACTATAGACCTTATGCACAGGAGAAACAAGAGCACAGCCATCTTTACAATGTTGTGTTTAAACTTCCATTTTTGTGGTAGCTCTGTATATTTCTATGGCATTGCTATCGAAGAGTAATTAGCTGGTGAAGAGGATTTAATTATTGTAGAGGTAACGAAAGTTATCATGAGCATTGTAATGTTTGAAGCGAATGTCATAACAAATGTCAGTAGACTAGGAATTTTTTTAAACGAGCAGTCCATTCATAAATCCGTAAGATCTTACCTTCATACTGTGGAAATATAAACCGGAAGACACAACGAGGGCAGAGCTGAAAAGGGGTGGGGCTACATAAGATCTATGTCACCTCGATCAAGACAGAAAAACAGAAAAATGTGATGATAAAATACTGTTTTATGCATGGACATGCAGAGTTTCTCAGAAGCAGATGCAAAAAAGGGGCATCTATCACTATAATTCAGGCCATTTCGTGTGTTCTTGACCTATACGGTAAATCAATATGCAGTACATAAATTAGAGTAAACTGAACACTACTTACCATTGCAACTTCTAGTGCTGCATGTTCTGTCAAGTGCTTTGAACTCAGTTCACATCCGATTTTTAAGTGACGGTGTAAAATTGTATTCAATTGTAAAATGAACTTGCCACTTTAAAACAACACTATAAAGTCACAAACTTTTCACAAGCATATGCTCTCAGTCAATTTTTGTTTATTTTAAAATTAAATATTTAAAATATATATTTTAAAGGGGTGGTTGATTATGATTTCACTTTTCTAACCTTAGTGTGTAAAGTTGCTGTTTGAACAAAAACAACATCTGCAAAGTTACGACGCTCAAAGTTTAAAGCAAAGGGAGATATTTTCTTTTAAAGAAATTGCTTTTTAAGGGCTACAACAAACAACTGGTAGGGACTACATGACATTCCTCCGGGGTTAGTGACATCACAAACCCTTAAACTTACATAAACCCCGCCCCCGGAACACGATTTATAGATTTTCAAGACAGAATATGCTAATCAATGACTAGAAGATAACTACACATAAGCTACATAAATTCATCAACTAACCATTCAGAAATGTTGTCTACATGTTGTCACTTCTTCTTGAGTCTCTCTATCTTTCTGACACCGATTTGAACATAAAAGGATAAAAGTTTTTGAAATTTACAGTTCATGTCTGTGTGAGGTAAAAGGACACAAGCTGTTGAAGCTCCGCCCTCTGTGATGGGAGCAGCAGCTCATTTGCATTTAAAGGGACAGGCACAGAAACGGTGTGTTTTTGCTCACCCTCAAAAAGTGACAACTTTAACATGCTACATAAAAATATCTGTGGGGTATTTTGAGCTAAAACTTCAAATACACACTCTGGGGACATCAGAGATTTATTTTACAGTTTGTGAAAAGAGGATTATACCACCCCTTTAATACATTATTTTAAATCATACATTATACAAAATAAAAAAATAAATGCAAGTGCAATGCGCTTAAAAAAAAAAAAAATTCTGTAAAAATATGGCACAATGTAATATGAAGGAATTTTACAGGTGCTTTTAAATTAGGGCTACTCATTGCATTGTGGGAACAAGAAAAGTGCAAGAGGCAAGCACCATTACTCGCGCAAGTCATCTTTGTTAAAGTTTCATTCTCAAGTCGGATTTGGAGAAACCGTTCTCACACTTCTGTGGTAAGTTATATTTTGTTAAATGTGAGTTGTTATCTGGCTTGTTTAGCAAATGAATGTTGGAGCCATCACATTTTATGCATATCGTCACACATTGAAAGATTTAGTTGCTACTTGTGGAGGTACCCTGATTGTATGTGTTACTGTGTCCTCACTTCAATTGTTTATTAACTTTTAATTGTTGATGATGAGGTTTATTTAGTGCTGAGCGTATTGTTTCAGGCATCATATTGCTGTAGTGACATTGTTAAGCAGTTGTGATAAATGTGAAGTGCAATAGTAGTGTGTATAGAGCAGTTTAATGCCTTTAAACAAAAGTTGGTGTAGGAATTATCAAGAAAAGGATTTTTAAACTTTGATTATTTGTCATTAATCACTCACCTTCGTGTCGTTCCAAACCCGTAAGACCTTGGTTAATCTTCAGAACAAAAATTAAGATATTTTGATGAAATCCGAGCACTTTCTGAACCAGCCATAGGCAGCAAACGTCACTGCTACTTTCAAGGCCCAGAAAGGTAGTAAAGACATTGTTAAAATAGTCCATGTGACTACAGTGGTTTAACCTTAATGTTATGAAGCAACAAGAATACTTTTTGTGCACAACCCCCCCCCCCCCCCCCCCCCCCCCCCCCAACCAGAAGTGGTTAGACCCAAGTCTTCAGCAGCCAATGACACTGACCCGTTCAAACTGATTTTTAATGTGTATTTCACGCGTATTTTACGTGTATTTAACGTGTATTTCACGTGTTAAATACACGTTGAATAAACGTATTTAACACACTGATTTGTCACGCGTATTCAACGCGTATTTAATGCGCATTTCACGCATATTTAACACGTTGAATATGCATGAAATACGTGTTGTTGACGTGTTAAAATTCACGTGTTTTTGGCGCTCTTTGCTTTCCATATTTTAGCAGACCAAGTTTGCATCCGCATAGAATTGACGCGTTGTTACATTTTTGGAGAGGTGCACGTCAGTGTCCGCCGAAGGGTATGCGTGCTACACACAGCCTACCAGAGCTGCTGAGTCCGTAGCCATTTTCAAGAAACGGCTGAAGACACATCTTTTTCGGCAGCACTTGATCCATTAATACTAACACTTTCTCTTCTATCTAATTATTAATAAAATAAAATAAACATGTACTGCATTAGATTAAACTGGGAAGGGGCATAGCACTTGCATATTGTTGTCCTATTGTTAGTTTAACTGCTTCTATTGTTCTCATTTGTAAGTCGCTTTGGATAAAAGTGTCTGCTAAATGAATAAATGTAAATGTAAAGTGTTTGGTGCCATTGCCTTGGCAGAGCATCTTTCAATCGAACTAAAATTGAAATCACGATATGGCTTAGTGTGCTTATCAAAAATGCTGCAATTTAAAGGTGCTCTAGTCTAAGTGATGCGACGCGTTTTTTAGGCCCAAACATTTTTTGTCACATACAGCAAACATCTCCTCACTATCCGCTAGCTGCCTGTCCCCCGAACACACTGTAAAAAAACGCAGTCTCTTTAGACACCACAGGCTCCACAAACGGCAACAAAAACAAACTGGGCTCACCCGCACCACGAAACACAACAAACAGTGCTCCAGCCAATCACCGACAAGAAGTATTGGAGGGTGGGGTTTGGGGGGTTAGTGCGCGTACACATGAAGGGGGTGTGGAGTGTGTGGAGGAGAGAGAAGCATGAAGAGGGAAGTTTGAATTATGGTCGACACACGACCAAAGAGACGACGTTTCGATGAACAAATTGCAAAGAAGAGGGATCAGGAACGCGTGAAGTCCCGAATTTACATCGGGAAAACCTTCGAAAGGTGGCGAGAACTCCGCCGGCAGAAGGGCTTCCAATCCGACATTCAGTTGCTCTGTTTTTGCAGAACAGGTAAATCCATTTTTCTTTCTAAACAGACGTTCATTTTCGCCAAACCAACACAAGGATGTAATTAGCTAGAACTATGCAGTCAGCGTTAACTTTGGTGAATACAACATGTATGTTTCTAGCAGCGATCAATCTCTATTGTAAATGATCAAGCAAATTCACAGTAGGGCGACAATTTGTGTGAATGATTGTTTTCATCCACTGTTTGTTATGAATTTGAATGTCCATTTATAGGCTATTGACAACTTTGACTAAATTTGTTTACGCCGCCGCCGTTGTTTATGCTCACTGGGAAACGCGAAGCTAACGTTATCTTGCTATTATTGCGTCCTTGTATGGGAGCTATAGTTATAACCTCAGGTGGCGAAACGATTAAGATAATGTTTCTCCTTTTCTGCATTCTGTTCTGCAATATATAAAACCCTTTATCTAACTTGGCGACATTACACATTGAATGAAGTATCAGTAAAACTTAACTTTGTTTGTAGTGACTATTTTGACTTTCCTTTATGCCGGAAGGGAGGGGAGGAGGGAGGAGACGGGATGAGGAGGAGGGAGGGTCTAGCTAGCCTCCGTTTTGTTTGACAACAATTCGAATGTCAACAAGAATTTACGACTCCCGGGATCGCTTAGAGCACCTTTAATGAAATAAGTATATAGTCGGTTGTGCTGCGTGTTTCAGAGTGAAGCGCTTGTGGGTTCGATTCTCAATACTGGCAGGAAATGACTGAGGTGCCCTTGAGCAAGGCTGCCCACTGCTCCGGGTGTGTATGTCCACGACTTGCAGTGTGTGTGTGTTCATCACCACTCATTACTCCTAATGTGTGTGCTCTAACTTGGATGGGTTAAATTCAGAGGACAAATTCCAAGTAGGGTTACCATACTTGGCCTTCACATGTAACTTTCACTTTCACAAGCATTGATTTTATAGGCTGGGCAAAATTTTTTATTCGTAGTAAATTCACATCCGATTTTAAGCAATTTAATTAAATTGTAAAATAAGACAAACCGCAGATTCAGATCGCTCCACAACTGCAATCCTTCCGTCCATTCGGATTGTAAAGAATGATATTCTTTTTTTTTTTTTTTTTTGACCTTCCCCAACTTCCTAGGTTGTTTTGAAAGCCTGTCAGACTGATTTTTATGTGGAGTACGTTTTTGCCGGGAAAATCAAAAGGATATGATGTTTACGCTCGCTTCCGAGAACGAGTCGAGAATGACTCCCGAAATTCTATGACACATAAAACAAGTGCTTATACAATGTTCAAGATAATGCCGAAAGAGGTATTCTGTACTGTAATGTCAATGTGTCATGCAGAGAAAAGGGATTAATTCAAACTATAGTCTCACAGCCATTATACTATAATCAAACTATCATCATAACAGTGTAATTTTAATTACCTCATCTGTCCACATGATGCCAGTGAACTGCAGATCTTTGCTACATCACTTCCACATCATTATGGACATTCTTTGAGTAACTGCTGCTTTCTCACTGCTGTCATTTTTGTTGTGTGTTATTGAAACTATTGTAATTTCAACTGTAAATGACTGTAAAAACCCTGTAATAATGACAAATGTTTTTGAAACAAAAAAGCTTGTTGAATTGTACTACTTGGAAAAATATGCATTGTATTAACCCTGCTTGCATTTTAATGCATTGTATTTTTAGGGCTTGCATTTTTATGGGCTGAAATTCAACATGGTTGTATATTTAAGCTGTGAATATTTCAACTCAAAATATTTCACACTCGTTTTCATTTTTAAAAATTCAATAATCCATATTAACCTTTGAGATTTCACTTCCAAAATATTCATTCTGTTTAAAAATTCACACATTAACAAATTCAGTGGTTCAAAATAAATTCGACAGAAAATTCAACATTTGACATCCGGGAACGGCAGGAATATCAGTGGATTGCCGACTGATGATATCCATAGCTGTTAGTCGACCTCACCAGCAGATGTGCTGAGTCCCAATTCGCATACTATCCGTCCTAAATAGTATGCGAAACTAGAATTAGTACGTCCCAAATCGTAGGATGTTGAAATGAGTATTCCAAAGATACCCGGATGGTCTACTAAGTTAGAATTCGAAGTGCAGATCAATGCACACTCTAATGGCTAATATTGCCCACAACCCATTGCGTGCGGGAGGGAGGGAGGAGCTTTGCGGTGATGGTGGTGATGTAAACATGGCAGTCAGATGAAGCAGCGGAGATGCGCCCTCAGTTTTTAAGTGTAAGAATTCAAATGTATAACCCTAATTAAAGTTATATTTTATTGTCTCATAATATTAATGGGTTTATGTTGTGCCCAAAAAGTACCGTGTTTATCTTGTAGGGTCCGATGAAGATACTGAGCGCCTCATTGCAGGCTACAAAACAATAAATAAAAAGGCTCTAGTACAGTGTCATGCAAGTGTCTTTTTTATGTATTTCTTTGATGTTTCTGTCTGACTTATTTGTAGTAATACTGTGGCTGTACAAATGTTAACTTTATCAGTCCAACCAAAGAAACATGGTTATTACACTTTTACTATAGTAAAAGCATGGTTCATTTTCATCTGGGTATTTTTGAGTATAAAATTAAGTATAAAATACGTTAAACAATAGTTATACTATAAACTTTAAATATTTTAACTCAGAAAATAAGTAGCTTTCGTTACACACATTGCACATGAACGTCAGAACCAGCCGCCTCACAAACGACCTGCGTTTGGTTGATCTACGATGACGCCCTGCTTCACACATTGTAAATGTATTGTGGAAAAAATGATGAGGAAAAAAAGATGGGAATAGTAAATAAAATGATATTGGACATAAGAATGAATGAAATGTAAAATGTTTTGTTAACAGTCGCGGTGTGTAACTAGGCAACCACGTTCTCATTCACGTTGCATGACGTCATCGAAGTATGTCCCAGAATGTGCATACTCTTTTGCTACACACTCAAAAGTATGTACTTTTTCTTCACAAAAAAAGTACATACTTTTAGGTCGTAGTATAAGGCGAATTGGGACTCAGCCATGGTGTAAGCGGCTGTTGATGAAGACCAGAGCAACGGATGAGAGAGTCATTCATTCATAAAAACGGATTTACAGAAATGGAGCAAGGTAAGTATTTGTGATGATTATCAGGGCAAGTATAGCTATGGAAAAGCTGATGAAGACACAAAAGCTGTGTTTACATAAAGTCTTCACAGTTAGTTTTGCACATGTAAGCAGCTTTCTCTACCGTGAACGAGATTATAATGTTATTCCCCGATGCTGGTGTACAGATAAAACGTTAAATCTGAGGTAGTAGACATATATTTCTCTCGGTTGTTTAGTTTTCTTAACTTTATATGGCAATGTGCTGCAGAACTGGGGATTCCCTCAATACATCATTCTCCAGGATTCCCCTGTGGTCTGGACACTTAAGGCTTAATGGACTAATACAGTACTAATACAGTGATATAAAAGACAAAATGTGCACCTTATTGGGGATAGGCTATACTAGATATAGGAACAGGCAAGCGGACTCAGAATATGAACGGAACGTGCAAAGTTTCACGCTAAGCGATTCCCAGTGAAAAACTGGCATAAAGTTGTCAAATGTTGACAATGTCCACTTTGGTTTCAAAGTTGACAATGTCCACTTTGGTTTCGGACACCAAAAATTACTGTCCCCTCAATAGCGGCCTATTTGAGGGTATAGGGTGTGATTTTGGATTCAGCCCATGGTCTCACTCCAGTCTTGCAATTTCACCCCGACACCAGAAAAAAAAAAGTCTTCGGATCTACGACTACGCGAATCACATAGGGGGAGAGTGGGGTGATTTGTGCCAGGGGGGAAGTAGTTCCACCCCTTGTTCTGGAAAACCATAGAATAATTTGGTCATGTGACCACATAATTTTGAAAAGCAATCAATTTTACTCATCCTCCAAAGAAGAGAGATACATGGCATGAGAGTTAAGCACATTTTAGTGCAAAAAACTGTTTTTTCCCTTTCAAAGTACATTTTCTATGATTAAGGTTTTTTGATTGTAGTGTCTGGACAATTATAGACAAGTTTGAAAACATTTCACACATGTTTTAGTGCTTTAGTAGGCTACACAATGAGTCTATACAGTAAGCATGATGTTAGCTCTTAACTGCTGGATCATGCTAATTATTCAAACTTGTGGGTCTGGGGTGATTTGTGCCAAAGGGCATGGGGTAAGTTGTGCCAGATCCAGACCACCTAGAGACTTACATACTCACAGGGGATAATCTTGAGAAGTGAGGAGATGGGCATGCCTCATCAGTGTTTGACTTAGGCCTACCTGCTATTTGTTTAATTTAGCTAACACTGATTTCAGTTTTGAGTTTGCACTATGTTAATAAAGATAAGTTTTATTCAGTTTTTAAGTGGCCTAAGTCACAATAGGATGTTTAGAAATTAGCCTAGTAACTTTATTCTTATGTTACATAATTGACAGACAGTGTTCTGTCAACAGGCATCTATTGCCAAAGCCTTTTTTGCCTGAAATGATTCACAAATATCATATATTGTGTTGCTATGGTGCTCTAAATGGTTGCTAGGGCGTAGCTTGATAGCTTCACAATGATCCTGAGAGACTGATTGGTCGTCTGAGTAAAATGAGCCCGCCCCCTTGTCTCTGTGACACTGTGATCCAGAGTTGTGTTCAATACAAAATCCCTATGCAATTGACCATAGTAGGAAAAATGCATGCTATGGTATTCCAGGGTGACAATATCTAAATAAACCTTAAATTAGTCATTTTGTATTGAATTTGTCTTGCTTTCATATAGCATACGGTTCATAACAGTAAAATGTTCTGTTTTACTTCAGAAAGCACTGGCACAATTTACCCCAACATATTTCCCCAAAAGGCACAACTTACCCCGCACCAGGGGCAAGTTGTGCCATGAGACCACTTTTTTCCCAAAAGCTATATTTCTGAAACTATTTATTTCAGATCCAAAGTAATTATTCTCAGGGATGCACAACATCCTGAAATACATGCACATCCTTAAGTTGAAGGCATTACTGTCATGGCCTCACTTTAAAGTCACTTTGAGTAAAAACTGGCACAACTCACCCCACTCTCCCCTAAATTACATATTTTGATTAAAAAGGCATATTTCGCCGAAAAGCGACTACCCAGCTAACACTGTTACGTTGTGAAGACGTAACCGGACCGGACCATATTCGTTGTAGCGACGTACCATAAAACGTTCCAGCGACGTAACTTTGTGATTCCCATAATCGTTGTGGCAACCAAAGCTACGTCGCTAGAACGTGACGAGTACGTCTCAGTGACCAAACAGGCATGTGGTGTGGACATTACCTCAAAGGACCATATTAGTCGCAGTGATGTGCAATATAACGTTCCAGTGACGCAACTTTTTGATTCCTGTATTCGTCGTGGCGACGTTATAGTGGTACATTGCTGGAGAGTGGCAGGTACGTCCTAATGATGAACTTTAGTTGTGGCTTTTAACCCTTTGTGTAATTATGGTGGTTGTCAGTATGGTAAAGGTGCAAAACAGATTTTAGTAGGAGAGTGATTTTCCGGTTTAAAATGTAATTTATTATTATTATTTAGTAAATTAGAGTTTTAAATTGTAAAGTTTACAGAGTGTTCTCTAAATATGTTTATGTTGTTACTGTCATTTTTTACTGAATTA
This sequence comes from Leuciscus leuciscus, assembly GCF_965113295.1. Taxonomy (NCBI): domain Eukaryota; kingdom Metazoa; phylum Chordata; class Actinopteri; order Cypriniformes; family Leuciscidae; genus Leuciscus; species Leuciscus leuciscus. The sequence continues at coordinate 34,934,176 of NC_138729.1, read as the reverse complement.
TTCTGGCAGTCCTTCATAGTCATTTTGCCAGGACATCATAGACACCTCTTTTCCTGCTGCACTCTCTCACGTTCCTCTGGTCTGGCAATGAGATAGTAAAACCACAGGAACTCTCAGGGATCACGCCTTGCTGAAACCTCAGGGCCAGATTGGAAGCTGGCCTGTTCTGCACCAGAGGGAACCCAAGGGGGAAACCCCACCCAGACACAAAGCTCCAGGTTTGATTGACAGCATAGAGTCATCACTCCACCATCGACCACACACTTATGATATGCATCACATTTGGCCCAGACATATTTAATCTGAACCGGACATTAGATGGAAAACAGCTGTGTGTAACAGCTGTGACTGTGTGTCTGTTTCAATATGATAGTAAATTCACGAAATAAACAAAAAATCATTCCACAGTTACAAGTAATGCACATATCTATCAGCTACTTTGCAGGATGGAGTATTTCAATTAACAAACTTTCACACTTTCACAAATGTACTGTAATTTTGGACACAGTCTTTTAATAGGAGTTTATTTATTTATTGAGAAATGATTATTGCAACAAACACACAGTATGAACACAAGCAACAATAAAGACATGATGAAAAGAAAGAGGTGTTCACACTAAGAAACATCTGCAAGACTCAAATTCCAATACATTTTAGCTAAATAAATATATTACATCAAAAGTTAGGAAAAGTCATTAAATCATGACAAAAAGACTTAAAAAGAACTGAAACTTATCCCTGTGTGGACTTTATTCTGTATCCATTTAAATCACTTTTTCAGTGAGAGTAAATTTCTGTGCAGACATGATAAAAAAAACCGGATGGTTTCATAAGCAATTGTGATGTCATTGGGAAATTGCAGTGAATATAATCAGAGTTGATAGATAACAGACATTTTCTAAAATAATGAGAGTGAAAAATATAAAATAGATGAGAACGGAGCCTGCTAGTTTTCCCAGTTATCAAGTTTCTCTGAAATTCATCAGAACATCATATCCTTTGTCAGACGCATTTCAAAATAATTTGTGCTGAAGAACATGAACAGGAAATGTTGACCATTAAATTCAGCCTCACAGCTTTTTACAAAAGAGCTAAGGGCCTGGGAACAGCTGTTAAGGTTAGAAAGAGAGAGAGATGGATTGTGTTCCAACATTTTGAAAAGGCTTGTTATTCTCTTATGATCTTAGTCTCACACACAAACCTGAAGGGGGTGACATTGAAATTCAACCCAGATAGTAAATAATTAGACATTATCAGTCCTTTGATGGGGCAAAAATACCCGCATGGTCTAAAACAGTAACGTGAACTAATTAGGACTTCTTGATTTGTTCAATATCTTTATAAATAATGTGGTACAGAGAATTAAGTGAATGTCAGGTCCCAAGAAATAAGCAAAAACCAAAAATAACTTTAAAAGTCACTACTATTTCCAGACTTGCGTATGAGTGTACTAACATAATTTTGTCATGCTTTAAGAACGAGGAAGCAATAGCTGGTGCAATAAACTCTTTAATGTAAGAATTGATGAATCAAACAGGGGAACAACACAGGCTGGTGACGCAGGGACTTCGATGGCCAAACACGGGTGATCCATGATAGGTGCTGAATTGTTGTGATGGTGATGAGGATATCCGGGGTGAACGAGGAACAGAACAACGAACAGGAATCCAGGCACAAACATCACAAGAGCACAGAACGGGAACAGGAACACAGGATCGGGAACACCAAACAGCACAAGACTTCATACAACGATCTGACAATGGAGAGGAGAAAACGGCGAGTATTTAAGGAAGTGATGATGAGTCGCAGCTGGCGTCGATGATGATTGCAGACAGGATGAATGAGCGTGATTGCTCCGGCCACACCCACAGATGCACGCGACACACACACACACACACACACACACACACACACACACACACACACACACACCAATAACAAATGCACGAGACGAAAAGAAAGCAATGCATTCGCGAACCGTGACAGTACCCCCCCTCCTAGGAACGCCTCCTGGCGTTCCCAGACTCCCTTACCTGTCGATTGTAATCATCGATAAGGGAGTGATCCAGAATGTCTCTCGTAGGAACCCAACTCCTCTCCTCCGGACCGTAACCTTCCCAGTCCACCAAGTACTGGACTCCGCGTCCCCTCCGCCTAGAGTCCAGAATACGATTTACCGAATAAGTAGGTTCCCCATCTACGAGACGCGGCGGGGGAGGAACCGGGACTGGCGGGTTAATTGCTGATCGAAACACAGGCTTAATCTTGGACACATGAAAAACGGGATGAATTCTCCTGTACGCTGGAGGAAGGTTGAGGCGGACTGCCACCGGACTAATGATTTTGGTGACAGTGAACGGGCCAATGAATTTGGGTGCGAGCTTATTAGAGACGGAACGGAGAGGAATATTCTTAGTAGAAAGCCACACTTTTTGACCAGCGAAGTATACGGGAGGCTTCGACCGGTGGCGATCGGCTTTAGCCTTGGTGCGCGCCCCCACCTGGAGTAGAGTCTCACGGGCTCTAGTCCAGGTGCGGTGACACCTCTGGACAAAGGCGTGAGCGGAGGGGACCGCGACTTCGGACTCCAGACTGGGAAAAATTGGTGGCTGGAAACCTAAACTACACTCAAACGGAGATAGGCCCGTGGATGACACTGGTAATGAATTGTGGGCGTACTCCACCATAGACAGTTGCTGACTCCAGGAAGAAGGATTCTTGGATACCAAACACCGCAACACTCTCTCCAGATCCTGGTTGGCTCTCTCGGTTTGACCATTGCTCTGGGGATGAAACCCTGAGGACAGACTGACAGTCGCACCCAGTAATCTACAAAACTCTTGCCAAAATTTGGACACAAATTGGGGTCCTCTGTCGGAAACCACGTCAATCGGGAGGCCATGTAAACGAAAGACGTGATCTACGACGGCCACCGCTGTCTCCTTGGCTGAGGGTAATTTGGGCAAGGGAATAAAGTGAGTCGCCTTCGAGAACCGGTCCACCACGGTTAAAACTACCGTGTTGCCCTGGGAGGGCGGGAGGGCGGTAATAAAATCTAGTGCGATATGGGACCAGGGTCTCGAAGGGACAGGCAGCGGTTGGAGTAACCCATCTGGGGGTCGATTGGAAGACTTACCAATGGCACAAACCGAGCAAGCCAAAACAAAACTGTGAATGTCCCGGGCCATAAGAGGCCACCAGAATCGTTGCTTAACCAGAAAACTAGTACGGGTCACTCCTGGATGACAAGCTACGTTGGAACAATGCCCCCACTGAATAACGTCTGACCGTAATCCCTCCGGCACAAATAAACGGTTCGGAGGGCAACCGACCGGAGGCGTTACCCCTTCTAAGGCCTTCTTGACCTTCGATTCGACCTCCCATGTGAGTGTGGAGACAAATAGGGTCTCGGGTAAAATGCACTCGGGAGTAACCGGGCGTTCGGAACGATCAAAAATGCGCGATAAAGAATCGGGTTTGATGTATTTGGAACCCGGGCGGTACGAGAGAGTAAAATCAAAACGACCGAAAAAAAGTGCCCACCGAGCCTGCCTGGAGTTCAATCTTTTAGCGGACCTGATATATTCCAAATTCTTGTGATCGGTCCAGACGATAAAAGGTACCCCTGACCCTTCTAACCAGTGACGCCATTCCTCCAACGCTAACTTGACTGCCAACAACTCTCTGTTACCAATGTCATAGTTTCGTTCGGCTGGGGACAAGCGATGGGATAAAAACGCGCAGGGATGCATCTTCTCGTCTGTGGAGGAACGTTGGGATAACACTGCGCCTACCCCCACCTCTGACGCGTCGACCTCCACCACGAACTGACGTGAGGAATCAGGGGCTATCAGAATAGGGGCCGAAACAAAGCGGTCTTTCAGTTTGGTAAACGCGGCCTCAGCCGCGTCTGACCACCTGAACGTAGTTCTGGGGGAGGTCAAAGCAGTCAGAGGTGCGGCTAGTTGGCTGAAGTTACGAATAAAACGTTGGTAGAAGTTGGCGAATCCCAGAAACCTCTGCAGGGCCTTGCGGGAATCTGGGATTGGCCACTCCACCACAGCCTTACCTTCTCAGGGTCCATACGTACCCCTTCAGACGAAATGATGTACCCCAGAAATGAAACCGACTGTGCGTGGAACTCGCATTTCTCCGCCTTGACAAAAAGCCCATTCTCTAGTAACCTCTGAAGCACTCGTCGGACGTGCTGCACGTGTTCCTGGAGAGATGAAGAAAAAATCAATATGTCATCCAGGTAGACATAAATGAACTGATCGACCATATCTCGCAGCACGTCATTGACGAGGGCCTGGAAGACTGCTGGGGAGTTGGACAACCCGAAGGGCATGACCAAGTATTCAAAGTGACCCCTGGGGGTGTTAAAAGCAGTCTTCCATTCATCCCCCTCCCTGATGCGGACCAAATGATAAGCATTACGCAAGTCCAACTTTGTGAAGAGCGACGCTCCCTGCAACCTCTCGAAAGCTGAAGACATCAACGGCAAAGGATAAGTATTCTTTACCGTGATGTTGTTCAACCCCCGGTAATCAATACAAGGTCGCAGAGATCCGTCCTTCTTCCCCACAAAAAAGAACCCCGCCCCCGCTGGAGAAGAGGAAGGGCGAATGAACTTCGTTGCTAGAGAATCAGAAATGTATTTCTCCATGGCCTCCCTCTCTGGAACAGAAAGCGAATATAACTTGCCCTTAGGCGGAGATTTACCTGGCAATAAATCTATGGCACAGTCGTAGGGACGATGCGGAGGCAGAGAAGCAGCTCGAGACTTACTGAACACCTCCTTCAGGTCGTGGTACTCCGCGGGCACGTTAGACAAATCCACTGCTTTCTCCTGTAACACAGACATAGGAACAGACGAACAGGCAGACACAAGACAGGACTCATGACACTTGGTGCTCCACTCCGTAATGGACTTCCGGAGCCAGTCCACTCTAGGATTGTGTCGTGTTAGCCAAGGATGACCGAGTACAATGGGTGCAAGAGGTGAATCCATGATGTAGAATGACAGAGTCTCTGAGTGGTTACCAGATGTGATGAGGGTAATGGGTCCAGTAGACAGTGAAATCATGGGGAGCTGCTGACCGTTAAGTGCGTGAACTGAAATGTCATGTGTGAGTGACTGAAGGGGAATCCGAAGGTTGTGTGCAAAGGTGTAGTCCATAAAATGACCTTCCGCCCCAGAGTCCAATAGTGCTTGACAGTCGTGCTGGTGTGTTGACCATCTTAGTCTTACCGGGAGGAGGGTAGATGTCGGTGAGGTCTTCTCGGCAGAGATCCCACCCGATAGTAGCCTCACTGTTACTATCGGGTGTGGCCTTTTACCGGGCACGTGTTCAGAAAATGTCCAGTTCCACCGCAGTAAAGGCAAAGGCCCTGGGACCTCCGCCTCTCCTTCTCCTCCCGGGAAAGCCGAGCTCGCCCTACCTGCATGGGCTCGGGATCGTAGGTAGGGCTGACCGCGTCCGTGCCGCTGGACCGCTGACTCTCCGCTCCTCCGAGAGGTCGGCTGAGATGGACGCGTCGCTCAATTCTTGACAGCCGTGCATCAACTCGTAGTGCCAACTCAATAAGTTCGTTCAGGGTGGTAGGCAGGTCCAGGGCGTAGATCTCCTTCTGGACGCGGTCAGCCAGCCCATGCAGGAACATATCCCACTGCGCCTCGTCGTTCCATCGGCACTCTGCCGCGAGAGTCCGGAACTCGATCGAATAATCCGAGACTGATCTTTCTCCTTGACGAAGTTCAGCGAGCATCCTCGTCGCCTCCCTTCCAGCGACCGCACGGTCAAAGACCCGCTTCATGGCGGCGGAGAGTGCCTGGAACGACTCGCAGCATGGGTCCTGGTTCTCCCACACCGCCGTTCCCCAAAGTGCGGGATTATTCGATCGAGTTCCGGACTCTCGCGGCAGAGTGCCGATGGAACGACGAGGCGCAGTGGGATATGTTCCTGCATGGGCTGGCTGACCGCGTCCAGAAGGAGATCTACGCCCTGGACCTGCCTACCACCCTGAACGCAGCCTACCTCCCAGTCAGCAGAGACAAGACAAACGCGACCTCGGATCGCTCAGTGTTGAAGGTTCTAGGTTGCAACGCAAAGTGCATGGAACATCCTGTCAGAAACGCTCGGCAAAAACTGGGTTCTCCAGCATACCTCTCCGGGACAGGCAGGCGAGGTTCCGACTGGGAGGGAGGATCCGATGGAGGGGGGGGGAACGAACGGTGTGGGCGGCGCAGTGGGAGCTCGCAGTTGTTGAATTTGCTGGGTGAGCTCGGACACCTGCGTCACCAGAGCCTGGACGGCGCGGCCAGTGTTGTTGAGCCCCTCCTCCTGGGCGTCCATGCGTTTAAGGCTGTTGTTCAGGAACTCCTCCATGGACATCTGAACTCCACCTGCTGCTTCCATGGGTTGGTCAGATCGTTCTGTCATGCTGTAAGAACGAGGAAGCAATAGCTGGTGCAATAAACTCTTTAATGTAAGAATTGATGAATCAAACAGGGGAACAACACAGGCTGGTGACGCAGGGACTTCGATGGCCAAACACGGGTGATCCTTGATAGGTGCTGAATTGTTGTGATGGTGATGAGGATATCCGGGGTGAACGAGGAACAGAACAACGAACAGGAATCCAGGCACAAACATCACACAAGCACAGAACGGGAACAGGAACACAGGATCGGGAACACCAAACAGCACAAGACTTCATACAACGATCTGACAATGGAGAGGAGAAAACGGCGAGTATTTAAGGAAGTGATGATGAGTCGCAGCTGGCGTCGATGATGATTGCAGACAGGATGAATGAGCGTGATTGCTCCGGCCACACCCACAGATGCACGCGACACACACACACACACACACACACACACACCAATAACAAATGCACGAGACGAAAAGAAAGCAATGCATTCGCGAACCGTGACAAATTTAAGTGGACAAAACAGTCATCATCATCATTATCAAGTCGCCTGAGCAGCGGTGGCTTGTAGCGACGATCTCAACATGCGAGATGAATGATCATGACCGATGGTGAGTTTCCATTAATGTTGAAGGGAGGAAATGGGACTGTCGCCATCTGCTGAATCCATGTTCGACATGGGTGACCAGGTGGTGTTCTCCAACCGTTAGGAGCGTGTCTTTCAGTACGGCGGGCAACAGCACAGGCTAGTGCGCCATGGGCAGGAGTATGACTTTCCTACTGAGGCACATGTCCGAAGCTAGCACTGACAATGATGTTGGTTCTGCTAATGAGGCTCTGAGTTTTTTTTTTTTTTGCCATGATGTATGTAGGTGAAAAAAGCCTCCAACTCGAGATGTTCAAGGGATGTTGCCAGTTTTGATGTAGACTCATCTAACAATGCGACATCATCCGCGTAGTCAAGATCAGTGAAGTTATATTCTGGCAGCTTCATACCATTCCTTGATGCTAATCGGTCAAGGATCCAGTCAGTGGAAAGTGCTGAAGCCAGAATGCATCCCTGCCTGACTCCAGAGATGGTTGTAATCTCCTCTGAGAATGTACCAATGACCCTCACTTTGGCAGTGGTGCCCGAATGGAGGTCCTTGATGAGATCTAGCAGGAAAGTTGGGATGCTGATGCCCCGCAATGCCCTCCACAGTCCTTGACAGTCCACTGTGTCAAACGCAGCCTTAAGGTCGACAGGCTATTATGAGTGGACGGTTGAACTCGCTGTGTATTTCTGACAGAAGCCTGAGAGCGAGAATGGCGTCATGTTTAGATCTTCCCGAGGTAAATCCCGATTGTTGAGGGTGGCGCCGAGAGTGAACACCTTTTCCGGAACCGACAAAAGTGTATTGGGTCTATTACTGGAACATTCATTCATTGGCCCCTTTCCCTTGAACAACACCATTATGATTCCTTCTTTCCACTGAGCTGGAACATGTCTGGAAGACCACACCAGCAAAAATAGTTAGTGGAATTCCAGAATTATTGAAATATAAAAAATAAAAATAAAAACAGTCATGATTGCTCATATCACTAATATGCAAAACAAAAAAAGAGGGAGCTTTTTCTTATTCTACTGGGAATAACTGTGACTTCACCTATGACTGGCTCACATGGTTGTCTGTTTTTTAAGCCACATGAAAGGGATATGGTCATAAACAGCTGTGCTGATATACAATTAATGTTATTTACCAAACAAATTGAATCTACACTCTTCCTCTAAAGAGGTTAGTCATCTTTATTCAATAAAATGTGGCTTGTAAAAAATGGTCACTGGTCTAGCTGTCTTGTTTGCCCATTTTTAAGTTGTTAACTTATTAAATTTGCACTAATATATATGTACACCTTTTTCTCTTATTTGAACATGCAACCAAATCTAAGGATATGAACATGCACAAAAACAGAAATGAAATAAGTGATCTTGAGCCATGATGCCTTCTCAAAAAACCTCAAATAAAACTGAAAAAAATCATACTTTTACAATTTTGCTGGGCACTTATGATTAAACTCAAACGTGTATTTGAAAAGGATTTTTTGAATTTTGTTTTGCCAGTCACGTACTTTTAAACAATCAAGTTTTTGATGCATTACAGTCAAACATGTTGAAGTAAAGCTCCATGCAAATCTGATATAACAGCTCATTAAGTCTATATACGATGACTTCACTTTTGGGCGATTCTTTTAAGTGTGCTATAGCTTTAAGCATGTGCCCCCTGAGGAGCATGGATGTTTGTTTACAATAGCCCGCTGTGGGATCTCCAATGGGTGGTATAATAACAAACAGGCTCCATGTTTACAGCCTCCACACACATGCTGAATTTAATTCTACATGGCAAGTTTGGCTAACTGCAACAGTCCGATCTGAAGGAATGGCTTCTTTTTTTTTAAATATGCTCTCCACACACAGAATAGTTAAGAATTATAGCCCCAGTATTTCAATTAAAGGAGAAACTGCCTGAAGAAAAAGGTTATGGAATGATTGTAAAAGGGCCTTATGTGCCCGACCACATCAATTCCTGGACTGAGATTTTTATAGATTGTAAACCATGTGCATATAAGGGAATCTTCAAGTGTGAGAGGCTGAAGCCAAAGCTTAAATTAATACAATAAGACACAATGTCTATTTAATAATTGGCATTTCATAGTTTGCGAGTACCATACTAGTAGGAAACTTCTATTAGTTCCTGATAGCCTTGAGTTATTTTTATGACAATGACTAAATAGTTACAGAGTCCATATTCAACAGCCACCAATTGGTCTGATTTTGTTTTGCTGGCTGGGGGATGCATAGCTGAGCCTGATGGCTGTTGGAACGAATGTTTGCCTGTTTTTCTCTTTCTGGCAATGTGTTACATTCAGTCTGCTGCTGAAGAGACTCTTTTGTCTAAATAGTCATGCAGGGTTTGGGATTCATTTCCATGAGTGCATGCAGTTTGGAAAGCATTCACAGCAATCGTCTTTAGTTGAGTCCAATAACCTGGACTGCCTGAACAAGTGGGCATTAGCCCTTGCAGCTTTCAAACTACAGGTGCAATTCCTCAGCACTCACAAAGCAGGAAGATAAGCTGAAAACAAAATGGGGATTTGATTAAACTTAAAAACAACTGTGAACTTGACAAAATCAGACATAGAACAAACTGCTGGAGAGCTAAAATGCAAGAATATGCTCTATCTTTCAGATGTTTGTGGTTGGTAAGATTTATTAATGTTTGTGAAAGAAGTCCATTATGCTCACCAAGGCTGCATTTATTTGAACAAAAATACAGTGAAAACAGTCATATTGCGAAATATGATTACAATTTCAGTGTCACATGATCCTTCAGAAATCATTCTAATATGCTGATTTGGTGCTCAAGAAACATTTCTTATTATCATTGACAGTTGAACTGCTTAGTATTTTTGTGTTTTTCGTGATGGGAGAGGTAGTAAAGTTCGTTGTTGTTGGAAGAAGGAGGCAACTTTAATAATAAAATAAACAAATACAAAACGAAAGTAAAGGCAGCAGTCCCTCACGGACGACTGCTGCCACATACAATAAAACAGAAACAAAACACAACATAAATCCAGGCCTGGCCTCTCTCGATTTTCACTGTCGTCGCTCCTCCTTTTATGTTTCCGCTCTTCCGTGAGAGATACGAGACTGGTGCGTCGCGCATAGGGCTGTCACTTTTGTAAAAAAAAACGTGTCCGATTTTTGAGACATAAGTGTTCATTTAATCGATTGTAAAATCGATTTTCCATGTCTAAAGACGTTTCCCTTTTAAACGCCAAATATAGGCAATCCACGGACAACTAACAGGCATTAGGACGAACGTAAAGAGGGCGCTTGAGACGCGCACAAGTCAGCAATATTTCTGATGATTTATTGACGTGAAGTTTCGTGCACAATAACAAACAGGAACTCGTGCAACATTCTCGAAAAACAATAAGCAGAGTGGACTGCCATAACATCAATGAAAAACATTACTGCAGGCTTCAACATGGCTGTGTTTACGATTAGAAATGTCAAACAAATTTCACCTACGTAGGCGATTGTAGCCCGTAGCCCGAACCTGTATCTGTATGCATGAGACTGTCTGAATACCGGCAGAATTCACATTTTTGTAGTAAAAAGAGACACATTATGCAGAAGTATAATTTGCAGTTATATGTGTTTGTCAGAGCCTGCAGTTGCTGTGTGACGCGCGTTCACTGCGGGCGTATCGTGACGAGCTAGACGCGCAGTGCTCCGAGAAGACCGTTAAAATCGATTACCTATTTTCGTTTTCGAAACTTGTGTTGGTTGGTCCGATCGATTGTGCAATCGATTTTCGAATGTAAAGTGACAGCCCTAGTCGCGCAGGTGTCGCTCATTATCAATCATGCCACCGGCCTCGCACCGTTCTCTCACGGCCCTCAGTCTTGTCCTGCTCGCCACAGACTGCATTCTCCTTTCAGCCATCACCAGATATTTATTTGTTCTGAAGGATCACAGGCTCTATACAAGAAAAAGACAATTAAAATTTAAATGTAAGGTGAAATCTGAGGGTCTCCATACTGTTTACAAGCCCAAGATATCTAATATTCTGTCAACTTACAGCACAACATTAGATAATTTTCAAATAGTTCCCAAATGATTTGATGTATAATAGATCAGTTATCATTTGATGTCATCACTATAGGCTCTTAGGATCAGACTTTTGGATGATTTGAACTGTTTCAGCATTTCATCAAACCTTCTCATCTTCTAGCTAACCTCCCTGTCTAGTCTCTATCTCTCCCTTTCCCTTTTTTATTTCTCTACCCCATCAAAATGTGTTCTTGCTGTTATTTTATGAGCGAAACCTGCCGATGAAGTGTCTCTGAACACCTGTGCAGTAAATCAAAAAAGAACCTGGACTGTTACTTAAGTCTGGAGCAGAGCCTGGAAGACCTCTAAGCAAAACACAGGAGGAACGCAGATAAAAGACAGCGAAAGCATAAGGGAAATTAAAAAGCAGTGAAGTAGGAAAGAAGTAGTCATCAATTTTAAAAGACTGAGAGAGAGCTGGAAAAAGATGGGAAAACGAGGAGCAAAGACAGGTGGGCTAAAAAATGGGCTTTTGAGATAAAGTTTTAGGCCTTAAAATAGGAAAACAGAAGAATCAAATGTGAATGCAAGACAGTGAGATTTAGGGTAAGTTGGCTTAAGATAGTGAACGTCTTGGTTACGTATGTAACCCTCGTTCCCTGAGGAGGGAACAGAGACGTTACGTCAGTGAATGACGAAATGGGGGTTTCGCTTAGAAGCCTATCACCTTCAAGTTCTAGTAAACGAGCCAATGGCAAAATAATGCCATGGGTCTGCGGAATTTGTATAGCGCAACTCCGCCCCACCGTGTGGGTATAACAGGAGCAGCGCGGCAATCTCGCATCATGTTATGCTGAGGAACCGAGACTGAACTCCCGGCTGTTCCAGCAGCACAGCAATTGTGGCAGGGGGACGTAACGTCTCCGTTTCCTCCTCGTCTGAGTGAGATAGCGCACGTATGCAGTCTGTGGAGTGGAATGGCGCAGCAAGCGATGACACCAAGCAGGTCCTACTTACTGGCTAATGGAAGCGAGTACATGAGAGCACACTGGCTCTACCCGGATATTATAGAATCTCGCAAAAGTGTTGTGTGTCGCCTGCAGCTCTACAGATGTCTGTTAGCGAGGCGCCATGCGCCAAAGCCCAGGAGGAAGCAACACTCCGGGTGGAGTGAGCCCTCACCCCTAGGGGGCATGGTCGGCCCTGCGTCTGGTAAGCCAAGACAATGGCGTCCACTATCCAGTGAGACAGCCTTTGCTTGGAGAGAGCCTTTCCCTTCAGCTTTCCACCAAAACAGACAAAGAGCTGGTCTGAGGTCCTGAAACACTGCATTCTGTCTACGTAAGCACTGGACAGAGCAGTGCCAAGGCTGGGTCTGCCTCCTCCGAGGGCAGCGCATACAGGTTCACCACCTGATCCCTGAAAGGAATGGTGGGAACCTTGGGCACGTATCCAGGCCGGGGTCTCAAGATCACGTGATCGTTAGCCGGCCCGAATTCTAGGCACGCTTCGTCAACCAAAAATGCCTGCAGGTCCCCTACCCTCTTGATGGAGGCCAAAGCGACCAGGAGCGCTGTATTCATAGTGTCAGCAACTCGCCGCCCCTAAAAAACAAACGTCCAGCCTTGAATGCTCGGGACATGGCGGATGGTTCCACTCTAGCCCGATGCTCGCAGCTGCCCGGGAAAGCATGGAATGGTAGTCAATTCTGGATCAGACTCGGGCAGTGCTGGCACACCCGAAGGAAGCAGCGCAGCCGAGTCTTAATCTCCAGAAGACTCTAGCCCACCTTGTGATGCGGCGATAGACATAGTGTCATCTTCTGGAGCGCCGAATGAAACGCGGGGTTGCAATGTGCAACAGGGGGGTGTGGTCCGAGGAAGAATCGTCAGGGTTTTGTTCCACACCGTGACCTTCAGATCACCCTGGCGACCAGCCAAAGTATCCCCTCTTGTGGAGGATATAGATTGGGGTGTGGCGGAGGGGACTCTACCTCTAAGGAGGTAATTGAGTCTCGATCGCAACATTGCGATGGTCATGTTCCCGCAATGAGAACATGACTCATCCGCGAACGCTGCCTGAGCGTGATTAATGCCCAAACACGCCAGGCAGCAATCTTGCCCATCAAAAGACAACACCTGTCTACCGCATCCAGAAATACACGGGCGAGACATCTTTAAAAAGACTTGCCACGTGCTTTTAGGAGAGGAGAGAAAGCTCGACAGAGTGTTGAAGCGCTTAGGGAGAACACACACACTGATGGCAGATCACTGCACAGACCAGCAGCAGGTAATGTGATCTCGCTGGAACACGCCATAACACCAACAGCAGTGAAGAGTCGCTCGTCTCATCGATGAAGAACTCAGAAAAGGCTTGCAGAGGAGTGAAGAGAACTCTTGGCTCCGAAGCAAAAACATGATGCAAGATTGCCTTGTTGCTCCTTTTATACCCAGGCGGTGGGGCGGAGTTGTGCTATGCAAATTCCGCAGACCCATGGCATTATTTTGCCATTGGCTAATTTTCTAGAACTCGAAGGTGATAGGCTTCTAAGCGAAACCCCCCTTATTCACTGACGTAAGTCGTAGTGACTGAACGAAAAGGAACTCCTCTTAAGTCTTAAAAGACCTCAGGACAGACACTATATCTGATGGAGTATGAATAAATGTGTATGGTGATCGATAGGTCTTCTGGGTGTTTTCAAAATTACACTGTCTCTAAGATCTTACGCAAGTCAAAATGGAATTATGCTATCTTTAATATCAGTGTACATGTTTCTTTACTGTTTAAAGGCATACTGTACATTAGAACTGTAACAATTCCACCTAATCCCTCAGCACCAGACTCCTCAGCTCCTCCCACTCGTTCCCCGGAATACTAACCACCTGCACCTACTGTCATCAATTATGAACTGCTACATAAGACACTCTTACACTCACACCATTGTCTGGTCTCGTCGCTTGTTCCTACAGTGACTAGCCTGACTACCTGCCAACCTGGTCCGCCAGTTATCTTTGTTCTCTTCGCCTGTCCGGCAGCCTCTGGAGCCTCTTCTGTCCAGGGACCTGCAAAGACTGATTACCAAGCTAAGTTACCTTTGTGGATTATTTACGCTGCCTTACATTCCTGAGTTGTTGTTCTCTCAAGTTTCAGCATTAAAGTCTTGTTGATTCCATCCTTGTGTCTGCCCTCTTCTATTGTGACAAGAACCTCATAACCATTTGCATTTTGTCTCCTTAGTTTTTAAATCGCTTTTAGATAGCTAGCTTTAGCTTAAATATAATATATAAAAGATCTTACTTTTATTTAGTACTGTCTTTTAGAAGCTACATTAGATATTTACATATTTCCCACGGGAAAAAATTATAAATAATATTTATGTTTAAAACTTAAAGGAGCCGTATGTAAGATTGTGGCCAAAACTGGTACTGCAATCACTTTCAAATTACTGTAGAGAGGTGTATCCCCTCCCCCTCCCCCCTGACTCGAGGTTGCCAGATAGGCTGCAGGATCCAGTAGGAACGTAGGCTGCTAGGTAGCTGTGGTAACTAGAGCAGAGCTGGCAACCCCGATGCCGAAACACTACTGACTTCGTGATGGGTAGATAGGTGGAGGGTGGCGCTTCAGGCCAAAACACAAGATGACAACATCAACATCAGTTGTGTGGTCCGAGGAAGAATCGTCAGGGTTTTGTTCCACACCGTGACCTTCAGATCACCCTGGCGACCAGCCAAAGTATCCCCTCTTGTGGAGGATATAGATTGGGGTGTGGCGGAGGGGACTCTACCTCTAAGGAGGTAATTGAGTCTCGATCGCAACATTGCGATGGTCATGTTCCCGCAATGAGAACATGACTCATCCGCGAACGCTGCCTGAGCGTGATTAATGCCCAAACACGCCAGGCAGCAATCTTGCCCATCAAAAGACAACACCTGTCTACCGCATCCAGAAATACACGGGCGAGACATCTTTAAAAAGACTTGCCACGTGCTTTTAGGAGAGGAGAGAAAGCTCGACAGAGTGTTGAAGCGCTTAGGGAGAACACACACACTGATGGCAGATCACTGCACAGACCAGCAGCAGGTAATGTGATCTCGCTGGAACACGCCATAACACCAACAGCAGTGAAGAGTCGCTCGTCTCATCGATGAAGAACTCAGAAAAGGCTTGCAGAGGAGTGAAGAGAACTCTTGGCTCCGAAGCAAAAACATGATGCAAGATTGCCTTGTTGCTCCTTTTATACCCAGGCGGTGGGGCGGAGTTGTGCTATGCAAATTCCGCAGACCCATGGCATTATTTTGCCATTGGCTAATTTTCTAGAACTCGAAGGTGATAGGCTTCTAAGCGAAACCCCCCTTATTCACTGACGTAAGTCGTAGTGACTGAACGAAAAGGAACTCCTCTTAAGTCTTAAAAGACCTCAGGACAGACACTATATCTGATGGAGTATGAATAAATGTGTATGGTGATCGATAGGTCTTCTGGGTGTTTTCAAAATTACACTGTCTCTAAGATCTTACGCAAGTCAAAATGGAATTATGCTATCTTTAATATCAGTGTACATGTTTCTTTACTGTTTAAAGGCATACTGTACATTAGAACTGTAACAATTCCACCTAATCCCTCAGCACCAGACTCCTCAGCTCCTCCCACTCGTTCCCCGGAATACTAACCACCTGCACCTACTGTCATCAATTATGAACTGCTACATAAGACACTCTTACACTCACACCATTGTCTGGTCTCGTCGCTTGTTCCTACAGTGACTAGCCTGACTACCTGCCAACCTGGTCCGCCAGTTATCTTTGTTCTCTTCGCCTGTCCGGCAGCCTCTGGAGCCTCTTCTGTCCAGGGACCTGCAAAGACTGATTACCAAGCTAAGTTACCTTTGTGGATTATTTACGCTGCCTTACATTCCTGAGTTGTTGTTCTCTCAAGTTTCAGCATTAAAGTCTTGTTGATTCCATCCTTGTGTCTGCCCTCTTCTATTGTGACAAGAACCTCATAACCATTTGCATTTTGTCTCCTTAGTTTTTAAATCGCTTTTAGATAGCTAGCTTTAGCTTAAATATAATATATAAAAGATCTTACTTTTATTTAGTACTGTCTTTTAGAAGCTACATTAGATATTTACATATTTCCCACGGGAAAAAATTATAAATAATATTTATGTTTAAAACTTAAAGGAGCCGTATGTAAGATTGTGGCCAAAACTGGTACTGCAATCACTTTCAAATTACTGTAGAGAGGTGTATCCCCTCCCCCTCCCCCCTGACTCGAGGTTGCCAGATAGGCTGCAGGATCCAGTAGGAACGTAGGCTGCTAGGTAGCTGTGGTAACTAGAGCAGAGCTGGCAACCCCGATGCCGAAACACTACTGACTTCGTGATGGGTAGATAGGTGGAGGGTGGCGCTTCAGGCCAAAACACAAGATGACAACATCAACATCAGTTGAGGGTTGCAACTTCACTTTTTAAATGACAATATCCTGGCCGGACTACTGTTGTCAGTGATATAAGTATTTGAAATGAACATGATTTCTTAATGTCTAGTGACATATCAGGGCCATTTTATGATTAATTGAAATACATTTCTTACATACAGCTCCTTTAACTTGACTTGGTTCTTTAAGGTATAGTTCACCCAAAATTTGTTGAAAAAAGGTACTCACCCTCAAGTTGTTTCAAACCTGTATCTGCTGAACACAAAATAAAATATTTTGAAGAATTTCGGTAACCAAACACTTTATGGGCCCCAATGATTTCTATTTTTTTTTATTTTTTTTTATAAAAGTCAAAGTCAATGGGGCCCATCAACTTACCCATATTCTTCAAAATATCTTCTTTTGTGTTCAGCTGAAGAAAAAATAATACAGGTTTGGAACAACGTGAGGGCGAGTAAATGACAAAATTAAAATTTGGGGTGAACTACCCCTTTAAAGTCACAGAGAAACAGAAGTAGCAACAGTTCTTTTCTTCTTAATTGGGATGTACATCTGATTAGTTATTGATTGGATGGAGGCAGACGTGAATGGGATCTTGCAGGTGATTATTAGAAGGGCTGGGGTTTAAGTGGACTAAAAGATCGAAGAAGTCTGGCATATGTTACCAGAGAGAAGATTGTTGTTTCACAGATCAGTTATGACATTTTGATTAAAAAGAAAAATGGAAAAATGAAACATACACATGGATGAATCGTTCACAATCAGATCAATAACATGTATTATAAAATAGATCTGTTCAGGACAAAACAGTGATCATGGACGATACACACCATTTTAATAACCAATCCTGTAACAGGATAATTTGTGTAAATGTTTTTATCTTGTGGAAAATATGAAGACATCTGTTATGTGAAATAGCTTAATTAGAACAGAACTAAATAAAAAATAGAATAGAATTTTTTTATGATCCTTTTCATTTCTATAATGATCAACATCTGCAAACTTCAGCACATAAACAGATTTTAATCCAACATGACTGTACTTTGTGAAACTCTCATCCTTGAAGACGATGCTTGTTTGTCTATGCAGGAAAAGTATAAATTTAGCCCAAAAATAATAGGAGCAATATTCAATGTGTTCAATGTTTATTCGTTTTTTTGGCAACCTTCAAAGGAAATGATATGATTTGTGATTTCAAAAACCGCAGCTGTGAAACCTTCAAACAATGATTTTTTTCCAACCCTCAAGGCATTAAATTAGCCTCAATTTATAGTCACAGAAAAATGTGGTTAATCCTTAAACCTAATGCAGGGCTTTTCTTGTTTGTAAATGAGAAAATCTGTACTCGTGTGGTCAGGCAGGAGCAGAACCCGTTTCTTTCCCACTTTGTTCCCATTCGCTGACCTTTGCTCTTTCCTGGTTTCTCATACTACTTTAAAGTAAAACAAGCTGTGAAACATGATGACAGGGACATAAACCAGGCAGAAAACACTAAAACATGTCAGATTACACAAATGATAATGTCAAAGCACAAATGGCTTGATGAGACAAATGTTGATGTTGGTCAAAAAACTAACTGCTGTAAGAACTTACAGTTTTTTAAAGAGTTTATTATATAGGACCTGGTTAAATCTTTCACAGAGTGTTAAAATGAACATGATGACAAGTTAGAACTTGAAGGCATAAGAAATAATATTTGTGTCTGATATACTAACTGTTTACATTACAACCAGACTATACATACCTTCTGTGAAGACAAATTCAAAGAAAACCATATAAGTCCTGTATGAAATCATCTGAGCCTACAACTGTAATGTGTTTTACCCGATATAATGTTTGATTGTAATATCCTCTGACAGGCCTAGGGTAAATCTCTGAGACTCACAAGTTTATAGTACCGATAGCTAGCAGGATTAAGTGCACAGTATAATGTTCCAGAACAAGGTCTTAGTGGACCTGTTGTATCCCACCACAAACCCCACCTCAACATGGCATACTCCTGACTCTGTGTTCAACTATTGACGCAAGACACATGTAAATTCAATGAGGTTAGAAAACATGGGCCTCATTTATAAAAAAGATTTGATCTTGGAGTGTGCGTAGGCTTCAATCCACTCCAACTTTCATACTTATAAAAACGGTCTTTGACGTGGAAAAGTGCTTATAGCACCACGCCAGGGTCTAAGCAGATGTAGGCTATGCAGTCAGGAGTACTGCACTTATTTAGAAATCTTGCAATTTTTGCTGCAATTCTCAAGTAAAGGATTTGGACGTTGACAATTGCTCTTTTATATGTTAATAACATTAAGGACCCATTTTATAAAGCGAAGATCTGAAACCATTCAGCTGCACACAATTTCAAGATCATTTGCGATTTATAGGCTGCATCCGAAATCGCATACTAGGTGAATCGTAGGTGAAAAACAGTATGTGACAAAATAAGTATATCCGAATTCACAGTACTCATAAATAAGTTGGCAAAAAGTACCCAGATCGCCTACTTTTTGAGATTATAAAGAGTGCATTCTATGGACACTGTACTATGAGGCCATGAGAGAGAATTTGTGAATGACAGTGAAGCAACACAACTGATGCTGGCAGGTCACATGATAATGACAATATGGCGAATGTAATGCATCCAGAAACTACACACATTAATACTATATAGAATGTACTTTTTTAGCAGTTGCAGTAATTACTTATTTAAAATAAGTACCGAAACAATTTTTTCTCACTCTTTCATATTGTTATTATTATGGATGATATGTCTGTTGCTCCCCCCCTTCCCTGTCTGTTTGTTTGAATGGATGCTATTTCTAAAGACAATAAAAAGTTGATCACAAAAAAAAAAAAAAAGTACCGAAACAAGTACAGTTGTAATCGAAATTATTCAACCCCCATTCAGGCCCGGGGTGGGTAATCGGGAGAATCGGGAGAATTCCCGGTGGGCCGCTTCACTTTTGGGCCGGTCGAGGATTTTTTTAATTTATTTTTAATTTTACATTTGTCACGTTAGTTACATTAGGCTACACATTCTGACACCGCAGCGCGCAGCCTCTGCATGGGTTGTACCATGAGAGGGAGTTCTCCCCTCCCCTCCCATAGAGTTGGTTGGGTCCATAGCCCGTCTTTTCCAAAACGTAGGATGTTTTTCTCAGGTAGGATACCGCGGCACCGCCGGCGCCTACCGATAGCTGGGCCGGCCGTATGGCGGCAAATCAATGACAAAATTAACGGAGCGCACAACTGATGCTGGCGCGGGCAGTAAATGACATTCGCGAGAGGATAACTGAATACAAATAAATCTGTAAACATTAGTTCAATATGCCTCTTTGTGGAAGAGTGGGATACATTTCAAATGCTTTCTTTCTTTCTTTCTTTCTTTCTTTCTTTCTTTCTTTCTTTCTTTCTTTCTTTCTGCTTTTGTTAATTTATCAACCTATCCTTGTGGAATAGTGGAACATTTTTTGTTAACTTCTCAGCTTAAGTGAATTATTATTTAACCTTTACATTATTTGTTGAACCATGTTATTAATAAAAACTACACAATAGTAAGAGCTGAACTGTTGCTTCATTTATCCAATTTGGAAAAAGTGCTAATTTGGAATTCCACCATGGAAAAAGAGGGCCGGTCTTGGGCCTGATACTCCCGGGCTGAAAAGTGGCCCCACTCCGGCCCTGCCCCCATTGCAAATCAGTAATTGAAATAGCTCAACAACAAAAAAAGTTTCCCCAAATTCAACTGAAAATGCAACTTTTAATGACTTCTGCAGTCTCAAAATTATTCAACCCCTTCATGGCAAGCATCTTTAGCATGGAACACCCTTTTGCTGTTATGACCTGCTGCAAACGAGATGTATAACCACACCAGCTTCTGGCAGCGTTTCTGAGGAATCTTAGCCCATTCCTCATGAGCAGTGGCCTCCAGTTCAGTAATATTCTTTGGTTTGCGTGCTGCAACCGCCTTCTTCAAATCCCACCAGATATTTGCTATGGGGTTCAAGTAAGGTGACTGTGATGGCCACTGTAGAATCTTCCAGGACTTCTTCTGTAACCAATCCTTTGTGGAATTTGAAGTATCTTGGGATATCTGTAGACAGAGTATTTTTTTCAAAATATTCTTAATTCTTCTTCCTCCAGACATACTGCTGATCCATACTGCTGAAAAGTTCCAGTTTTGTTTCATTGCAGAACAGAATCCCCAAACTTCTGTGGCTTATTTATATGACTTTGAGTACATTTTTCTTTTGCTTTTGGGTCAGTAGTGGTGCACGTCTTGGAGTTCTGGCATGCGTTTAGTACATGCCTTACTGTGCAAGTTGAAACCTCAGTGCCTGCTGCCACCAAGTCTTGCTGCAGGTCTTTTGCAGTCACTCAAGGGTTTTTCTGAACCTGCCTTCTCAGAAATCTGGTTTCAGCCGTTGATAGCTTTATTTTTCTGCCCCGTCCAGGTAGTGTAACCACTGTTCCTTTAACTTTGAACTTGCGAACTATGCTTCCAACGGTGTCTCTAGGAACATTTAGTGCTTTTGACTTATTGTTGACATGCAGTCAAACGTGACACTCAACAAACCTAGCCAGTTCAGATAATTCATGTGTTCTAGCTCAAGCAAACCTGGTGAAACTAATGATGCCCTTGATTAGTTGCACCAGGTGTGCTTGAGACAACACCTGTTTTGCAGATTTTAAAGAAGATTATTTTAATTAGATGTTAGATGTTTCATTAAAATGACTGTTGGAGGCAAACAGATTTCAAAGCTTAGTTATGCACATGATAGCAATAATGTCTATTATATTGCATACATACATTTTGTTGTAGCATTTAGTAAACAAACAAATCAAAGCTCGCAAGTACTGACAACAATTTTAAGGACTCAGAAACTGCCTCAATTTGTTTTATTTGGTTTAGTTTTCTTAGTTATTTCTCTTTTTTAGTTAATAAAGACAAATATTTTTTAGCTGTGTGAGCTTGTGCAGCATGTTAACATGCTATTGTAGCTATGTCCAGTCCAAATTCTGTGTCAGTCCAGTCCAAATTATATTTAGCAAGAGTGAACCAAAAAAAAAAAAAAATCACATGAAATGCGAATTCGTTTTGTATGGAAGAGGATTAGGGCCAAGCAATAATAAAAAAATAAAACCATCTCGAGATTAAAGTCATTATAATGCGAAATTAAACTCGAAGTTAAATTTCGAGAAAAAAAAGTCGAAATACAATCTTGAGAATAAACTCATTAAATATCGAGAATAAAGTCGTTGTGTTTCGAGAAAAAACTCGTTAAATTTCGAGAAAAAAGTCGAAATACAATCTTGAGAATAAACTCATTACATCGAGAATAAAGTCGTTGTGTTTCGAGAAAAAAAGTCGAAATGAAATGTAGAGAATAACGCATTCGATCAGTGTTCATTGCATAGCCTACTGAAAGAGGACATGGCAAAGTTGGATCACTTAGTCAAGCTATATTTTAGACTTTCTTTCAGTAACAAAGAAATACTATCAACTTTAGCTAATTACGACATAATAATAATTAGCATACGAACTTTAAAGAGACTTTGCAAGCGGCTAGGTCTTTTTAGAAGAAAAAATCAGTCCAATTTGCGCGATGTACTCGCTTTTGTCCAACATTAAATGACAACCAGTGGACAAATGCAAGGTTATCGCTGGCTTCACCTATGCACTATTCATCGAGGTTTCGTGGTTTCCCCGGATAACATAAGATGCATTATTAAACTTGTTGATCCTCAAGGTGTGGAATTTCATATTCTCACGATTATTTCGACTTTTTTCTCAAAATTTAACGACTTTTTTCTCGAAACACAACGACTTTATTCTCGATATTTAATGAGTTAATTCTCAAGATTATATTTCGACTTTTTTTTCTCGAGATGACTTTAATCTCGAGATGGTTTTATTTTTTTATTACTGCTTGGCCCTAATCCTCTTCCGTAGTTTTGAGCTACATTTGTAGTTTGAAATCCTATTCTAATTTCTGGAAATCCGTTTCAGTCTGACCGCTCTAATCAGATTTTGCATGGTTTATGTCACTTTCTCACGTTACGTAAAATGTAAACATGTCAGACGTTGTTATAGGAAACATGCTGAAAGTCGCTGCAGAAAGAAGGTTGTTTTGTTGCAAAGTGTCAGTCGAGCAGAAAATGACAATATAATGAAGATATGTTGAATTTTGATACCAGCGGAGATGACTGCATGGAATAAAGCCGAGCTTCCTGTCTTTCTGCTTCTGCCTCAGAAGATGTAGTAGTCCAGCGGCGGCTACACATTGTAATGTTGTAAATAAGAAAACATCTGTATTACAAACTCCTCCATGTTGCTGCTGGTGTTGTTTTTGTTTTTTCTGGCGTATGCCTACTAAAGCAACGTCATTACCATAGAAAGATATTCAAGAAAAAA
The DNA here is from genome assembly GCF_965113295.1 of Leuciscus leuciscus. Lineage (NCBI taxonomy): Eukaryota > Metazoa > Chordata > Actinopteri > Cypriniformes > Leuciscidae > Leuciscus > Leuciscus leuciscus. Next base: position 34,911,296 of record NC_138729.1, on the reverse strand, counting down.
TAACTTTTGTGCGCCACGGACACACAAATCAGATCCAAATAGTTGCGATACACAGTGTGGACAGTCAATAATTTTGATCAGATTCCAATCGGATACACAAATAATCAGATTTGCACTGACAGTGTGAACATTTTTCTGGAAACATATTGCAAGAACTCTTTTAGGTCATCTAGTTTCAGATAGACTTTTAGATCATAACATGTAAATCACAAAACAAAAACTACTCTGAATTGTCCTGTATGACATAAGTTTCCCACTATATGTGCGCTATTCCTTCAGTCTGGAGCTCATAAAGTCACAGTGGTAATGGACAATGTGATCTTTACCACAGAGGAGAGACAAAGTAAACCCAGGCCCATCAAAGGAGCACAGAATGAAAAAACCTGTTTCACCTGCTGTTAAAGATGCTGAGGAACATGGGAGAAATACTGAGCTCACTGGCATGCAGGCATTTTATTCCTCACCATGGAACCATAAACGTCTGAGCTTCATATTACCAGACGCGTGCCAGAGAGAAAGGAAACCGCATATAATTAACCAACACCCCTGAGGTGGAGTAAAAGCTCAGTGACACATCTGTCAAACAAGCTGACAACATGGTGGAATACAGGTGGGTGCCATTGGGAATGATGGAAGCATGCTCTCATGCTTTGGTTAGTTTACAGCCCCAGTTTATGGAGTGTTTCCTTCTTGACAAACACACAGATTTGCTCTTGGATTTTCTCCACACAAAACACCACTTTAACACACTGAGACTCGCTGGAGAGTAAGAAAAAAATATATCAGGTTGTGTAGATATCAGCACAAACCTAAATAACTATAAAATAAACTAGATGGGTAAAGTACAGAAAGACGAATTTTGATGTTGGCTTGACAAAGCCTTGACTGAAAATATGAAATAATTGTATAAGTTTGAAGGCTTTACTTCAAAAAGTTGGAAAGACCTTCAGTGTGATGTGGCTGCTAGGGAAACGCTAGGCAGTTAGAAGAACATTCTGCAAGGCAGTTGCTCTGAGTGGTTGCTAGGTAGATTCTAATACGTTGCTAGGGTATTCTGTGTTGTTGCTAAGTGCTTATTATGGTATTCTCTGTGGTTGCTACTGCTAGGGCATTACTAGGGTATTCTGGGTGGTAGGGTACAACAGTCGGGTACCCTATGAGTAAAAACTCATTAATTTCCTCCATAAGGAAATTGACTTTGAACGATACCTTATTAACCTTTAAGACAGACCTACTGTGAGCTATGAGGTTGTTAATCAATGTTTTTTTTTTGTCTCTGCCTCTGCTGTCAGCCCACATTATTTCAGCTTATTTTTTAAAATAATCGTGTTTAAACAGTGGAATTCCTGGTGAAAAACAACATTATGTTATACAGAAAATTACGCCAATCAGAGTTAAAAATAAAAAAAAGCAACACGCTCCAAAATGGCTGTTTAGCTCGGCCCACTCCCACGAAGCACTGACATAATCGAGTCGATCTCCCTACATTCTCAAAATACTAAAATGTTTTGTACCGTTTTCTTTTTGACCAATTTTCTAAAACTTTTTTGCTTCAAATCAAAGTTTGTAGTGTTGAGTCACTTCGTAGCTGGTTGTCTTGGTTCATGGCTTATTAATCTTTAACAAAGACTATTTTAAAATCCCTATGGGAAAAATTACTGAAACAAAATACTTCCGGAACCAGCGCTATTGAAAAAGGGGGTGGGCACTAATGCACTCTATTATGTTGCAAGGCTGTTGTTCTTGGTGGTTGCTAGGGTGTTCTGTGTTGTTGCTGGGTGATTATTAGGGTATTCTCTGTGGTTGCTTGGGCGTTACTAGGGTGTTACTAGGGTATTCTGGGTGGCCACTACTGTGTTGCAAGGCAGTTGTTCTGCATGGGGTTACACTTTATTTCCTTGGTTCATTTTAGACATTCTACTAATCAGTTGTCACAAGACGAAGAAGATGAAGACGAAGGCAGACAGGATCCAATATGAAGTGATTTTAATATTACAACAAACACAGAAGTTTTAACAGTGCGTGAGTGAAACATGGAGTAAACACCACTGATGGGCAGTAACGCGTTACTGTAATCCGATTACTTTTTTCAAGTAATGAGTAAAGTAAGGGAAAAACAGTAATTAGATTACTGTTACTTCCCCGTAAGCAGGCTGCGTTACTGCGTTAACCGTGATTTTGTTTCGTGAGACTGTCTCGTGACGTGAGTCGTGAGTGACAATGACGTATGAGTGCCACGCCCGCGACGTCAGTGTGGTGTTGAACAAGAGACAATTAACATCGAGCGCGGGAGAGAGCAGGACCATGCAGCGTTTAATGCTTGGAAGTACCGACATTACTTTGAGTTTGACTCGGTTAAAGGTGACAAAAACATCAGCGTCCGCTGTACACTCTCAAATCTGAGCAAGCACCTAGCAAGCCGGCACAGGAATGTGAAACTTACTGAAAAAACCCCTGAACCCCCAACTGACATGACCGCTGTGGCTACATCCAATTCCACTGGGCGAACCTCCGAGGGCCCCTCTCCTGCTAAACATGTGAAAATAGACTTAAAAGCGACAGGACTTAGTGCCGCTGAACTGAAGAAGCTCGTCGCTGGCTATATTGTCGAGGACATGCTGCCAATTTCCACTGTTGACTCTGAATCGTTCCGACGCATCGTAGAAAAAATACCGACCAAACACGGTGTCAAGCTGCCGCAGAGAAAGTCATTTGCAGGATACCTTGAGAGAGAATACGACATAATGGACGCTAATTTGAAGGCTGCACTCGGCGATGTAGACTTTGTTTCCACCACTGCTGACATCTGGACGGTGAATAACAAAAGTTTTATGGGTGTAACAGTTCACTGGATTAATTCCACTTTACAGCACAACAAGGCCACCATAGCATGTAAGAGAATTAGAGGCAGGCACACCTATGAAGTAATTGGAGCAGAGATTGAAGAAATCCATTCATCATATGGACTTCATGGCAAAGTTGTTGCCACTGTAACTGATAATGCATCTAATTTTGCCAAAGCATTCAGAGTGTGTCAGCCCTGTAATTTAGAGTCTGAATCTGAAAATGAAGAAGAAGGTGAAGATGATGAAGAACCGACTTTTACAGATGTCATAGAAGCTCTTTCAACCGCATCTGGTGATGGACAGTTTAGCCTCCCTCCACACTACAGGTGTGCATCACACACAATTAAAGGGATAGTTCACTTTGAAATTAAATTTTGGTATGTTTTAGCTTACCTCAAGGGCATCCAAGATGTAGGTGTCTTTTTTTCCGCAGTAGTTTCAATTTTGATATTTTTAGGTCAAACCGTTCTTGTCTGTCAGTCATATAATGCAGGTCTATGGTCACTTGTCTCAAACAGCATGCACAGAGTCCAAATTAAAACAATTCCCCGTCGTCCAAATTAAACAATTCCCCATCGTAAGTACACATTGATGGCCTAAGACACGAAACGAGCGGTTTGTGTGAGAAAACGAACAGTTTTTATATCGTTTTCGCAGTAGCCAAGGCGACATCTATTGTATATATCTATACCCGCCCGCGCTCTCAGATCACTTGGATGTGGCTGAGTTCAAGAGGTAAAAACGATATAAAAAAATTTCGTTTTCTCACACAAACCGCTCGTTTCGTGTCTTAGGCCATCAATGTGTACTTACGATGGGGAATTGTTTAATTTGGACGACGGGGAATTGTTTTAATTTGGACTCTGTGCATGCTGTTTGAGACAAGTGACCATCGACCTGCATTATATGACTGACAGACAAGAACGGTTTGACCTAAAAATTTCAAAATTGAAACTACTGCGGAAAAAAAGACACCTACATCTTGGATGCCCTTGAGGTAAGCTAAAACATACCAAAATTTAATTTCAAAGTGAACTATCCCTTTAACCTCATTTCAACAAGCGATGTTGACAAATATCTAAATTCCTGTGCAGACACCAAGGCTGTATATAGGAGTAGTATTGCAAAATGCTCTTCTCTTTGGACAAAAGTAAGTCGATCAACATTAGCCTCTGAACAGGTGGAGGAAGTCAGCCGCAGGAAACTAATGGTATCCACATCCACAAGGTGGAATTCCCTGTACGAGGCCATTTCCAGAATCATCACAATTCCGATGAATGAGCTGATTCCCCTGTGCGTAAAACTGAGAATCAAGTGCCTTAATGAAAGGGAGTACCTATTCTTACAAGAGTACTGCACCGTGATGAAGCCCCTGACCGTAGCACTAGACATCTTACAAGGGGATGAGTGCACCAATGGGGCTTTACCAACACTCACAAGCCTGATGTCAAAGACACTTGCCCTGAAAGATGACCTCTCTAGAATGACAGCCAACCTTCCAGATGTTATTGTAAAGATAAGATTATTATTTGATAATTGATTTGGGTGGATTTGTTGAATTTATTATACCATTCATGGTGGGCAGATCTTACACTTTGTTTGTTTTAAGCAGTGAGTACAATTATTAAAATGATAGAATATAATAAAAGATCAATTATTCATCCCCTGTTCAATATCAGGGATATTGATCATCATTAATCATGAATATTAATCTTAACATCAATAGAAGATTGAAATAAAAAGGTCAAAACAGCCTCAACCAAAATTAAATCTCATACAGTATTGATAGCACATGAGATGGTTTAGGTCAGTAGAGCCCACAAAATAGTTAAAATAGACCATTTATAAAGTCAAATAAATATATTCTTAGTTATATCATATTGTATTTTACAGCTGACAATGCTAATGTGTCCCAACTGGCAGCCAGCCCAGCTGAAATTGACTTTTTTGATTTTGAGAACCAGCCCACAGAAAGCTTCTCAGCAGAAAATGAAGTAACTGACTATTTAAGGTCAGGGTATGAGCTTGAGATTCTGAATCAGTTCCCAAACCTCAAAAAGATGTACATGAAATACAACACTCCAACTCCATCCAGTGCACCAGTGGAACGGCTGTTCAGTTTAGGTGGATTGGTACTTTCCCCCGAAAAGGAACAGACTGTGTGATAGGAGGATTGAGAAGCTTCTGCTGATGCGATATAACCACTGTTTCACTCCGAAAGAAAACAAAAAAACATAGGGCCTTGTCAGGGTAGCCATTAAATGAGACTGGACTAACAGCCTAAATGTGGCATGCAACAGCATTTTCTGTTTTGGTAAACTCATTTTTACTCCTCTCTGCACTTTACTGTTAAAAGACGTAAATGTTAATAATTTGAAATACAGTCAGGAGAGACTTTCATTTTAATTATTTTATTGCTGTATTTGATTTACATCTACTAAACTAAATGAACTAAATACATAGAGATAATGAAATGATAACGAACAGGTGTGATGATTAGATGAGTGTCCATGACAACTGATGACTGGTGGGAAAATCAAATAAAGGAACACATGTGACTGATGAAAACAAACTGAAAGTCCATGAAAACAAACTAACTGGACATAACTGTGACATCAGTAACTTTGCAACTACATGTCAACTAACTCTCATTAGAGTATTAGCAAACTCTAGTAGACTGTTCGGTTAGGGTTAGGTGTTAGTAGAGTAAGTGGACTGAATAAGTTACTTCTAGTCAGTAGAATGTCTGTTGGGGAACCATCAAAATAAACTGTTAGCAGATATTAAGCAGACAATATACTAACTCTACTAACTGGTTGACATGTAGTTGCAAAGTTATTTATAGTTAGTAGAATGTTAAAAGTGAATTATCTAAATAAAGTGTTACCCATGGTTACTATTATGTTGCAAGGCAGCTGTTCTGTGGGTTGCTAGGGTGTTCTGTGTTGTTGCTAGGTGAATTGAATCAATAAATGATTTAAGCTGTTCCTGGCAGCTATAGTTGAACCTTCTCACTTTCTCTTGCATTAACTCCTCATCAGAACAAGCAGAAATAATCTATAAAGCATGTAGAAGTCTGTCATTTTTATCATAGGTAATCTTCAACTGTGAGTGACGGAATCTAAAACAAAAATCCAGAAAATCACATTGTATGATTTTTAAGTAATTAATTTGCATTTTATTGCATGGCATAAGTATTTGATACATCAGAAAAGCAGAACTTAATATTTGGTACAGAAACCTTTGTTTGCAATTACAGAGATCATACGTTTCCTGTAGTTCTTGACCAGGTTTGCACACACTGCAGCAGGGATTTTGGTCCACTCCTCTATATAGACCTTCTCCAGATCCTTCAGATTTCGGGGCTGTCGCTGGGCAATACGGACTTTCAGCTCCCTCCAAGATTTTCTATTGGGTTCAGGTCTGGAGACTAGCTAGGCCACTCCAGGACCTTGAGATGCTTCTTACGGAGCCACTCCTTAGTTGCCCTGGCTGTGTGTTTCGGGTTGTTGTCATGCTGGAAGACCCAGCCACGACCCACCTTCAATACTCTTACTGAGGGAAGGAGGTTATTGGCCATATCGCGATACATGGCCCCATCCATCCTCCCCTCAATACGGTGCACTCGTCCTGTCCCCTTTGCAGGAAAGCATCCCCAAAGAATGATGTTTCCACCTCCATGCTTCACGGTTGGGACTGTGTTCTTGGGGTTGTATTCATCCTTCTTTCTCCAAACACGGCGAGTGGAGTTTAGACCAAAAAGCTCTATTTTTGTCTCATCAGACCACATGACCTTCTCCCATTCCTCCTCTGGATCATCCAGATGGTCAATGGCAAACTTCAGACGGGCCTGGACATGCGCTGGCTTGAGCAGGGGGACCTAGGGGCAGTCATGGCCTAGTGGTTAGGGAGTTGAACTGGTAACCCAAAGGTTGCTGGTTCGATTCCAGAACTGGTGGGAAATGATTGAGGTGCCCTTGAGCAAGGCACCTAACCTCTAATCGCTCCCCGGGCGCCACACAAAGACTGCCCGCTGCTCTGGGTGTGTGTATCCACATTTGCAGTGTGTGTGTTAACTACTCACTACTCTGCTCCTAATGTGTGTGCATTAACTTGGATGGGTTAAATGCAGAGGTCAAATTCCAAGTATGGGTTACCATACTTGGCCGTCACGTGTCACTTTCACTTTCACTTTCACTTTCACTTGCGTGCGCTGCAGGATTGTAATCCATGACGGCGTAATGTGTTACAAATGGTTTTCTTTGAGACTGTGGTCCCAGCTCTCTTCAGGTCATTGACCAGGTCATCCTGCCATTTAGTTCTGGGCTGATCCCTCACCTTCCACATGATCATTGATGCCCCACGAGGTGAGATCTTGCATGGGGCCCCAGACCGAGGGAGACTGACCGTCATCTTGAACTTCTTCCATTTTCTAATAATTGCGCCAACAGTTGTTGCCTTCTCACCAAGCTGCTTGCCTATTGTCCTTTAGCCCATCCCAGCCTTGTGCAGGTCTACAATTTTATCCCTGATGTCCTTACACAGCTCTCTAGTCTTGGCCATTGTGGAGAGGTTGGAGTCTGTTTGATTGAGTGTGTGGACAGGTGTCTTTTATACAGGTAACGAGTTCAAACAGGTGCAGTTAATACAGATAATGAGTGGAGAACAGGAGGGCTTCTTAAAGAAAAACTAACAGGTCTGTGAGAGCCGGAATTCTTATCTGTTGGTAGGTGATCAAATACTTATGTCATGCAATAAAATGCAAATTAATTATTTAAAAATCATACAATGTGATTTTCTGCATTTTTGTTTTAGATTCCGTCTCCCACAGTTGAAGTGTACCTATGATAAAAATTACAGAGCTCTACATGCTTTGTAAGTAGGAAAACCTGCAAAATCAGCAGTGTATCAAATACTTGTTCTCCCCACTGTAAAAAAACAGCATGTTGTGTCAATTAGGTATTTTTTATTTGTTATTGACATGGCAGATAGTAACAAAAATGACAGTGCTCTAACAACAGTTGTTAGCTGAATACATTAATAAATAACAATTGACATTGAACACAATATAGATGTAATGAAGATCAACTTGCAGTAAAATCTCTGCAGATGATGAGGTTATGATATGTGACAGCATCTCAAATACACAATTGAGTTTAGAGTTACATTCCGTTTCCATTTGATTATGTAAAAACAATTATGTTCATGAAGGCTAAAATTAGCAAAAATGGACAGTGTGAGCCCTTTACCAGGTTGAAAGGGAAAAGTGCTATAAAGTCATTGGATAGCTTTAATGTTTTTTGTGACTGGGTATGTTTAGGCTTAAAGGAACACTCCACCGTTTTTTGAAATAGTGCTTATTCACCGTCTTTCCTACATTTAGATAGGTGGGCAAACGCATTTTTGTCTCAGTGCATGCATTGTTTTAGTTTGGCAGCGCCGCCGCTAGCTTAGCTTAGCATAATGAATGGAATCTTTTGTTGCCAATATGATTCGGCAACAAACACTCGGACGCATGTCGTGAGTAAAAGTGATAAAAAAATATATAATAATTTACTTCTTGTGGCCTGCGTATTCACAACGAGTACAAATAGCAATGCAGATTAAGACTAGGCGATTTCCTAGGCAAATATTGACATGGGACTATATTGGGGTGAAGCACAGCGAAGCACTGCTAGAGATATCACGCAACATCAACATACCGGCGTGAACAGTAGCTAGCTGGCTATTTTTCCAGTAGACATAGTGAATGGCGATGAACATGGCGGATTTTGTGAGAGACGAAGAGGGTGACTTCTCAGACAGTCAAGATCCAGAACCATACCTCTATGAACCAGTTTTCAGAAGAGGAGCTGCGTGTTTTGGAAATAGAATGACAGGAGAAGGAGGTTGCGATCGCTCAACAGCCTGAGGACGTGAGGATGAGAGCCAACACGAACTTGGTGGTGTGAGTGTGGGGGAATATGCCAACCTATGCCGACTGAAATAGAGTTTCTGTGCTGTGGCGAGTGGGACAAGGTACTGCCATCGATGACCAGGCTCAACGTGGGGGGATTTCAGGTGTTGCGTGATATCTCTGCGCCCAAGTAGCAGTGCTTTGCATGTGCTTCACCCCAATATAGTCCCAAGTCAATATCTGCCTAGGAAATCGCCTAGTCTTAATCTGCATTGCTGTTTGTACTCGTTGTGAATATGCAGTCCACAAGAAGTAATTAGGCTTTTGTTTGTTTTGTTTTTTTTACTTTTACTCACGACATGCTAGCTGGCAACAAAGGATTCCATTCATTATGCTAAGCTAAGCTAGCGGCAGCGTTGCCAAACTAAAACAATGCATGCACTGAGACAAAAATGCGTTTGCCCACCTATCTAAATGTAGGAAAGACGGTGAATAAGCCCTATTTCAAAAAACGGTGGAGTGTTCCTTTAAAGTCATTAATAAAAAATAAAAAAATAATAAAAAAATATGGATCATAAATTCCATATCTCAGTTACTTACTTTGCGGAGAAGAGAAGATGAGTATCCTTAACTGAACAGAGCTGCTCACACTTACATTTTCTGTTAAACTAAAAAGAGAAAAAGACCTGATTGTTAAGAAATTGTTAGAATATCTATAGATTTATGGATGTCTGGCTGAACAAAAAACTGAGAATTCTTCCTCTTTCTCCAAATTAAACATGTTCTACAATAACATAAGCAGTGAAATTAACGTGCAAGTTGCCATCTAAAACAAATACCTGGGTGGCGAGTAATAAAAAGAGCAAAAGAAAGAGAAGGTAATTTACTTTTCCATCTTGATTTGTGTCAGCCCCCCTCCTACCGTCACTGCAGGACCCCTTTCTATGCCACCATCCCTGTTTGTACAAACAGTACAGACATACTCTCTCATTATTTATGATGGATACTGGCTTTGTATACTCCCCTGTGTGTTTATTTGGTCTGCTTGGCTGTTGTCTTGGAAGCTCTATCGTGTTTTTTGGAAAGAAACCGTCAATCACAGGTTGACTGTGGTCGACGGGTTGGTTCTTTAGCTGAGATTGACTGCCTGATGGTTCCAGGTCAGAAGTGTTATCTATAAATGTTTGGATGTGGCCCTAGGGTGTTTGGCATGTACTGTGCCAGCGTGCTCGTGCTCTGTACCTCAAGTTGCTGCACACACAAAACATGTGGTAAAAATCCCCAAATGTATGTTACTTTCTTATTTGACACAACTTACAAACCAAATATGAAAAAAGTGAAGCTTGAAAAGTTGCATAAATTGCAGTTTCCAATGTTTGGTTCAGGTCATTGTTTTAAATAAACAGCTAGTTCTAGCTCTGGAGAATGAAAAAACATGACCTCACAGAAGGCTGAGAAAGCTGTCAACAAGTGAAGACGGTGCCAACGCTGACACCACTTAGCTTAATTTTGTCTAAATGACTTTTTCTATTATTATTGCAAAGATCTCTCACCTCAGTATGTACATGATAACACCATGTAGAGATGTTTTCTGTATCTGTGACTTACTTGATTAAATTCTTGACTTGATCAATTAAACACAATGAGTTCAAGGTAGGCAAAAGAGATACTGCTGACTCTTTTTCCCGCTGCTGTCCCTGTTAAAGTAATTTAGTGGAAAAAGAGTGATTTACGCATTGTTTCATCTCATGTTCTGTGATGTTTGTTTCAATTTTGTACTGCCAATTATTTTCTCATTCATCATTTTCAAGGAGGGTTCCTTAGAGGAATTCCCACTGGTGTATGTGTGGTTGGGGTGTGTGTTTATCAATCAGCAAAAATCTGTCAACATCTCTCTTGCCTCTGTTCAATATCAAATTAACTACAAACAACATGTATGACATGATTGAATCTTATTCTGTTGAACATAAAAACAAGACAACACAGGGCCTCATGGGAGTTAAAAAAAAACTAAATTAAAAACATTTCTGCAATTCTACAATAAAGGATTTCTAAAGTCATGTTTTCTTTTTGCTGACAAAAAGAAAGAGTTCACCCAACAACAAATGAAATCTGTCATCATCTACTCTACACACCTTCATGATGTTCCACACCTTTATGTCTTTTATTTCCTTTGTGGAAAACAAAAGAAGGTATTGGACATAATGAACATCCATTGGAAGTTAAGGACATAAAAATAAGTTTAAAAAAAGTAATAGATATTTGGAATAGCATAAAAATAAATAACTGAATGTTAATTTGTGTGTAAACTCTCACTTTCAGCTTATATTCTTAAAATCATTCTTAAAGCTTAAGGAAATATATGTGTCTCATTATTCTGATAATCCATTAAAGGAAGTGGATTAATAAGTGATGTTGGGTGACGTCACTTTTTGTTGACGTTTAAAGTATTGACAAACAAAACGGAGGCTAGCAAGACCCTCCCTCCTCCTCATCCGCGCACTAACCCCCCAAACCCCGCCCCCAAATTCTTCTTGTCGGTTACTGGAACAGTTTGTTATATGTTTCGTGGTGCGGGTTATCCCAGTTTGTTTTTCTTGCCGTTTGTGGAGCCTGGGGTGTCTACAGAGACCACGTTTTTTTACAGTGTGTTCAGGGGACAAAAAATGTTTTGGCCTAAAAAACGCATGACATCGCTTAGAGCACCTTTAAAATGATCCTGTATCAAAGGAACTTACCATTTCATAAAAGGGTGTTTCTGCAACTACGGGCACTTTTGACTATCCCAATTTTAAAAAGATCAACCTCTATGAATTTCAATTTTAACCATCACAGTCTGTAATACATATAAAGATTTACACAAAATAGAATGTAGTCGTTAAGATTTTAATCTGGAACATGTTTATTTTTTATGTTTTTCGGGTCATCTTCTTAAAAAGTGTCCTTACCGCAATGTTACAATAACGTTAATTTTATACATTTTTCTTTAGTAATTATTTAAATAGCTTTTTCAAATTTGATGCAGTTTTGTAAATACTGATATAAAAAAATAATATACAAAATAGGGAATTTCATGTTTTTTTCTATGCCATGTAAAAAATTTACAGTAACCTTAGATGTCAATTGTTTCCATACACACAAAAGATAACATAATTAACTTTTTATGACAGATGTTGCAATTTCAATGTGTTAATCATCTCAACTTAAGTGTAAAAATATTTTTTTTGCAAATCAAAATGTGAAAAAAAATGAAAATAGAGCAGTGCTGCGGTAATGACATCTTGAGTCGGTAAGGACAAAATTGTATTTTTAATGTAAAAAATGGCATGTTTATATATATATACTTATAAATATACAAATATATACTTCAGTACTAATAATATACTGAATATTTGTCATTTAATATACAGTACACCTTGAATTTGTCTCTACCGCAACACAAGGTATTTACCGCAACACCTAAATTTGCTGCGGTAAAGACATGTTGCGGAAATGACATTTTTGCTAATATTTTAGCTAATTGGCAGCTATCAAGGCCTACCACATTAGTTTTGAATCTTAACATCTTAATATACATGAATTCAACAGTAAAATACATTTATTTTTAAAATGTAGTTATAAATACACAATTATTAAGCTGAATGGTAAGGACGCACAATAAATACTAGAGCAGAAAAGATGATGTTTACCTTATTTTTTTGTTATCTTGTGAGTGAGGTAGTGTGGTGGTCCAGTCTGTCAGCAATGTGCTCAAGTGATAGTTTCTGTTTCCATAGAAACTAGACTTGTTTGTGTTCGATAAAATTTCATAATAAAAGCTTTTTTTCATTGTTGCGGTAAGGACTCAAAAGTGTGGGACAGGCACATTTAGTTAAAAAAATCATAAAAATGATCAGTAAATAATACAAAGAATTTTAAGATTCTGTAAATGAATCTGTATATTAAACAATTCCATTTGAAATAATGTCATATTGTAAAAGAATGAGCTAATTTTAAGTATCTCAACATTGAAACCACGGGTGTGGGACATGAGCAAAAATGGTGTTTGGACCTATAAATGCTTCATAATTTTACATTAAATCATATTATTTATTCATAATTATTTATGTCAAGGTGTGTATTGACACTACGTTTATATTTATGAAACATCAAATGACAAATTTTAACATAAATCTAAAATTTCACTCCTGGGACTTAAAAGTGCCCGTAGTTGCAGAAACACCCAAAAACAAATGCTCATTAGCAGACTGCAAAGGATGATGTTAAGCAGCAGCAAGCACAAACCAATGTACAAATAGGGAAATGTTTTACATTTTCTGAGGCTTTTAAACAATAATAATACATTTTAAAAAATCAAGCAGCAGCTTATCAAGTAACCTCAATATGTCAACATATCAGCATGCATACAACTTTCCTAATAAAAAGTCAAAATTCCCTGCCATGCAACACTTTCTCTTAGCGAAAAATATTATTAATCATAAAAAAAATAAAAAAATCATTCAAATCACATGAAACACATGTTTCTACCTAGCTCTGATCTAACATATTGATAAGAGAATGAAAAACTCATAAAGACTATTTGACATTTGTAATACTTCCATTCTGAGGCATAAATGACACTATATGTCCAGTAGTGAAGGCATTTTTTAACTTTAGTGTTTTGCGGTCTCCATCCTCTCTTACGAAAGCTCATTGTTGCCTGTGGATTGTTCTTTTGTTAGTTCAAGACATTATAATTAATGATGTTGTTTCCATGTGGGGAAATAGCTTTGGTGTCTTGAGTGACCTCATGTGTCTCATGCTAAGCAGGTGTCTGATTTCGCCACTGACTTGACTTGTCTGTGATGAGTCCATGAGAGGGAGAGATAATTTAATTTCACTTAGTCCAAGTTGGTAATAGTTATATGTGTGTGTATGTGATAGATCTACTAAATAGCCTAGACATCACACAGACTGCTTGTTATCCTGGTGATGATTCACAGGATGTTTTCCTGTGGTGTTAAATGTGCGTAAATCTTAAATGCATGTATAATGTAAACAACTGCTCCATTACAATGGCTCCATTACATGGCAGGACAACAAACTGAGAACAATATCAGCACACACTAAAACACCTGATGAATGAAATTAAATCTGCTCTGTGTGGGAGTCCTGCATTTGGGCTTGTGAAAATATGTACGAGTATGCATCATGTGATGAATGATTCACATATTTCATTCTGAAATGGGTGGACTGCGGGCTAAGGGTACTTTTTAGGTCCAGTGAACATTGCAAAACAGTGGAGCTTGTTATTGAACAACAACATAAGGACCAAAAGGTCATCATCATTAATCATGCTCAAGTTAAATTCATATAAGGGATTTACCTTGAAGAATGTAGCTGCAGACGTGCTAACGTACAGGGATTCTAACTTGTCATCATAATGGATGATGCTAATTCAGCTATTCAGTATTTATTACATGCAGTACAGGGAAATAACAAACTAAAAGTCGTAATGCTACTGATGTCACCGTTATGTTCTGTTTCATGGACTTTCAGATTGTTTTCATTCGTCACGTCTTTGTTTAGATTCCCGCCACTCGTTTGTCTCCTTGGTTACCATCATTATTAGTTAATATGTGTCAGTTGTGTTTAAGTAATTATCCTTGTTTGTGTTTTTACTTAAGTTGTTTCTTCACCTGCACTCCTTGTCTGGTATTGTCTGTGCATTTAGCACACTGTCTTGCTAATGACCATGGTGGTCTATTTGGATTTAGCTTAAACCTTGTCTTATATTATCTTCATTGGATCAAAGTGTTACAACTAACTACTGCAACATTTTCTAGTAACAAGCTACTCTTTCAAAACTATTTTGCTCTAGCCAAGTAATGTTAACATGCATTTTAGGTTTGTTTTGATCAAAAAAAATTTCGCTAATGCACTTTACATCCAAAGCAACTTGCATTGCATTTAAGGTATGGATTTTATTCATGCATGCATTCGCTGGAAAACAAACCGATGACCATGGTCTTGCAAGTGCCATACTCCACTGTTTGAAAAGTGAGTAGGCCTAGTAGTTTGAGTTGTTTAACTTTAAATTATGAGTTGTTGTTGCTTGGCAAGCCACAGTTTCAAAGTATCTTCCCCAACACTGAACCATAGAACACTTAAGCCAATAGAACCCCCAAAATACTGGAGTATACAGAAACAGCTTTAAGTCTTAAGAACTTGGTTTGGCAAAGCTAAAGACTTTAGGATGATAACCAAATATTCATTTTTGAGAAATTAAAGACTTTTCACTGGAAAAACCCAAATTGATCAACCATTAATTTGAAAATTAGGAGTGGGACTAAAACCTTTTTTAACCTTGCGCTATATACCACAATGAAACCTAAATCCAATAATTAATCTTCTCCCTTACGTTTTTTCCTCACACACACTACGCTGGTTTCTTCTGCCAAACCTTGATGGCTTAGATATACAGCTCTCTTGCAGAGCTAGGAAAAAATGCTGAAAACTTGAAGATTTGCTTTATTAATGGCATTAATTTGTCATTAATCTCCTTGACCAAACATACAGACAGGGGCTGCATATTATTCAGAATGGCATAACATGCTGGAATCTCTTCTACGGCTTAAGTGTACCCGCAAACAATTAATCCTAATATGAAAATACTATGATGACCACAACTCGAAAACTGCACTCTGCTCTGAAACTTCAGACTTAAAGGGATAGTTCACAAGAGAAATTAGAATTGTGTCATCATTTACTCAGCCTCATGTCATTCCACATTGTATGACTTCTGTAGCACAAATTTGATATACTGTCCAAAATAAATTCAACTATACATTGACATAATCTTTCTTCTTTTTGACCTAGTTCTGTATGGCAATAAATTCATATCATCAGTCAAGACCTAGAGTAATAGTCTCACTGAGAAACACAGTTATCCCAGTTCAAGTGCAGACACAACATATAATTCCTCCAGTTATGAAGATTAAAGACTTTCAACATTTGCCAAACTATGAAGCAGTATGAGAACATTTCAGTCTCCCTCTCCAAAGCTGTCTCTCTCACACCTGATTCACGTTCAGAAATCCCATGGCTCCTCTTAGGAATTACATAATACCCCCTTCATTTGTTAATATCCCCTCCTTCTCTTCCCCATTCCACTCGCTCATTCTCCTGAAACCAGACACAAGATCAGTTCATTCATTATTCTAACCCCAGGAACTCTAGAGTGGAATAATAATGATTTCATCTCTTGTCATTGCAAAGTAGAACTGAATTTTAACACATTTATTTATCCATACATCATCACCCAATGCTGATCAATTACAGTCACCCAACCATTTATTTGATCATCAGACGCATCTTTATCTTTGCGAGTAAACAACTACAACTTTGCTCCGAGAAGAGTCATTCTGTCCTGGCATGGATTGGAGGCTGGAGAATGATTCCCACGAGTCATACTGGAGCGCCAAGTGGAATACTGTAACCTGTATATAGGTAACTTGGCACAGACTTACCAATACATGCAGCTATGAAAATAAAAGCCCCTTTACATAGTGAGCACACTGCTAATGGACGTCCCATGTGGCAAAAACACACTGGTGGTGCAGTTTCAGCCAAAGAGCAAAAAAATAAAAGTTTTGAACAATAATTGCTATTCTGACTAGTTTGTGAGAATAATTGTTGCTCACACTATAGTCAGCATATCCATTAGGGCTTAAGTTGTCTATTGGGAGAGAAAAGCTGAATCGCTGAACCATTAAAAGCGTTAACTCCTCTGTGAACAGATGCCACATTCAACATTCAAATTTCCAACTGATTGCCTAAAAAAATGGGGCAATTAGTGCTTTGACCATTATATTTCCTGACATTTCAAAGGAGGGCAAAGCCAGAAAGTTACAAAATGGAACTGGATGAGATCCCTATATTCACTATTGGCAGTGGGGTTCTCACTCACCTGCTCACTCACTATCTTCTCTATTACATTATTTCCTATACCGTTATTGTGAGTTACTGTGGACCAGTAGTAGCTCCTGCGACCGTAAATTTAAGGGCAGATTATGGGTTTTAGTGCTATAATTTATGATAAACATTTTTGTAAGCTTTATATTCGAATTGTTGAACACACTCAGAACACTTTTGGCAGAGGTTGCAATATTCAGCCTGAGGGTGGCGCTTTAATGTTGATTGACAGGCTTTTAAAGGGATCCTATTATGCTTTTCCACTTTTTCAACTTAAGTTTGTATGTGATGTTGCTGTTTGAGCATAGAAAAGTTCTGCAAGGTTACAAAGCTCAAAGTCCACTTCAAAAGGAGATATTTTATTTAACAGAATTCACTTTTCCAGAACTACAACGAACGGCTCATTTGGACTACAATGCGATTTTTCCGGTCACAATGTTCCTCGTTTAAATAATCCCGGCCCACAGAATACGCAAAAAAGGTGCGACGCGAGGCCTGGTTGAGTTGCATTAGAGAAAACTAACGGTTTTGTGATCGATTACTGTTTATATTACCTTAGTTTTCTGAAAAAAAAAATTGTTAAATGATTGATAACATCGTATCTATAAGAAAATGACATAAAAGCTTACTGAAACGTCCTGTGAAATCCGTGCTTGCACAGTCTGTGCATGAAATCCGTTCTGAACGATCCTCTTGTTTGTTAACATTGTCAAGATCTGAATCGGGCTCCAACTGGTTTTAAATTGACGCCATCCTCAATATTTACACTAGAGCGGAACTCTCGTGAGCACGTTTAAACTAAACTTTCATTAATTTGATACGCTAGTCCACATAGGAAGAACAGACACGTTACTGACCTGATGGAGACTAATATACACATAGCTGAAGTGGACTGATCGTCTTGGTCTAGAGCAAGGTTTACGTAAGCTAATGTGAAAATAAGCGGGGCAGTCTGAAATCTGCCCCAATGGCTCTCTATTAGAGTGTGCTGCAGTTCCATTTTTCACCACAGATTTCCATTGGAAAATTTGTGGGGCGCTGTAGAGCTGAGGAGGACACAGGCACCGTCTGCCCCACTTAGTATCATGATACATGCCTGCTGAAGCCATGAGCTAAATTTTAACACATCCTGCTCACTTTATGACTTAAAATAGTCTAGAAAATGCGAAAAATATTTGTTTAAGAATGCTGAACACATTTAAAATGTATTATTGATTCAGCTTATATAGAGATCTATATTTTGGATCAATATTTTGGTAGAACCCCATTTGCCAATACAGACGAGCCACAGCTGCTCCCGACTAGGTAGCCCCCATTGTATATAGTTTACAAACCACTCTGTTCAATGGAGGGTTACAGTACCATTAATGCTTTAACTTAAGTGTATTGATTGTTCATTAAGGATGCACGGATATAAAAATTATGACCAATATAGATCAACTGATATTTATTTTAATAACTGATCAAATGAGCATGCTCAATTATTTAAAAACAGTCAGTTCATTTTGTAGAAGGTCATTTACAGTGAGCACCTACAGGCAGTTCATTACACACACTCTCTCTCTCTCTCTCTCTCTCTCTCTCTCTCTCTCTCTCTCTCTTCTGCATGTGGAAGCTGGACTCTTCCCATAGACCTCAATCCCTCCACAGACTCATTAACTCTTCCATCCCCTCCAGCTGTCTTCTAATAGTCTTTCTCAAGCTTATTTTATTTTACGCTCATTTTTTTACTTGACATCTTGACACTTGGCTTGGCGGAATGAGGCGTGGAGTGCTCAGCTGTTCTGAGTGTTAAAGACCGTCATTCCTCTCTCTCTTTCTCTCTCCAAAGGTTTTTCGCTGACCAGTAAATGGCCTACTTTTCTTCTTTCTCCCTCGTTCTCTCATGCCCCCTCCCCTCTCTGTCAGCTACAAAGGATGGATGATCTTGATCCTTTCCTCTCTATCCATCTTCTCCAGATGATTTGAGAAATTTCAGCTGGAACACGTTTTACAGTAACAATCAATCAAATACAGACACGTCAGACTCTTACCTGGAAAACATTCAAACTGGGCACATAGACAGAAACATATATGGCATTACTCATTCATATCTCACATCATATATAAACACAAGTTTCTCCTGAGTTGAACAGAAATTTAATTTCCTGTAATTTAATAACACTGTTAAATCTTTAGCGAATCTCAAAATGAATATCCATTTTTAATACTGTAGATTATTTGTTAAATATAATTCTATATTATATGCAATTATATATATATATATATATATATATATATATATATGCAAATATATATAATGCACTTATATATATATATATATATATATATATATATATATATATATATATATATATAAGTGCATTATATATATTATACTTGTTTTTAGTGTTTTTTATTTTATTTATTTAGACTACAGTATATAATATATAACTTAATATTGGCAGCATGAAGATCATTCTTGTCTTAGTATCAGCCAGGTTATCAGTGCATTCTTACACTGAACACAATAAGAGTTATTTTTAAAATGTCAAAGCTCCTCCTAAACACACAACAAAAATGCATAATGATCAGTAGCAGCCATGATCAGCTGAAATTTTAACTTGATTTTTATTAGGTTGGATTTGAACTGAGCTTCAGTGCACTCAACAAATATTTAGGAAACATGTCTTACACCATGCTCTTGTTTGTGCTTTAGTGATGTTTTACCTGATGTTTAATGAACTGATGTTTAATGAGCAGTGATAACACTGGATAAGTTCTAGGTTGCCTTACACCCTATTCTGCATTACTGCATGTCTCTAGAAATAGACAAGTATGTTTTGCCTTTTTCCACCCTGAGTGACCTCATTTGAACAGAGATTTTACTGAGCTAGGCTTCTGCCATCAGCTACTCAATGTCTGCCAAGATAAACGCCCTTTCTCCATAATGTAACTCAGAAACGTTTTGGTCGGCTGCAGAGTGAAGAACTCAGTTTAAGACTCACCAAATCCTGCACTAGTTACACCTGAACCGCAAAACAATCCCACATCAATTAGTCCCCAGGGGTTTTCATCTGCTACTAAAATAGTTTTTTTTCTTTTGATCTGCACTGTAATTAGTCAGACCTTCAATCTCAAAGCCAAAATAAACTTTCTTGTAGAACACCTGCCACTAAAGTAGAGCTTGTTTTTGGTTTGCTGGCACAGATCTGCATTCCCTAATCAAATTCGAATCTTGATTTGATTAAGAAATAATGAGAATATCATAAATCTGCACAAATATCTGATACTGAACACCTTGGTCCTGTTTAGTTGCTGCAAACAATGGAAAATAAAACAGCCAGGAGGAAAAATACAAGAAGATAGTTTGAATGTTACCTAGATTAGTAACATACAACAAGACTCAAAGTCAGTGACATCACTGAGCTGGCAGTTACTACAAGAGGCACAAACTGTACTCGTGAAGCTTGAGC
Source organism: Leuciscus leuciscus (assembly GCF_965113295.1). Lineage (NCBI taxonomy): Eukaryota > Metazoa > Chordata > Actinopteri > Cypriniformes > Leuciscidae > Leuciscus > Leuciscus leuciscus. The sequence goes on along the minus strand of NC_138729.1, from coordinate 34,891,146 downwards.
CAGGAAACAAAGCCAAAACACAACAAATTATAATCAAGCAGACACCTGTTTAAAGCATGTGTAATTTTGCCCTTGTTGTGTAGTTGATCAAATCTTTTCATAATGCTTTGCTCAAGTTTGACATACTTCCAGCTTGTTAGGATCTTCTGACAGGCAGAATGCAAAAGTGCCGTGAGGCTTGTAACATAATCTAAACAGTTTCCGCTACACCTGAGCACTTACCCATCAGTCAGACCACACGCTTTGTCAGCAGCTTTTCCTATGTTACTCTCCAAACTCTGATCCATGGCATGATGAGAATATGATGGATGGAGAACGCCCCATTGCTTTTATGTTTAAACATGACCCTTCCTAAAACAGCACACGTACATGCGCGCATGTTTCCACACTGGCCCACACACACACACACAAAGCATTCACACACATACAAACACTTCAACACTGGCCTACAGGCCTAAGCTACACATGCTCATGCACACACATTTGCACACATGCATTCGTAGTTCATGCTGGGCCACTGTACCCTTCGCTAGAGGCAACAACGTTCCATAAACAAGATGTTACAAAAATATTTTATGTTCCAAAAAAGAAAGAAAGTCATACAAGTTGAGCAAACAACATGAGGATGAGAACATGGGTGTCAGATTTTTTACATTTTTGGGTGAACTATCCCTTTAAAAAGCGATCTCTGACCTATGTGTATCTGCAATTGGACCACAGAATGTTATTGGAGATCCACTCAAGTGTTACGTGTAAATGTGTGTGTGTGTGTGCGCATGCACAAACTAGTGAAGATACAGACTGAACCGCTGCTGTCAGGCGTATTGCCCCTTTGTTGCCTGACCTGACTTTGATAAATGTTTCATCAACTGTCTCTTGTTAGAGACTCTTGTCCTGTTTTCCCTTTCACTGTCTCATTACTCCCTCCCTGCCACTCTTAGCAGAGAAAATCCAATATAAACACTCCATAAATTGGATAGCTGCATCGTGTTTTGTGTGGCCTGTTTTCTTTCCCATGATATCATGGGCTGTCCTAGGCTGGATCTCAATCTCCCCCTCCTCTTTCTTCCATATCCTTCCATAATGGGTCGGGTATGCTATGAGAAACAGTGGGGAAAAGAGGTCACGAGAAACAAAGACTCAAAGCTATAGAAGACAGTGTTTTATAAAAAAAAAATTTGGGAATATAATGCTAAATATAAACAGCCTTCTTCAGGACAAATAAAGTAAATTTAAATCTGCAATTATACTTTGTAAAAAGGAAAAAGGTTTTTTTAAATGGTAACTGGTTATTGCCTTAGAAACCACATCAGAGAACAGAGACCAAAGACTTGACCAAAATACCACTCTCTGGCCCCATCCAAAAACCGCACATACTACAAATATTTTCAAAGTGAATTCCTCTGTCTGAAATGCTTTAAATACTTTTGTTGTTTTACAAGCCACTATTTTTGCTACTTTTTTCTTCACTTATTGTATTTTATTTTGCCGTTGCAAGTGTTACAAAGTACACTTCTTTTAACATTGTTAATAAATAGCATGTCCATCCATACTGTGTTCTTATAGTGAATCACACATGTGCTGCTGTTGCTGATTGATGTGTTACTATCACCTATATAAGAATATACTCCAGCTGCATCCTGTAAACCTTGAGGGTTCAAGTCAAGTCAACACAACCTGGACATAACTAGTGTATAAATATAAGCCATCTGGGCCTTCAAAATGAACTTCACATCCGGACTTCACCATCAAGCCAAACTGAATACTATGACCCAAAGCATGCACTTTATCTATCCTAAATACATATCCTAATGCTTATTGAGAACACTCAAGAGCAAAGCAACAACTGAAGAATAAGAAAGCATAAATACGCCTGCAGAAACAAACACACGCAGATGAACATTGACCTAATACTCACTACGGTGCTTTAAGAACCACAAACTGAAACGTAAGCCCACACAAAATCAGTGATGCTTAGCTGACAGGTATTGTAGTGGGTCGTTCTGACCCAAGAGTGCTGGAGGCATGTAGTCAGGTCACAGCTGTGAGTTACACACAAACCCACATGTATGTGTGTATATTGAAGACAACCCCACATATACAATGAAACACTAACTCGGTAACTGCACAGCTGCATATACACACACAAACACAAACTCTTAAAACAAAATATCCCTCACAATTGCTGCCTTAATGCATATTTGGCTGGCTGATATATCCCAAGAGAAAGCACAACTGTCACTCAGATTGCAGATGTTTTACACACAGAGACACACGCACACACACCGAGTTTGGAATTGCAGCTGGGCAGCAAAGAGACTGATGATGATCTAACAGCAAAATGAAGGGGATTTCCATAAACACACTGGATGTAGAGGACTCAGTGTCTTATGCACCCCTCACAAACAGCCTGCCAACATCAAACGGCTTCAATTTATGACTAGCTAACGCACAACACAGATGTACCAAAAGGCACAGCAACGTTACTAAATAGTCACTAAAAATCCAGAACAGAGATGTTCTCTACCAACATAAAAACTGTTAAATGACAAACTTCAAAATACCTTAATCTTATAAGAAAACCACCACCCAAAATCTGCAAACTTTAAAAAATAATAATAATGGCAAAACTGATGTAAGAACACTGACTCACTAAAATGAGCCCCATTAGCCTGCATTCACATACAGTTGGTTCATGTTAGTCACATCATATGTGTAAGTGTATGCTCTAATTCTGGTTTCTTAAGTTCTAAGAGAAGCATGTTTTGCTTTGAATATCCAGACTAGCGGAGCACTCTCTCTCTTTTCCTTTTCTCCCATATTCAGTGATTTGGACTGACAGAAGTTTTGATGGATGTGTTCTGTGCAATCTCATAGACTGGCTGTTTGAGCTGATGTGTAATATATCTGGATAGGCTCCAGATTACCGCTGTGATTAGGAGTCACAGAGCAGGCAATGGAGACCAGACCATGTCCATATACTCGGTCTCTCACTTGGCAAACTGAGCCATTCATCCAACACTCTGCTCCATGCATGTCCAGACATTATCCAAATAAGGAGGGAATGTGGAAGGCCAAAATGCCCCTATCGTTCTATTATACATTTGGTCTAATTACAGTGATTTCTAGAAAATGTAATTCAATACCGTTCCAAAACGTATCATTTCTGTGATGGCGAATTAGTCACCTTGTAAAATTCAGGAGGGTGCATGATGCATGAACTACCCCTTTAAATGTTAGCTGGTAGTCCTTTTTTTTCTTGAATATAGGTATTTGCTTAAACATCTGGTAAATGCATTTTTATTGACCATCTCCACCTGCGTCTTGTAAGGGTCATAAGTTTATACTTTAAAGGTAAAAAAAAACCAGCCCTCACCTCACACTAAACTGATCTATCACAAAGAACATCCTCTCTGTATGAAAAAAGGAGTCATAACCTCCACATTGCCTTCACCCATGCTGGCCTTCTCACAGTGACTTGGCAGCCAAAACAAGGCAGTGATGAAACGGATAATTTTGATCTAAGATAAGTTGAAAGAGAAAAATGAGCTGAAAGCAGCAAGAATCAGCTGCCCTGGGAGAACCACAGGGTTGATATTACATATAGAAATGCTTAAATATGCAGTTCTGAGATACAGAATGCTTGCCTTCACTCTTTCATTCATTTCAGTCTGTGTCCCTCTGTGTTTTTCCCCTAACGGTGACTCTTTGCGATTACAGCATATGACGGTTCTCACCACATCCTCAGCTGTGAAGGGAATGTGTTTGATCTGTCAGCTGTAACAATTGCAAAAGGGTATGACAACTACATCTCTTTCCGGAAAGGGTACTTGAGTAATGAGGTGAATGTTTCCCACTACATCCAAATTATTCACACTTAAAGGGGTGGTATAATGCCCTTTTCACAAGATGTAAGATAAGTCTTTGATGTCTCCAGAGTGTGTATGTGAACAGCTCAAAATACCCCACAGATATTTTTATATAGCATGTTAAAATTGTAAATTTTTGAGGGTGAGCAAAAACGCACAATTTTGTGTCTGTTCCTTTAAATGCAAATGAGCTGCTGCTCCCGGCACAGATGGCGGAGCTTCAACAGCTTCAAATTTCAAAAACTTTTAGGCTTTTATGTTTAAATCGGATTCAGACAATGATGGAAAGACTCAAGAAGAAGTGACAACATGTTGAATGCAACAGGACGTTTCTGAATGGTTAGTTGATGAATTTATGTAGCTTATGTGTAGTTATCTTCTAGTCATTGATTAGCATATTCTGTCTTGATAATCCATAAATCGTGTTCCGGGGGCGGGGGCGGGGTTTATGTAAATTTTAGGGTTGGTGTCACTAACCTGGGAGGAATGTCGTGTAGTCCCTACCAGCCGTTTGTTGTAGTAATATCTAATATGTAATATCTCCCTTTGCTTTGAACTTTGAGCATTGTTACTTTGCAGATGTTAGTGCTCAAACAGCAACATCACACACTAACTAAAGTTTAAAAAGTTAAATCATAATCAACCACCCCTTTAAGTGAGAGCCTTGTCTGAAAAAGACAGAAAAATGCCTACATATCACATTTCAAGACATGACTTGAATAAAACTAAGAATAAAGAGGAGTAACATGGGTAGGAAAAACATTTGTGATGGTGTGCAGCACTGCGAGGACACCCTCGCTTGTCAAGAATTTACACTGAAGTTCCCTGACCTCTGCCCTCCATTTGTAGAGGCCCGACATGGTCCTCTCTTATACAATGTCCAAACACACATCAAAAGGCATGCCTTTTTTGGAAGGAGAATGTCCTCTTGATGGTTGGCCAAGATGAGGAACATTTTTAATCCTCAAACCTCAAATTAAAAACAAAAAACAGGCGAGTTTGCATGCTCAGCATCATGTGGCATTGGTTTAGAGCATATGTAGAGAAAGGGAGTGAGAAAGTGCAAAGGGAAAGAAGGAGAAAGAGCAGAGCCATTAAAATAGAAACCTGAAACCTGGCAATGACATTAAAACAAAGAAAAACAGATTTGGTTAAAGACAATCGAAAAAGAAAGTTCCACCATACTCACGACAGCTAGACAGCTATGGCATGAGAAAAACCAGGCTCAAGTGGGAAACCAGTTAATGAACATGGGGATTTAAAGTTTATAAAATACAATTCAATTTCATATTCCAACAAATATCATAAACATTTTGGTCTTTACTTTTTGGAAGCGGCTCAACATCAGTCAAAATGCAGATTTGATTTGAAAATGATATCACTTCACACTCACTCCCCAGCAATTCCACACATTGTATGCCAGCATTTTGCATGTCAGTCAGCCTTAGATGCCACAATATCTACAAACATTAATTTGATTAAGGAAAGAAGTGTCTGAAATGAGAGAATCTCTGAGATCAAGCTACAAGGGCTTGTATGTTATGTCTGTCCAGATCGACAGGGATTGCAAAACATTACGTTCTCTCTTGTCTCCCAGACTCTTTGTTAAAGCTGTCCGTTGCTAATCAGGCTTGTCTGATGTTGGACTACACTCTTGGCAATGGCTGTGAGAGAAAGAGTTTGGTTTTTATCTGAGCTGAGGGAGTGGAGCCAGATCAGGCTGTGTAAAGATACAGATCCAGAAATGGAGAGGATACTGTTTATGTTCTAATTTTGCAAGATTTTTTAGTTATTTGGAGTTAATCAGAAATGATTTATTTCTTTAAGGAAAAAAAATTGTGTACAGTAAAAAAATCCATAACGATGAATGGAACTGAATGTAGTGCAAGATCATATACAACGGTTAGTTCTGGTTCTCTAATCTGATTGGACAAGCTGCATTCCAATAGCACTGATATACAGCTGATTCTGCTGGGACAGAGCAAACTTAGAACAACTGGCCATATTGCTTCTGAAATGTAAGTTACTCAATATTACATTGTGGTTTATGGAACTGTTCACCCTCACAATCGTGCAATAGTAATATCAACACGGCTATGAGTACGGCACTCAACTGATACTATGCACAACTTGATTGTGTGACCTTGCTTATTACACTAATTTCATCTATTTCTAACACAAAACACTAACCCTAAAATAAATGTATTTTAAAACAACATAAGATATTACCATGTCTGAGGAATCTAAGCTAGTTATTTCACTTGTTTTCAGGCTAACAGTTATTGTGCATTAAAATGTACATTTATGTCAGCGGGCAACAACTTCAATCAAAAATAATGCATGTTATGGGGACAATAAACATCAGCAACAGACCATTTCTACAGTCACATATAGTAATTATACAAGTCACATGTTGTTTCTACAGGTGTATATTTTACTAAATCAATGTCTTTATTGTTAAAACATACAATATTTTGCTGTAGCTAGCTACAGCTTATTAAAACATGCTGGAATGAAAGCATGCTGCATATGGTGATTATTATGTTAGACTAACAAAATTGTTCTGAAAATTCACTTAAACTTTATTGCAAAAATGGCAGAATCAGATTGTCTTAAAGGCTTATTTTGAGTGCAGCCATAAGTAATTTAAATAAAAAATATTACAAGCATCTAATATGTCATAGCATTCTTGTAACATATTCTAATCTCTGACACACTGGCTCTCCTCTTTTAGAGTCATACTGCCATCAACCTTACAAATTAGAGTACAGCAAACTCACCCATCAATAGGAAAAATATCCCAATACTGCCATCTGTCGGATGAAAAATAACATTGCAGGGTTTAGATATCTAGATACACCATGATGGTTTTACTAAATGCAAAGACGTAAACCTGTATAATGACGTAATCACGTGCTTTAGATCGATCATCACTATTTTACCATCATTTTGGATCAATTTATTCTGAAATGAACTGGTATGTGCATAGTGAACGAACGGCAATCATTCCAGGATTAAGATTCAGGTTATGAAACACCAAAGTTCATCTGAACCAGCAACTCGTAAATCAGTTTCATTCCTCATTTGTTTCACAAGTTTTTAATTTGTGGAAATTCCCTCCTCGTCATTCGAGGCTCATTTAGTGAAAATCAACTCTCAGCTGTTCTAGCTAGTACAGCTGAGACCAAATCTGAAACCAAACAAGAGTATCAGTCTGTGTGGAGTGTTCCCATGACTCTCACCATGATGTTCTTCAGTCTGGGTCATAGAAAGGCACTAAGCATCAGCTCATAAATCCAGTCCGACCTGTTCCTGACCCATAGCTTCCCTTCCTCAATCCACCACTAACTCTCCACAGCCTCAGACACAGGGCCAGAGTACAGAACCCTTGAGAGATCAGCTCAGCGAAACAAACACAACAGTTTTTTTTTAAATGGAGAAGCGTGTTTATTGGCAGGTCGAAGGGATTGATGTGTGTGGGATCAATAGTGTGACTGATGCTGGACGTGAGACTGGAGGAACTGAATCATAACATCGGCCTTGAGTCCCTCACTAACGCTTGCTCTTTCTTTCTATTCTTCTGTGTGCTAGACTAATCAAAAATAAATAAATAAACAAACACAACAAATTCCTTGTGTTTGCGCACAATTGGCGAATAAAGCTCATTCTGATTTTGATATATGGAAGAAATATAATAAAATCTAAAAACCGTGGCCATGAATTAAGAATACGTATGCACGTTCCCACAAATTTATTAGTATTATTAATTATTGGACACGTTTTATTAATTTGTTCCCGTTGTCTTGTTTTAGTTAAATACATAGCCTATTCATTCCCTGTGGTCACAATTTAACTCAAATGGTTTGATAAAACCACAAAGTAAGAATTCATATTTAGATAGACATAGGTATAAAGACATCGTGTTTTTTTTTGACATGCAAGGCTAAATAGACATCATTTTTTAATGGCTCTTTCAGCAAGTAACGTCAATAATAGGTTAGGCTACACCAGCAGGTGTCGACGAGCGAACCATTTAATTTGATTTGTTCGAGTTGATTCGTTCATAAACACAGATTCATTCCACAGATTCAAATAAACTCTCTGAGTGAGTCATTTAATCCACTGATTCATCTAAAAATACAGAAACGCTGTGTGTTGCTCAAAGATGTGCAAAGGATAATTCAGCTGCAGTTTCACTATTCGTTGGCAGTGTAAAAACAGACTAACTGGGAATATTTTATCTAAAATGTAGGCCTAAGTGACTCAGTATTAACTTATTGTTTATTGAAAATTTGTATTAAAGCGATATCATGCTCAAAATCATGCTTTTGGTTGCACAATAACGTGCAACAGAAAAAAAAAAAGAAAAAAGAAACAGCACAAGACCGATAAATAGCAACATTTTAATTTACTACTGCTAGGGACCACTAATACATGAACATTGCATCTGAGGCAAAGTCCTTTGTTTACATGAAGGAAAAAGAGACAGGTTTTCCATTAAATGGAAAACCTAGTGGTGAGGGAATACAGAGATCTGGAACACTAGTTCTGGATTTCTCCTCACCAATAAGTCTATCCTGGGTGGCCTGTTATTAAATTACAGTCACAACATGTCATCCAAACGTCTCAAACCAGAAAGTTCTGCCAAAGCCACAATAGCCAACTGTGACTCCAACAGCCAAGCATCGGAGATCTGTTTAGACAGCAAGAATAGACAGAAGGAGGCTAAGCCAAACCAAAAATGTCAATCTACACAAACTAATATCAGTTTAGTTATTATTATATTCTGATGAAAATATTAAAATGTCACCATCCATCCCAGGCAACTCTTTTTGTAGTTTGTAAGGTGCCGACATCTGCGTTGCCTTACATAATACATTGGGAGCCCGCTTTCTGTTGGCTTCTGGTGGTACATGGTTTTTGGAATGAGATGCCAGCCTTTAATTTCTCTGAAAGCCTCGCAACTGTGCAGCAGTAACAACTGTACCCACATTTCACAGCATTCTGGTCAATCTTTTTAACGCCATCGTTTAACATCAGACCTTTATAAATGAAAGCGTTCAGTGGGCATTTTGTTGTCAAGATGCAAATAAGCAATGCAATGTTACTGGAAATGATCAGCATAGTTAACATAATCCTCTCCATGACATCCCATGACATCACAGCCACCTGCAGTGCTGTCAGGGCTGCAGAAAAGAGCCTGTGTGTGGTCACCCTCCATGGGGTGATTTCCTCATACGTCATGGTCATTATGACATGCTGGGCCAAACACAAAGAATGCTCAGTTTTAGTCTGATCAGACAAGTGCCCATGACAACCCAAGTTCAAAGCTCTTTTCTCACACACTAGGCATCCTCACTGGTTTGGCATGTGAGTTCATTACTGACAGCCTGTTCTGAAGGGTAGCTGTGGGTGGTTGTCTGCTTTGACTGAAACTGAAAATGAGGGTTTCGCTCACTTATCTTTAATGAACCGACCTAATTTATTTAATTCCATAGCTGATCTGAAGACAAGAGGAAAACAAGAATTGAATACTAAAGAAAATGCTATTGACGTACAACCAGGAACTGAAACTCCCTCTTTCCCCATCATCTACTGGCTTCACTACATTTTCTGTATAAAAAACTTTACTTTATACTTTGTCATGTAGGTATGTGTCCAGTAGGGGTCACTGTTGGGTAATTGGTTATAGAATATAGGTGGGAACCTTCCCTCAGGTAACAGGTGTTGCTGTAGGGAAGGTGCACACAGTTTTTTGACTTGTAAACTAGGTTATGCTATGCTTTGCCATGCAAGTAGGAAATAATGGTGAAGGACTGAAACTGTGGATTTATTGACTTATATATTGATTTATTTAGCGGATTTATGTTCGTTTGGATTCTTACTTAGCCTACTTGAAATGAAGACCAGTCATGGTCAAATAAAATAAAATAAAAAGTGGTCAAATAAAATGGTAAAATAAAAGTAGCCTACAACTGTAAGCATATTAACTTGTGTGTGGACATTTCAGTTAATAATAAACCAGTTGTGTGCGTCCATTAAGTACCGTCCAGCATCCCTCAACCTGCTTTATAGGCTTCTTCATTTAGTCAAAAAACTGTTTTTACTTAAAAAAAACTGTGTTCAGTCTACTTTACGTTGGAGTTTCATCGTTTGTCGAACGAGATTAAGTGGATTATTGGAAGAACTTTGCATCGACTTTATTTACATCTGAGATCAGCTGCAACCACAACAAGAGGACACTGCAAATCTGTGGATTATACATGCACGTCTCTCCTTTTGGGCCAAGGACCTACCAGCGACGTTGAGCTTTGTTCAAACATGCCGCCCAGCGTGAAGAGGTATGCTTCGTAACGCTACTTATTGTTGAATGGCCATTTAACTTTGTGTGCACACATTATGGTACGTAAATTCAATGCATTGGTTGTCAAAGAGGATAACAAACTTTGCGAACTAGTTTCATATTGCTTCAATCGTGCTTCTGAATATTTTGTGGATTATGAAGGCGGCTGCAACTGAGCATGGGTCTATGGAAGCGCTTCAGTTGAACAATATTGTTTTTAATGATGTTGATGTTCAAATGGACTGACAAAAACGTGTTGTGAAATTAACTCCTAAAGCAATTATTGAAAAGGTTGAAAGGTTGCAGAGTGATCGAAAATCTGTACTAACTAAAGCTACTAATTTAAGGAAAAAGGTACACGGTCTGATGCAACAAAGAAATATAAAAGAGGTTCAGAGGTTCATACTGCACAAATTCAGAAGCAGTATTGTGACATTGTCACTATAATGCAAATACAAAATGAAATAACAGCAGCTCTTGTCCAACAGCAATGTTGCTCATCTTTACCAGCAAGAGATATTCCTTTATCAGAATCAGAATCAGAATCAGAAAGAGCTTTATTGCCAAGTATGCTTGCGCATACGAGGAATTTGTCTTGGTGACAGTAGCTTCCAGTACACATACAATATAAAGTGACAAGACAAGTAACATAGGTATAAATAAAAAAAAATAGAAAAAAATAAAATAAAATAAAAATAAAAGATTATAAATTATAAATATATATAAAGTTATAAGGTGCTATAATGAAATGTCTGAGGGAAGTATTGCACATGTTTGTTCCACAGTAGGGGAACATTTAAGTGTTCATGAGGTAGATGGCCTGGGGAAAGAAACTTTTCCTGTGTCTGGTTGTTTTTGTGCTCGGTGCTCTGTAGCGTCGACCAGACGGTAACAGTTCAAACAGAAAGTGTGCTGGGTGTGACGGGTCCAGAGTGATTTTGCGAGCCCTTTTACTCACTCTGGATGAGTGCAGTACTTTGAGTGTGGGAAGGGTAGTGCCAGTGATTCGCTCAGCAGTCCGAACTATCCGCTGTAGTCTACGGAGGTCGGTTTTGGTAGCAGAGCCGAACCAGACGGTGATGGAAGTGCAGAGGATGGACTGGATGACAGCTGAGTAGAACTGTACGAGCAGCTCCTGTGGCAGGTTGAATTTCCTCAGCTGACGCAGGAAGTACAGTCTCTGTTGGGCTTTCTTCACAATAGAGTCTATGTGAGTGTCCCACTTCAGATCCTGAGAGATGGTGGTGCCCAGGAACCTGAATGACTCTACTGCAGTCACAGTGCTGTCCATGATGGTGAGTGAAGGGAGTGCAGGGGGGTTTCTCCTGAAGTCCACGATCATCTCCACTGTTTTGAGCGTGTTCAGCTCCAGGTTGTTATAACTGCACCAAAGAGCCAGCTGCTCCACCTCCTGTCTGTACGCAGACTCGTCACCGTTCCGGATGAGTCCGATAACAGTAGTGTCGTCCGCAAACTTCAGGAGCTTGACAGAGGTGTCTTTAGAGGTGCAGTCATTTGTGTACAGGGAGAAGAGCAGTGGTGAGAGAACACATCCCTGTGGAGCACCGGTGCTGATGGTGCGGCTGTCGGACGTGATTTTGCCCATTCTGACTAGCTGTTGTCTGTCTGTCAGAAAGCTGGTGATCCATTGACAGATGGAGCTAGGGACAGAGAGCTGGGTCAGTTTGGTCTGGAGCAGTGATGGGACGATGGTGTTGAAGGCAGAACTAAAGTCCACGAACAGAATCCTTGCATAGGTCCCTGGTTTGTCCAGATGTTGTAGGGTGTAATGCAGTCCCATATTGACCACATCATCCACAGACCGGTTTGCTCTGTAGGCAAACTGCAGGGGGTCCAGCAAGGGTCCAGTGATGTCCTTCAGATATGCTAACACCAGTCTTTCGAATGACTTCATGGCCACAGATGTTAAGGCAACAGGTCTGTAGTCATTGAGTCCTGTGATCTTTGGTTTCTTCGGGATTGGGATGATGGTGGAGCGTTTAAAGCAGAAAGGGACTTTGCACTGCTCCAGTGATCTGTTGAAGATCAGTGAGAAGATAGAGGCCAGCTGGTCAGCGCAGGTTTTCAGACAGGCTGGTGAAACACCGTCTGGGCCTGGTGCTTTCCTTCTCTTCTGTTTCCTGAAGATCTGACGCACATTATCCTCACTGATCTGAAGTGCAGGGGGGAGGGGAGGGGAGGGGGATGGCTGGAGGTGTTGATGGCTGTGTAGAGAGATGGTCAGGGCGGGTATGGGGTGTCTGATCGGGGGTCTCAAATCTACAGTAAAAGACATTCAGCTCGTTCGCAAGATGCTTGTTGCTGTCGATGCTGGGGGATGGTGTCTTGTAGTTGGTAATGTCTTTCAGGCCTTTCCACACTGATGCAGGGTCGTTGGAGGAAAACTGGTTTTCCAGCTTTTTGGCATAGCTCTTCTTAGCCACTTCAATCTCCTTTGTCAATGTGTTCCTGGCCTGATTATACAAGATCCTATCCCCACTCCTGTAGGCATCTTCTTTGACCTGACGAAGCTGTCTGAGTTTTGGTGTGAACCATGGTTTATCATTGTTGAATGATAAGTAAGTCCTGGTAGGGATGCATAAATCCTCACAGAAACTGATGTATGATGTTACAGTCTCTGTGAGCTCGTCCAGATCGCTGGCAGCAGCTTCAAAAACACTCCAGTCAGTGCATTCAAAACAGGCTTGTAAGACCTGCTCTGTGTCGTTGGTCCATCTCTTTACAGTCCTTATTACTGGCTTAGCAGTTTTAAGTTTTTGCCTGTAAGTTGGTAGAAGATGAACCAGGCAGTGATCGGAAAGTCCTAGAGCTGCTCTGGCGACGGAGCGATATGCATCCTTTGTTGTGGTGTAGCAATGGTCCAAAATATTATTGTCTCTGGTGGGGCATGTAATGTGCTGTTTGAATTTAGGCAGTTCACGTGTGAGTTTTGCCTGATTAAAGTCTCCGAGAATGATAAGAACAGAGTCCGGGTGTTGTTGTTCTGTTTCTGTGATCAGATCAGCCAGCTGTTGCAGCGCCGTACTCACGTGTGCTTGCGGTGGAATGTAAACACTGATGAGAACGAGCGAGGAAAACTCCCGCGGCGAGTAGAACGGCTTACAGTTAATGAAAAGCACTTCCACATCAGGACAGCACATCTTCCTTAACACAGTTACATCAGTACACCAGCTTCTGTTGATGTAAAAGCATGTCCCACCACCGCGCGTTTTCCCCGTTGACTCCATATCGCGATCCGCTCTGAACAGCTGAAAGTCCGGTAGATGTAACGCGCTGTCCGGAATGGCTTCGTTCAGCCAGGTTTCCGTGAAACACAGAGCAGCAGAGTTGGTAAAGTCCTTGTTTTTGCGTGAGAGCAGAAGTAGTTCGTCCATTTTGTTAGGGAGAGAGCGGACATTCGCCAGATGGATGCTAGGCAGCGCCGTTCTGAATCCGCGCTGCCTGAGCTTAACGAGTGTGCCGGCTCGCTTCCCACGCCTGCGCGTCTTATACTGTTTCCACAGTGCAGCGGCGCAACCGACGACAATGTTCCGCAAAACGCCAGAAGAATCAAAAACTGGTTGGTGATCAGTTGGTGTGCACTGCCGAATGTTCAGCAGTTCGTCCCTGGTATAACTGATAGCGAATGACAAACATAAAACAGGACAAACTAACAAAAACAGTGTAACAACTGGAGAGCTCAACACCGAGGCAGCCATCCGCGGCGCCATCTTGGATGTAGAAGATCCTTTATTTGATGGAGGTTCCCCTTCAGTATGTTTAATTTATCAGAGCATTTGAAAAGAGAGTGGAGGAGAAGGCAAGCCATAGTGATTGCTTATATTACTTGGTACAGTTTACTAGGGGGCAGCCAAGGGAGCTGGTATGTAGTTGCCTACACATGATCCCTGACTTTTACTAAGGCAAAACAGCTATTACAGGAACATTTTGGCAATAAGTACAAGATCGTCACTGTTTATTTGGAAAGAGCCCTGTCTTGGTCCTTAATAAAAGTGGAGGATGTCAATGCTTTGCAATCTTCTGTTCTCTTTCTGCGTGGCTGTTGAACGTCACTGAGGAATTGCAATACCTTCAGGAGTTAGATATGCCTAGCAATATGAGAGCAATTATGTCTAAATTGCCTTTCAAGCTCAGAGAGTGGTGGAGAATTGTTGAACATAACATTCTGGAAACTACTAAATGTAGAGCTTCGTTAAAAGATCTTGTGGAATTTATTGAAAGACAGGTTGGTATCCTAATGGATCCCTTTTTTGTTGATATTAGGGACCTGCCAACTAGCATGAGGTCTGTTAATTGGGCAAAGCTACGTCCAGAAGGCAGAGTTAAAGGAAACATCTTTGCCACTACCGTTGCAACTGTGGAATCTGGGGAAACCTTTAAGAATATTCAATTGCCACCAAACAATTCCATTATGTGTGTGTTTTTTTTAAGTGTCATGTACTAGAACACTGTTTACAATTTAAAAAGAAAGAAGCACAGGATAAAACTTTGCTGGGATATGAGTTGTAACTGTGGAAAGCGGTTGACTTGTACGATATGTAGTCAGCACCATCCCACTGTGCTTCATGTTGACAGAAATACAGCCAACTCAGATATAGGGCCCTATTTTAACGATCTGAAACGCAAGTGTCAAGCGCAAAGCGCAAGTAACTTTGTGGGCGGGTCTTGGGCGCTGTTGCTATTTTCCCGGCGGGATAAATGCCTCTTGCGCCCTGCGCAAATCTAAAAGGGGTTGGTCTGAAGTAGCTTCATTATTCATAGGTGTGGTTTGGGCGTAACGTGAAATAAACCAATCAGAGCGACATCTAACATTGCCTTTAAGAGCAGGCGCGCTTGTTCTAAAGCGGATTCCTATTATAACGGCAGATTTGCCAGGCGCGCGCCGGCAATGGTTCACAGCCGAGGAGACCGACGTTCTCGTCAGGGACATTGGGGATGGAGAAACCCACCCAAATTAACTTCGGTTAAACAGGCGTATGATAATTTGGGTAAATGTGTAAGCTAGATGTATGCTTTTATAATAAATTGTCTATCTGTCTATCTATCTATCTATCTATCTATCAATCTATCTATCTATCTATCGTAATAATGTATGATTTGCAAAAATGAAAACTGCTGCTTCTGTGTAGATGAGAGAATCAAAGTGCGCGTTGTGCACACGCTACATTGATTATGGCCAAGCATGCGCCCTTAAAATAGCATATGAATAACATGCGCAACGCACCACTGACTTTAAACAATTTTTTACTGGTTAGTGGCGCAATTGTTTTCTAAACCTGCAAAATAGCATGAAGGAACGTTTGCGCCGGAACACGCCGCCTCTTTGCGCTGAACAGCCCTGGGGAGCGCAAGTGTATTTCCTAACTTACCGACGTGTGTCTGTGGAGGGAAAAGTCCGCTTTGCGCGGGTGCAAAATAGGAATGATACATGCGTCGGTGTACAAAGTCAATTGCGCTGGGTGCAAGATAGGGCCCATGGTCTAGTCTATAGTCTAGGCCAGTAAAGAAGATCAGATAGAGCAGACGTATGCATTCCTGGTTCCTGACAGTTCTGTGACCTTTTGTACAGAAAGCCTTATGCAGCTTCTGTTACAAACTATGGGACAGGAAAGAGTTGTTCTGACAACATTGTGTCTAAAAGAGATTTGTCTAAGTGCCTTACCTGGCAAAGGTTAAAGTTCCCGCAATATTGGCTAACGTTGACTTGTTGATTGGAAACAACGCTCCTAAGATGTTGGAACCTTGGGAAGTCATAAACCGCGATGGCCCTTATGCTATGAGAATGGCATTAGGTTGGGTCATCAATGGTCCTTTGCATGCAGACAGCTTTGAGTCTAAAGACTGTTCTGCAGTGGTTAACAGGATTCCTGTGTGCAGCTTGAAGGAGATGTTATTTAAACAATACAGCCATGACTTCAATGAGCGAGCTGCAGAAGAGCAAGGATTGTCAAGAGAGGATATTAAGTTCTTTAACAATTTAAATGGGAAAATGTGTTTCTTCTAAAATACTTCTCTTTGGCAAAACAACAGATGGTCATCAGTCTGAGTTCCAAGAGGAGGTTGTTCAAACTAAGAACATTTCTATGTAGATTAGGGTTGTGACGATAGTATAGTGTATCGACGAAAGTCAGAGATATCGCTGATGGCTGATGCCTTTGACAATATCAATATGATAATCAGTGGTGGACGAAGTACACATACCATGTACTTGAGTTAAAGTAAAGATACTCAAGGTAAAATATTACTCAAGTAAAAGTAGAAGTGCTGCCTTTAAACATTCACTTGAGTAAAAGTACAAAAGTATTTGCCTTCAAATGTACTTAAGTATCAAAGTACTATGATTTTTTTATGGCTATAATGTCCTATTATAATTTTTGTCACAAGACTCTTGCTTAACTCAGTCTACGTGAAGACTCTAATGTCACTCTTGGCACATCAATCTATTAATAAAATGACATTAATTAGTCATATATATATATATATATATATATATATTTGAATTGAATACATTTTTTGTGTGTTTAATTTTTGATGGAAGGGGACTGTTCCCATAAGGTATAATACATTTACAGTATTTACTGTACATATTTTTCACGAGCGTCTATGGTCATAATTATAAACATCCTAATGTTATGATACATTCATATAAACCTGCACAATGCCATTGAATATATATATACACACTACATTATGGGAGCAGCCGATTTCCCTACAAAATTAAACACCAATGCAGTGTTTCTGCTACTCCTCAGAAAAAAAAAATGCTATTATATGCAAGTAATTTTAGTGTCAAGGTAATAAGCAATGTTCATTATGCGTCAGTATTTACCGATAATTGCTGCAATAATAGCTGCTGCTCTCTGCCCCGCTTAAAATCATTGGCAACACAAATTGTTTGGAACTATTGAGAGCTACACGAATCACGTGACCGTGCGGCGGCGAGATCACAGTAGGCTTGTTCGACTTGAAACGGCACACTGCACAGACCAATCGGTGAATGACATTAAAATACCGCGAGTGCGATTAGAGAGTAGACGGCTCTGTATGCTTTTCAATCGCTCTCGCGATTTCGCTCTATACTTTGATGTCATAAACTGATCGGTCTGTGTAGCGCCGGTTCAAGTCGAACAAGCCGTGTGTGTCGCAACCTCTTATATACTGTCTATGGTCGCAACTCTCATATTTAACGGCTCTGGTTCGCGCTTAGTAGATACCGCCAAGGCAAGTTCAAAACAAAGCGCGCACGTTGTAGGCTACTGTGATTGGTGGCTCGTTTGACCAGTTAAGTTTTTATCCACTCATAAATAAAAAGGAACGACTGATTTTGAAAATGTAGTAGAGTAAAAAGTAAGATATTTGACTTTGAAATGTAGTGGAGTTAAAGTAAAAGTCTTCCCAAATTTAAATACTTCAGTAAAGTACAGATACGCAAAAAAGCTACTTAAGTACAGTAACGAATTACATTTACTTCGTTACTGTCCACCACTGATGATAATTGGCTCAATTTCCCATTAATCTATTAAATTATTATTATTATTATTATTGTTATAAGGCTAGTATTGTTATTAAATTAATATTAGAACCTACAATTAATTTGCCTTGCCTAAATTCATAACGACATCACCAGACTTGGAACATCACCGACATACGCGTATGAGGACTCCTCAAAGACTACAAAACTACATGCCACATCAAAATTGAATAGCAAAATTGTGAATTCCATTCACAAATTGTCAAGAGTGCTTATTATAACAGACGCATCATTCTTATACAGTAGTAGTTTGAGCCAAGATGAAAACGGCATTGTTGTTCGGTATATCGCCTGCGATAATTAATGCGATATGGCTCAGCTTGTCAGTGAACAGTTTACTCTGTGTAGTAAATGCCGCTCCATCTGAAAGCAGGTGATGGCGATTTACTACTAATCAAGGAACCGGCTTTACTGACGAGATGCGCATAACACTGACTACGTTTACATGCAGCCAATATCCGGGTTATGGTCGGGTTAGGGTCACTATTTGGGTTTCTGAAACATTCGGAATAACGCGTTTACATGCGTGAGCAGAGAGAGTTACTCCTGTATACATGGAATTTACAATATCCCGATGTAAACGGCGACGCGCGGTTAGCGTCTGGACGTACAGACTTCCTTAAGACGCAATGTGCGTCATTTCCGATTCTTTTTCCTGTATCCAAAGACAACAACAACAGCAGCAGCATGCGGATAATGAATAGTTCGGGGCAGATAGTGATCGCCTTTGTTTGCGCCTTCCTCCTCGCTCCAAAAGTCTGGTGCTGTGCTGCGTCTCGCCATGTTTACCTCTACTTCTTGTTTACTTCCGGTATACTGCACGCGGGTTTCTGTATGCGCCGTCCCTACTCAAAAGACCAAGATTCCTTGCGAATAGAACATGCGCAGAACACAAATCAATGTCCCTTTTGATGGGGATATGCCGATACGCGTTTACATGACCAAATATTCAGGTTAGAAAGGGGGTACCCCAGGTATAATATCCGGGTTTTTAAAAACCGGGATATGAGCATATCCGGGTTTTTGCCGGTGTTTACATGGCCGTGCGCGACCGGGTTATTGCTAATATCCCGGTTTTGAACGGGTTATTGGCTGCATGTAAACGTAGTCAATGTCATGCTATATACCGCCCAGCCCTATTTTAAAATCTATTCTGTATCAGACTGGTAACCAATTCAGAGAACGTAGGATTGGGGTGATGTGATCTCGTTTTCGGCTGCCAGTGAGCAGACGGGCAGACGCGTTTTGGACCATTTGGAGACGAGAGAAGGAAGAGAGAGATAACCCGACATATGAGTTACAGTAGTCGAGTTGTGTTGAAATAAAAGCGTTAATAACTGTTTCAAAGCTATCCCCTGTTTAAAAATGGTTTGACTTTGGCTACCCGGCGTAGGTGGTAAAAACTGGCACTAACTGTGCATTGAATTGTTTGTTCAGTTTAAGACTACTGTCAAGATAAAATCCTACGTTTTTAACAGTTTTTAGAGTTTTTAGAGATTGTTAGAGTTTCTGTCAGAGAGCTCATTTGGACCAAATTGGATAATTTGTGTTTTATCATCAGTAAGCAACATGAAATTGTTAGTGAGCCACAGCTTGAGTTTGTGAAGACAGTCTTGTAATCTCTTATGTAGAGTTATCTTTGTTTTATAGGTATGTAGAGTTGGGTGTCATCTGCATAACAGTGGTACGACACACCAAATCTACTCGTAATTGATCCTAGGGGTAGCATGTACAATAAGAATATTAGGGGTGCCAGAATTGATCCCTGGGGTACCCCACAATTGAGGTGAGTCGCAGAGGATGAATGAGTACCTAACCTAACAGAAAAACTTCTGTTAGATAAGAAAGAATGGAACCATTTGAGTACCGTACCTGAGATACCAATCGAACGTTCCAGCTGAGATAGAAGAATCTTATGATCTACAAAGTCAAAAGCTAAGCTCAAGTCTAATAGCACTAAAGCCATGTCACCAGCATCTGTCGTTATTAAAATGACATTAAGAACTTTTAAAAGAGCAGACTCAGTGCTGTGAAGGGGTTTGAAGCCAAACTGAAAAATATCAGAAATAGAATGAGTGTGCAGGTAGTTCTGCAGCTATATAAATACAGTTTTTTCGAGAATTTTCGATAGAAATGGCAGGTTGGAAATAGGTCTGTAGTTCGCATATACAGCAGAGTCGAGTGACGGTTTCTTGACGATGGGAGTCACAGTGGCGAGTTTAAAACAAGATGGGACAGTCCCAGTCAAGAGACGGTTATTAATGATACGCAAAATATCCGAACCATCAGTGTCAAATACCTGTTTTATAAAGCGAGAAGGAAGAATATCGTGAGGAGAAAAGGTGGATTTTAGTTTTAAAGTGACTTGCATGTCTGAATGCAAGAGATCATAGAAAAGGACTTAACAGTGGGGTTTAAGACAGAGTCGGTAGTTGAAAAAAGTGTTCTAGAACAGTGTGTGGTGACCCACAAGGAAGTCTGAAAGAGACATTCACCAAGGAACTGTACCTTTAAGGAGAGGGGGGTTTAGACGAGGACGAGTTCCGGTTTTGACGTTGTGTTTTGGTTTTGATATCACTCGCTGTACTGTGTGATAGTTATATTGAAGTGGATAGTAAAGTTGACTCGACGCATCTCCGTCTCTTGTCTCCTCACTTACCGCACTCCACATTGGTGACCCCGACGCGAGTTGAACACGGCTGAATTACGCCGCTAACGGCACACCCATTCGTACCTATGGCACGAGGCATGTGGAAGTGTGTTTCGGCGGGCGGCGTTTCGGCTGGGACTTCGTCATGGCTGCTGTATCTACGTCGCTCCTGGGGGCGGATTTTCTCTGCGCTTATAGACTGTTGGTGGATGTTACAAACTGCCGCCTGATCGACGCCCTCTCTTTTGCTTCGTACCCCTGCACGCTGGGAGGGACAGGGGCGCTTTGTCTGTCAAACACGCTGGCCAATGGGAACCTGTATCAACGCCTACTTGCTGAGTTCCCTGACATACCACGCCCACGTTTTCATCGGCGGTGGCTAAGCATGGCGTGGAGCGCTACATCACCACGGTGGGCCCCCCAGTCTACGCACGAGCCCGGCGCCTCGACTCTGCCAAGCTCGCTATCGCCAGGGAGGAGTTCGCCACCATGGAGCACCTCGGCATCGTGCGCCGCTCCAACAGCCCGTGGGCTTCCCCCCTGCACATGGTGACCAAGGCTGATGGCGGATGGCGTCCCTGTGGAGATTTCCGTCGCCTGAACGACGCCACCACACCCGACCGGTACCCAGTGCCGCACATCCAGGACTTCTCCGCCCACCTAGCCGGCGCCACCATTTTCTCTAAGGTGGACCTGGTGCGCGGTTACCACCAGGTGCCTGTCCACCCGCAGGATGTCCCCAAAACAGCAGTCATCACACCCTTTGGCCTTTTCGAATTCCTACGGATGCCTTTCGGCCTCAAGGGGGCAGCGCAGACGTTTCAGCGTCTCATGGACTCGGTGCTGCGAGATATGCCGTTCATGTTTGTTTACTTGGACGACATTCTCGTGGCCAGCGCGTCCGCAGACGACCACCGGACGCATCTCCGGCAGCTGTTCGGCCGGCTCAGTGAGCATGGCCTCATCATCAACCCGGCCAAGTGCGAGTTTGGCCGGTCATCCATCACTTTCCTCGGCCACCACGTCACCCCACAGGGGGCAGTCCCCCTCCCTGCCAAGGTGGAGGCCGTCGCCAGTTTTCCACGCCCACGCACTGTGAAGTCCCTGCAGGAGTTCCTGGGCATGGTGAACTTTTACAACCGTTTCCTCCCCCGTGCGGCCCAGCTCATGCGTCCATTGTATTACGCCTTGCGGGGTAGGAGACCGGCGGACGTGTTGGATTGGTCCCCAGAGATGACTGATGCGTTTGATGCTGCCAAAACTGCGCTGGCCAACGCTGCTCTGCTGGCGCACCCGTCTCCGACCGCCCCAGTTGCTCTTACTACGGACGCCTCTGATTATGCCGTGGGGGCTGTGTGTGAGCAGTGGGTGAGCGGAGCCTGGCAGCCGCTGGCCTTTTTCAGCAGGAAGCTCCGGGACAATGAGAGGAAGTACAGCGCCTTCGACAGGGAGCTCCTTGGTCTTTTCCTCGCCACCCGTCATTTCCGTTTCCTGTTGGAGGGTCGGCGGTTCACGGCTTTCGTTGACCACAAGCCGCTGACGTTTGCTATGGCCAAGTCTACGGAGCCATGGTCTGGTCGACAGCAGCGTCAGCTCTCGGCCATCTCCGAGTTTACCACTGACATTCAGCACGTGGCTGGCAAGGACAATTTCGTCGCCGACTGCCTCTCCCGGGCGGTCGCTGGTTCCGTCCACTTGGGCCTCGACTATGCGGCTATGGCTGCGGATCAAATGGCGGACTCTGAGGTGCAAGCTTACAGGACGGCCCCCACGGCGCTGCTCATGGAAGATGTGTTGTTTGACACGGCCAACGCTACACTCCTCTGCGACGTCTCCACTGGGCAACCTCGCCCCATGGTACCTGCTGCCTGGAGGCATAAAGTTTTTGATGCCATCCATGGTCTTTCCCACCCGGGGGTGAAGGCCTCTACCAAGCTGGTGGGGGCCAAGTTCGTCTGGCCGGGCCTGCGGAGGGACGTCAGGGCCTGGGCTGCGGCCTGTGTGGCGTGCCAGCGCGCAAAGGTGACTCGTCATACCAAGGCTCCTTTGGCACCCTTCAAAGTGCCAGAGAGACGTTTTGATCATGTGAATGTGGACCTGGGGGGCCCACTTCCCCCCTCCCGTGGTTACACCTACCTCCTCACCATGGTGGACAGGACCACCAGGTGGCCAGAAGTAGTTCCCCTGTCCTCCACTACATCAGCGGAAGTGGCCCGGGCGTTCATTATGGCTTGGGTGGCCCGTTTCGGCACACCGTCCGACCTCTCCTCGGACCGGGGTCCGCAGTTCACATCGGAGCTTTGGTCTGCGGTCGCCGAGGTCCTTGGGGTGAAGGTCCATCGTACCACAGCCTATAACCCACAGAGCAACGGATTGTGCGAGCGGTTTCATCGTGACATGAAGGCCGCGCTCAGGGCCAGCCTTACGGGCAGCGACTGGGCTGACCGCCTCCCATGGGTTATGCTTGGCCTTCGCTCCGCCCCCAAGGACGATCTTCAAGCCTCATCGGCCGAGCTGGTGTATGGCCAGCCTCTGCGGGTCCCGGGGGAGTTTCTTCCAGATGCCACGGCCCCGTGGTCAGTTGCCTCGCATCGGGCTGCGTCTCGGGACATTGCAGACGCTTTTGTTCCTATTCCAACGTCTCACCATGGCCTTCCCCGGTCCTACGTGCCCAAGGATTTACCATCAGCCAAGTATGTTTTCATCCGCCACGATGGCCATCGGACACCTCTGCAGCCCCCATACTATGGGCCCTTCCGTGTCCTGGTGGGGGGGTCTAAGAACTTTGTTGTGGATATGGGGGGCAGGCCTGAGCGGGTGGCTATTGACCGTCTCAAGCCTGCCCATGTGGATATTGGCGAACCGCTTCAGCTGGCCCTGCCCCCGCGGCGAGGGCGCCCACCTGCGGCAACCTCGCCCCCTGCCCCTGCCCCGCCCCTTGCCCTTGGCCCCTCTACTGTTAGGCGCAGCCGGTATGGCCGCCCAGTCCGCCCCCCTGTACGTTGACTTTGTTGAAGGGACTGTTATGTGCTGGACTGTTCTGTTTTGCACTAGTGCATAGTGTCACATGTTCGGCCTGGCCCTGTTATTATGGGTGAATTCTGGGGGGGCCTGTGTGGTGACCCACAAGGAAGTCTGAAAGAGACATTCACCAAGGAACTGTACCTTTAAGGAGAGGGGGGTTTAGACGAGGACGAGTTCCGGTTTTGACGTTGTGTTTTGGTTTTGATATCACTCGCTGTACTGTGTGATAGTTATATTGAAGTGGATAGTAAAGTTGACTCGACGCATCTCCGTCTCTTGTCTCCTCACTTACCGCACTCCACAAGTGCACATTTTTTACAATGATGTCGGATAAGAATTTATTCTTAGCTGCCCTGGCTGTCTTTTGGAAATTATTTAGTGAATTCAGCATCTCGAAGGAAATTTGGGGCCTGTCTTTCTTCCATTTTCGTTCGTGCCGTGGACATTGTTCACATAATAGGCGAATATTGCTATTTATCCATGGCTGGGGCTTGTTTTGTGGATAGATAAGCTTTCGAGGTGCAATGGAGTCTAAGATGGTGGAGCATTTGTTATTAAAAGCTTGCATCTGCTCATCGACATCAAGATAAGAAGTAAAGGAGTCAGAGATGAGAGAATTATCGGCCTCCAGGTACATTTCAGAAAACACATCATGAGAATACGAGGTTAAGGAGCGTGACCAACGTGTGTGGAGTGGTACAGTTGTGGGTGGAGCTGGAAGGAATGTTGAAAAGAGTAATGGTTTTTGGTCAGAGAGTGGAGTATCACTAATTTCAATATCAGCCACAGACAGACCATATGACAGTATTAAATCTAATGTATGACCATGACAATGAGTGGGACCATTCACCCACTGAACAACATTTAAAGAAGATAATAAGTTTAAAAATTCCTTGGCTAAAGCATTAGCAGCACAGCAAACATGAATGTTAAAATCACTATTGAAATATGGTCATATCTAGTCAAGACAACCCCCAAGAGATCTGCAAATTCATTTATGAAGTTACTGGATGAAGGTGGACGGTATAGTAGTAAAAGTAAAACTGGATAGGAAGAGTTAAGATGAATTTCCTGGAGTTCAAAACTAGTGAAAGTGGCAGTTGACAGTAGGTGACACTGTACTCTGTTTTTAAAAAGAGTCACAAGTCTGCCTCCCCTGCCGGTTAACCGGGGAGTGTTAAAGAAATCATTCTCCGGGGGAACCAATTCAGAAAAAGGACTGAGATCACCTGTTTTTATCCATGATTCAGTTACGAAGAAATAATCCAAATTGTTAGAAGACATGAATTAATTGCAGATGAAGGTTTTATTTTGGAAGGATTGAACATTGGCAAGCACCATCCTAAGCTGCGGTGGATCCTGTGGGAAGTCGAAAGCTCTACAAAGTGATCACAGATTATGATAGAGTCAATAAAACATCATCGATAGCATAGAGGGCAGACGGCAAGCCACACAAACCGGCACCATCTTCTTTCCTCAATGAAATAAATACTATCTAATCTTTAACAAGAAATATTTTTTCACTGTAATTAATGTAGGTCCACAAGAGAAATATTAAGCCAGTAAATTAAGATAGTTGCTATACCGTAACTGTTATATCCATCATCTCTGAGAGAATGCGGCATGAATGCAGCGACAGATGCCGAAAGCTCAGTCCGTTTCTGCTTTCAATTTAACTTCAGGGAATAAGTGTGTGCGCTAACATGCATGTTCTTAACCCAATTATACTGAATAAACTGACAATGCATGTGGTCTTGTAAACGCATTAACCCGTTTTCCTTTATCGGAATCAAGTCATAAGTTTAAGCCGATCGACTCAGCTAGATTTTTTTCCCCTTACCCTGATTTTTCCCGGCATGTAAAACACATTAACCCGTGTTATTTGGGCTTATTGAAGTGCGCATATGTGGTAGGCTATATGACAGGAAAGCGTCCTTACTGTGAATTTAAGTGCATCCAGACAGAGAGAGCACTGGTAGGAGGATATACAGTATATTGAAATTATAAAAACGTGTAGTTTAGTTAAATACCTTTCCATTCTCAGTCAATGAGGAGGTTTCACTCTGACAAAATGGATTGGCAACAAGCGCACTGTCCTGCAAACCATTCCCGAGGAGTGCTGTGCCAAAGAGTGGAAGGAGCTAGATCTGGAAAGGGACAGCCTGCCTATTGAGAGTGCTCTTGGTGGTTTGCAGTGGTGTGCGGAAATGGACTAATTTAAGTTCAAAATGGAGGTCTAGGAGAAGTCCTGCACAAGACGTGGGATGTTGTCGGTGTCTAGCTCAGTATATGATCCAATTGGCTTTTTGGCACCAGTAGTGCTACCTGCTAAGATCATGGCTGGACGAGGTGGTTGAAGGAGCTAAATGCACTCTCTGAATTCAAATTTGAGAGATGAGATTAAGCCCATGAGATGTGGGTTCTGCACGTATGCTAAGCTTCATTGTTTTATTAAGACAAACAGATGGATAGAAGGCTCCAAGTTTCTGTGCAAACCAGAAGAGGATTGGCCCAAAAATATTGTGCACACTGCAGTAGGGGTTGATGACCTCGAGGTCAAGAAAGAAGCCGTTGTAAATGTGGTAAATACTCAAGGCTCACTGAAGGGTACAAATCGGTTGATGGCTTACTTTTCAGATTGGAGGAGACTGGTTGCTTAAGTTGGAAAGGATATTGTTGAGAAGGACTCACAAGAGGAGGGAGTCAGATACTGCTGATGCCAACAAGCAGATTGCCTTGGACTGAAAGACTGCAAGGATATCGGATAGCTAAAGGTACAACAGGAGGGCAAGCCTTGTCGGCTGAGGATCTTATGGAAGCTGAGTTGGCTGTAATCTGCTACTGCCGACAGCAAAGATTCCCTGAGGAGATCGCTGCTTTGTCTTCTGGAAAGGATATAGTGAGGAAACAGATTGCTACTTGGACCCATGGTTGGATAATGGGATTCTGCCGTTTACCAACACAGGAGTTGACTATTTTGGACCAATAGAGGTGAAGAAGGGAAGAGGCACAGTGAAGTGTTAGGGTGTCCTCTTCACCTTCTTGGCCAGCAGAGCAGTTCCCCTTGAACAGGCCAATTCCCTTGACACAGATGCCTGTATTAATGCTCTGCGCAGATTTATCCGTAGAAGAGGTTGAGTCAAGCATCTTCTATCAGAAAATGGCACAAATTTCATAGGGGCAGAGAGGGAACTTAGGGATGCACTTTCATCATTGTATCAGGGTAAGATTCAAGGAGTTTTATGACAGAAGGGCATTAAGTGGAGTCCAGCTGGATCCCATTATGGTGGTGTTTGGGAGCTGGTCATCCGCATGTGTCTAACCGCAGTTCTCCAACAGCAGACACTTTATGACGATGGTATCCATACAGTCTTATGTTAAGCTGAGGCCATCTTGATCGATCGACCAATCACCAAATTGTCTGACGATATAATGGATCTTGAAGCTCTCACACCCAATCATATCCTGTTGCTGAAAGGAAAACCCTCCTTATCGCCTGGATTGTTTGATGTGCATGATTTGTACATAAAAAGGTGGAAACAGGTTCAATACATTTCAGATCTCTTTTGGAAGAGATGGGTGAGAGAATACCTAACTTTGCTGCAGGAGAGGGAGAAATGGAATAAAACTAAGAATAACCTCAAGCCTCAAGACATTGTGATCATTATGGATCCAACGACGCCTCGAGACTCACTCGGAAGAGTTTTGGAAACATTCCCTGACAAAATAGGGTTGGTGCGCTCTGTGCGTTTATAAACTACGGCTTTGTTTTTTTTTAGTTTATGGGCTAAGGGGATTTGTAAAAAGCATCATGTGTGTATATTGTGCTCACTATTTGTATTTATTTATGGCTCTTTGTTATGTGTTGGGAATTGGTATGTTTAATTTATCCAGTTCGGCTCAGTATGTATGAGTCATTTTGAGCCATTTATTTTCTGACTGCTACGGTAGGTTATGCTATGCCACGCTATGCAAGTAGGAAATATTGGTGAAGGACTGGAACTGTGGGTTTATTGACTGTCTGTTTGGATTCTTGCTTACTTGAAATGAAGACCTAGCCTAGAAATCAAGACGCACCCTAGCGGCAGCAACATTTATTTTGCAGCCAGTGTGGTCTAGCAACTCTCCGTTGACTTTCGAGCTGGAAAAACCAAACTCAGGTCCAGTCAATCACATCGTGTATAGAGTAGGTGGGGTGGGCTTAACATAATGACGACAGAGTTGCGACGGTTCCCTGCTACTTGAAAACAAAGAATGGCTGCAGCTGCTGGCGAACAGCGGTCTTTCGAATCGGCTTTGGCCGTGACTCTGGAGGACTTGGAGTTAAGCTTTTCTTTGAGAAAAGAGCAAAGAACGGCACTTAAGTCATTTAAAAAAAAGGAAGATGTGTTCAGAGTTTTGCCGACTGGATACGGCAAAAGTTTAATACCGGTATACCAACTAGCCTTCTTCGTTGCTCTGATTGGTTGTAGCGCGCTATCCTTATTGTGTGCAGAGGGATTTTGAGAGACAACCGTTTATCCCGCCCCTCGGATTGAGCCGTGCCAGTGGTGAGTTGCCAGACCTAACATCTTGATGTAGGTCTGGCTTGCCAGGCTAATGAAGACAAGTCATGGCAAAATAAATCTACAACTGTGAGCATACTAACTTGTGTGTGGACATTTCAGTTAATAATAAACCAGGCGTGCGCGTCCATTAAGCACCGTCCAGCATCCCTCATCTGCTTTAATTAGTAGACTTGGCTGCTTCAATACCTTTATACTTCGATAGATATGCTGTAAATGTTTGTGTTTTTTTAATAATCATAAAGGTTCTTGTTGGTACACACAGAGCTTCAAGTATAGGTTACAGCAGTTCACTGAAGGAAATGGTCAAAACAGACATGACATCTCAGTGTCACTGTTTATTCTGCTGTTTTATAAATGGATACAAATTGTATTATTGATTGATACTAAAGAAATAGAAAAGGTGCAATAAAGTGACATTTGGCTTTTTATAAATTAATTAGACACGCCCCCTCTTTCAACAACCTGACACTTTGGCATAACCATGGTATATAGCCTATATATTAGGTGTGTTCACATCAGGTCGAAATTACCGTAATTACAAGATTCCGACTTGTAAAAAGTGTTCACCTCCTCATAGAACTCGTAATTACTTGGAATTTGCTGTGAGCTCTTACATGTACCACATATCAGCTGTACCACCTGATCTGCAAATAAATTTTGAAGTTGATAGTATTAGTAGGTGTGCAGTATTGCCCGATTGGGAGCGGTTTTGAATTTGATAGTGTGAGCAAAAAATCGTTTGGCTGGGTGGACACAGTTTGGGCTGGTTTGGGGTCAGATTGGTGGTTTTCAAACATCTAAATTTTATAGTCTAATATTGGTTAATAAACAAAACTCAAGTGTGCCTATACTGCATAAAATCAGTCATCATGACATTACTAAGCACACAGGCCCAGTCAGCTGGCGTTGGTGTTTATGCGCCAACAAGCACACACTTTTAGCCAATCAGCGATCAGCAGGCAGACAGGATCATTCATGAGTGACAGGTTTTTAGCGCGATAACTTGTAGCTGTATATTCAAGTTATCGCTATGCTAAAGTGTCATAAAGATACTAGGGCTGTGAAACGATGAATCGCGATTAATCACATCCAAAATAAAAGTTTGTGTTCACATAATAATATGTGTGTACTGTGCATAATTATTTTGTATATATAAATACACACACACATGCATGTATATATTAAAGAAAAATGTGATATTTATATATAAAATATTTATATTTATACAAATTATACAATTGTATAAATTACACAAATTATATAATATATATATAATATATACGATACTGCCTGAACGCGCAAAATGACAGGCAGAATGCACCCCAGAAGCCTTTGATTGGCTAAAAAAATATGATCGAGTAAATTTATCTTGTTTTAAACATTATTACAGGAAATCAAGACGATGCATTTATTTTTTTATTTGCTTGCCTTGCTTTGTATATTATAAATTGGGCTGCTTTTATTTTACTGGGGGAAAAAAGAAATTATTTTAATATATGGTTGCT